>NC_045429.1:331733108-332049608 GCF_902635505.1 Sarcophilus harrisii | reverse complement strand
TAACAATTTCATTTTGAAACTTAAAAATCACTAGGGAAAAGTTTTCATCTTTTAAAAATACATATATTTATTAGAAATCCAAGCTGGGGATTTTGATTTCAGACAACAATCAAGTCCACTACAAGGCAAAATATTTATATGACAGAACCCTTTTAAAAAGGTGGATTGACTCAGAGGATTAAACCACTCCTCAGAAACCCTAGAACTTTGGGTCCTAATTCCTAATATTTCACTAACTCTGTGACCTTGGACAAATGACTGAAATCCCATTTCCCTCATCACTAAAACAGGGCTTGGTAGAATATAATATTGTTGTCCAAATTCAAACTGAACACAGACCCCATTACCACATCCTAGTTGACAGATGGGAGCCACTCACTCATGGCAACCTGGCAGAAATAAATATTTAAAGGTTAAAATTGCTTTTCAGGCAAGAAGCACTGCATAAATGATTATCAGAACTTGACCAAGGTTCACAAACTCAAGAGGGAGTATTTGTTCAAACTTTTGAACAAATTGTTTGTAAAATTTAAGTAAACAATGCTCGTTTTGTGACCCAAACCCGAATGTCTAAATCTGGCACACTGGATTCACTCAGAATTGGAGTAACAGAATGATGAAGCTCCAGCTGCAGCTGGGAATTTATTTGGTTTCATAAAAACCTTAATATTCAGAGGTTTGTTAACTTTCTATTAATTTTTTTATTATAATGCTAACTACCTCATGGCTGGGCAATTCTTTCCTTTTTGAGCTGTTTCTCCCCAGAACACTGATTTTTTAAAAAATCTATCTGCCCTAAAAGGAGGTACCCTTTGAAGCCTGAAGAATCAAACATTGCTGAGTACTTTGAAAGACATATGAAGAATCCACCTAGACATGGATGGATGGGATGAAATCTTCTCAAAGAACTTAACCATGGCTTTGTAAAAATATTCCCAAATGAAACAGCACTTGATAACTTATATGAATAAAAACACAAAAACAAATGCTAGAAAATCTCATCTCCATTTTAAATCTGATGAATATGTGAGCATCATGTTGTGTGAATATCAGGCTTTAGAGTTCTGGTGGCAGTGATTCTGTTGTCTGTTTCTTTCCAGGAACCTTTGATGAGCATGAGAAACAGGGTACATTTCATTTACAAGCCTGCTAACTGTTTAGGGTGATGACATATCTGGACACAGTTTCTGAAAAAGAGAGCCTCAAATGGAATGAATCTAAAAAGTCATTTAAGGCCCATATCATTTTCAATAGGAACCAAGAAAAAAAAATCAAACTTGGGTCATATTAATTTTCTGATATCTTTTCTCCTTGATTAAAGCATATCATTAGCAACAACATGAATAACATTAAAGAGAAGTGCAAAGATTGATTGGCAACATGTGTTCTTTTTGCCCCCACTCTTCATATTTGCGAGGAGAGATGGGGGGGGGGGGAACTATGCTAACCGAAATTTTAAAGCAGAGAGTAAAACCTATAAGATAAATATTAGCAGTCTGCCTGCTTGGATTTGTTGCTAAATGTTACAGAAAGAACAAAAGATCCTAATTCAGAAACTGTTCCCCTATTCCTTTCTTTTGCATTTCCCTACTCAGTCATTTACTCAAGTTTCATATTAACAGTGGGAGAGAGGGAGGAAATTTATCAGAAAGAATGGACAGCATGCAAATCAGAGAAAGGACCCCAATCAGAAAGGCCTCACACCACAAAGTTACCGGAAGACTACAAATGCAGGGATGCTACAGAGAGACATTTTTCAGTGTCTCTCTCTAAGTACAGAACGGATTGCCACAGAGGGGCAAATTAATGAGAGGTCCAGATGAAATCAGACTTAAAAGCAAGGCCAATACTAATGGCGACAAAATGAAGAAAAGAATCACATTCAAATGCTTTTTCATGTACAGTATTAGAATTTAACAGGCCTTGATTTACAGACTCTGAAAATATGAACCGAGATATTTTGGGCAAAAATGGCAACAAGGATTTTCTGAGATGTTCTTAGAGCAAATCTATATTCAGAGGAGAAGATGGGCATGTCCAAGTGCTTATGCAGAGTTAATCCCATCGCTGAGTGAAACAAATTTCAAGCACTCAAAATAAATGGTTAGATGACGAGAAGCGCCTCGGCTAATTAAAGACAATCTAGTGGGGCCAGCCCAGCCTCAGTGGTAATATGCAGAGCTCAGTTATCTGCCTGACTGCCAGGTCACATTTTTAAATTTCTTTTTATCTTGATGCTGCATGTTATTCAGTTTAACGAGCTCAATATCAGTGGAAATTACATACAGTGTAGTTATGTTAATGAACTAAAACTGCCTTGAAATTGCATTTTTCTTATAGTGGATCTGAAATTTTAAACAAGATATAAAATTAAAACAACATAAACATAGTTAGTATTATTAGACATTTATTATGGCAGTCATGCTGTTGTGGAGTGCTGTCCTGGTTAAAGCAAGACTAGGAAGTTTTATTTTAAAAAAATCTTCTTAATTGCTGGGGAGGTGGGGGAATCTACCTTATCAAGTTTTAGCTTTGTGTTCTTTCTCCCACAAAAAAATTTAAAATTCATTTGTTTCTTCATTCCTTACAGAATTACATCCCAAATAATGGCTACAGTTTCACTCAACATTTAACCATTAGAAAATAGTTGCCACAAGTTGCCTGAGGTACAGAGAGATTGAGTGATTTGTAGAAGGATCACATAGTTAGTAAATGTCTGAGACCATGATTTGAATCTAGGTCTTCCTAATGACAGGTTTCATTCATGAGAGCTCTAAAAAATATGATGCATGTCTACTTGCTATCTGAGACACTTATTTATCTGGACAACAACTAAAATATTAATTTTAAATATTGTTTTACAATACATATACATGACACATATACATCATACATATATTCCATATAAAATTTATGATTTGTGAGTTATTCATGAATAGAAAATTTAGAATATCAATTTTAACTACAACCCAGTGTGACAAAAATGAAATAGAATCATACCAATTTCAAGAAATGTCTTCAAAGTAAAAAAAGCCACATGACATAGTAGAAAAACTGAGTCAGAAGACCTTGGATTTCAGTCACATTTCAAGATGAGATGATCTGTATGTAAATTGCTTTCCAAAACTTCAAGCTTATAAAGACTTAGGACACCCTGTTTAAATGTCAACTATTATATAGTCCTTAAATTATTTGTCAATGAAGGGAAATAATTTCCCCTTTCAAGATTTCATTTTCTGCTATAAAAAAAAAAATTAGACTAGATGGTTTCTAAGGTGTCTACCAGTTCTGTATTGTAGAGTTCTGTGATTCTAAATAAAAAAAATAAACACCATCACCAAAGTTGTATCAGTTATCAATCAATAGATATTTACTAAGCAGCCACTATGTGCTAAGGGCTGTGCTAGGAGTTGGGAATAAAAAGAAAAATAAAAGAGGCTAAAAGGTAAAAGACAACCTGCTCACAATCTAATTAGATTAGTAGAAGTCAATATGCAAATAACAATATACAAACAAGCTATAGAAAAGGATAAATTAGAAATCATTAAAAGAGGGAATCATCAACAAATTAAAAGGGATCAGGAAGAATTCCTTAGAAGATGGGAGATTTCCTGCTTCTCTAAGCCTACCCTTCTCACAGTCTTAAACAAACTTAATTACAATTTAGTTCACATTCTAATTATGATTAAAATTTAGAAGGAAAATGTATTTTGAGACTGCCCTGAAAGAATGGTAATGCAATCTCCCCTGTTCTTTGAAGGAAAGAACTGCATTATCATAGACACTTAATAAAGATCACCTTTCTCCCTTAGTGTGAATTTGAAAGCATAAAAAAAAATCAAGTAGGTCTTGGTCCATCTATCTCTCCTTCTGTATAACACCTCTGCAGGATGAAAGATCTATACAGGTTCTGTATAGAACCCCAAGTAAATAGGTTCCAAAAATTTTAACACTTTGAACACCAATGTCAAAATCTCAACACACATACACACACACACACACACACACACACACACACACACACCCCCCCTGAATAAACAGGCAACTAGTCCAGAAGCTGGCATGTAATTAATCAATAGTGAGATAACACTGTAGTGGTTTTTTCTTTTTCTTTCTTTAAGGATGTGAAAGGGGTGGGTTCTGAGGTGGGAGAAATGAATTGTCAAACTTTGAGAAGTAGCCAAATTACATTTACTATGTAATCCTTAAAAGCCATTTAGGTTTAAATGGCTCATACACTTAACTCAGACTCATTTCACTTGAACCTGCACGTGTGCCTGCATGATTGGGTTCCTTTATAGAAAGAGTATTTACCCAACAGAAGGAGCCATTGTGATTTATACTGTAAACAACGCTACTAATACCAGTGTTCTATCATATTAACTTACTCAATAAACCCCCTTGGATCCAGAAGATTTCTTCGGTTCAATGGTCTATTTTTTATAAAATTCTTAACATATGTGGCAATGTAAAGTCTACAAATATTTACAGGATCACATTGTGAAATCTTTTCTTCAGAGTTTTTCCAAATACCTTCTTGTCCTTTTCCTCATGTGTGACCCACCATTTACACAAAGGATATTGGAAGCAGCTTTTTCTTTCGCTGAGTCACACTTCTAGAGCTATAGCTGAGGCCATAGCAAGATTATGATGCAAAACAATTTAAGTCATCTGAGGCCTGAGTTATTGAATAAAATTCAGAACAGTGTGTAAGGTTTCATAAAGTAGCATACCTTAGACATGTGGAACATGTTCCAGATAGAATTTCCACCTATAATTTACATTTCGGGGGGTTCTATAGATTTTGTCACAGCCCTGCTACCTAAACTGAATTCTTTGCTACTTCCTACTTTGGTATACTAGAAATCTCTTATGTCTCTGGATTGGATTTACAGAAGGAAACAAATTTTTGGTTTGTCTCTACTAGCTATGACCTTCATTTCCAGAAATGACAGTAAATGACTGTTTTTTTCCAAAGGGGCAAAAAGAGACTATTTATTCATGTTCAATATTTTTAAAATTCAACTTTCTTTATTCTTCCCTCCAATTTTGTTAGGTAACTTTAATACAAACATAGGGAAATGCTCTAGCTAAGGTGTGCTGGAAAATATTTAACAACCTGCTCTACAAAGGCACAGTAAGTTTCATATACATTACTCACATTTTGTCCATCAGTTTAAAAAAGTCTAGACAAGCAATAAAACAATAAATCAAGCTCTGATTTGTAGCATTTGTTACCTCCTAAGATGTAAAGGCCCACAGTGAACATTTAACGATCAACTCTCCAACACATATATCTGACAATTTCAGTTCTCTGAAATAAAGTCTGGATTCAGGCATTTCTGTATAGTTCATATATCTGCTTTATTTCAAGAGTCAAGCAACTGGCCCGGGTCCTTCAGTGAACTTTGAAATATGCACAATAGAAAAATGCCTCTGACTACTAGCATTAGGAGATCCAGCGAAAAATCTGCCCTGGAGAATGAGGGTTGCTAGTTCTTAGGCAAGGCAAAGGAAGAGAATGTGTCAAGTGTGGTAAATAAAGCCACAAACTACTATATTCAGTGCCTTTCTTTGAATCATAGAAATTGTCAGTGGTTATTTTATTGCCAGTGAAGTTTACCCATCATTGACAGTCCTCTCACAAGGCAGGGAACAGTCGGTTGACTCATACAGTTTCTTTTTAAAAAGTCTGGGAAAGGGGAGTAGACAGCTTTGTGTGCTGGGGAGTGGGGAGAGAAAAGGAAGGAAGGATGAGTACAGTAAAGTCAGCAACCCCTAGAATCCAAATTTCATTTCCTACAGTCACTCAAGATGATGAAATGATTGCAAAGAGCATACTGTAGCAGCAAGGTTCAAGCCAGGGTAGTTGATTTACTGCAAGTTCCAAACCTTGGCAAATGCCAGTGAGTTCTAGGCAGCAACAAAAATGAGGGCCAAGTCCCTTAAGCACATATAGAATGAAGAACATTGCTCTGATAGTTCCCATTTTCTCTTTGCCCTTTCAGTTTTCAGGCAATGGAATGTGAGGGGAAGAGATGAAAGGAAGGGAAGTCAAAGTAAGAGCCAGGATTCAAAGGCAGCAAATTAGGGAAGGGTTTGGGTGAAACACTTAAAAATAAGGCTATATTGTTTTCCAAAACAGTTGAACCAATTTGATTTGGAACTGATAAAAGTCACAAAAATAGACTGCTCATAGCCTTTGATCCTGTGATCACACTCCTGGACACACACCCAAGGTAAAGCCAGAAATAAAGATCTGATGTGTACTGAAACATTATTTATAAAAGACACTTTGTGTGGTAACAAAATAAAGCCATCCCATTTATATCCCTTTTATATCACATAACCTGAAAATCAAATAGGTAGATATTGCTGGAAATGACTGAAGAAAAAACTGTAGTATTGAAATGTTATGAAATATTATTATTATGGAATTTGGAAAACATGTGGAGACTTCTAGGAACCAAAGCACAGTAAAAGCAGTTAAACAAGAAGAACTAGATACACCTTTGCACTGATACAAATGAAAATAACAGTAAAAGGCAATTATCTTTTTGATGCAGAGATACCAATACTAAGCATATCCCTCAAAGAGATCAAATTTAGAGGGAAAGAACCCATATAGAAAAACAGCATTTTTGCTGTAGCAGCATTTTTCCTTTCCTTTTTTTTATTTCCCCAGTTATATGTGAAAATAACATTTCCCCTTGATTATACATGTACATTTCCTTATGAATCATGTAGAATCAAGAACAAAAGGGAAGAATCATGAGAGAAAAAAATGGAAGAAAAAGAAAAAAACTGAAAATAGCATGTGCTGATTTACATTCAGTCTACATGCGTCTCTCTCTTATTGCAGATAGCATTTTCCATCCAAAGTTTATTGGGATTGCCTTGGATCATTGAACTGCTGAGAACCAAGTCTTTCATAGTTGAGCATCGCACATTCTTGCTATTATTGTGTACAATGTATTCCAGATTCTGCTTATTTCTTTCAGCATCAGTTCGTGTAAATCTTTCTAGGCCTTTCTAAAATCAGTTTGCTCATCATTTCTTATAGAACAATAACATTTCAATATTTTCACATATCATAACTTAATCGGTCATTCTCCAGTTGATGGGCATTTACTCATTTTCCACTTCTTTGCCACTAAAAGAGCTCTGTAGCGGCATTTTTTAAAAATTGCAGTAAAGGGGTAGCTAAGCTTAATGGGTAAAATACTGAGTTTAGAACCAGGAAGACCTGAGTTCAAATCTAATCTCAGACACTTAATCAGTTGTGTGATTCTGAGCAAATAACTATTCACCTCAGTTTTCTCAGTTGTAAAATAAGCCGAAGAAAGAAATAGCAAACCATTCCAGTGTCTTTGTCAAGAATACCCCAAGTGGGGTCAGGAACAGACAGAAATGACTGAAAGACGACTGAACAACCAAAAAAAAAAAAAAAAAAAAAAAAAAAAAAAAAAAAAAAAAAACTCTGGAAACAAACAGGGTGCTCATCAATTGGGGAATGACTGAACAGATTAGGACATATGAATGGAATGGACTGCTGTCACATTGTATACATCACATGTATGCCTTGTATAAAAGGATTTATGACTGTCCTTAATAACTTACAGAACTGTGACAAGTTTATTTCAGTTTATATTTCTAAATCAATAGATATTACCAGTATGTAATGGGGCAGCTAGGTGGCTCAGTGGATAGACCACTGGGCCTGAAGTCAGGAATATCTGAGTTCAATTCTGGCTTCAGACACTTACTAGCTTCATGATTTTGGTCAAGTCACTTAATTGCTCTTTGCCACTGGAAAAAGAAATGGCAAGACACTCCAGTCTACTTGTTAAAAAAAAAATACCATGGATGGTATTAGCGTGCTATGGTTCATGCAGTCCTGAAGAGCTGGACATGGCTGGATAACTGAACAATAACAACAATTTAATGTAGGTAACTGTGTGTGTGTGTGTGTGTGTGTGTGTGTAGAAAATGTACCTACTAAAAAACCAACATTACATCCAGACAGGATGCACATTGTAACAAATCTTCCTTTCATGGTACATCAATTAAATAAGGATGACAAGAATTCAAGGAATTACTAGGGTACAGAAGGATGGATGGTTTCCTCTACATGAGGAACTCCCAGCATGAGAATTTCCTCTACCAATCCCTATGACTTGGTGAATATGTCTTATGGAGTTGCCTAAAACACCCAGAGGTTAAATAACTTGTTCAGGATCACTCAAATATTAAATGTGAAACGACACAAATTGAGCCTGGGCCCAGAATGAAGATTCCTGAATTCAAATCTGACCTTAGACACTGACTAGTTATGTGACCCTGGACAAGTCACTTAATCTGTTTGCCTCAGTAAAATTAACTGGAGAAGGAAATAGCAAACCAGTCCAGTATCTTTGTCAAGAAAACAAAGAGGTCACAAAGAGTCAGATACAACCAAAATGACTGAACCATGACAAAATTTCCCAACTCCCTTTATACACTCTGACAAATTGCCTTTTATATAGTTAGCTGATGAAAATTGAGAGCAGAAACTATGTCATATTTGTCTTTACATTTCTCGAAGACCTTCTAACATGGCCTTGTACAAGGTAGATACTTACTCAGTTCCCCATTAAATCCCTCTCCTTTGCTAATCTTCTCATTTTGGATTGCTGACTTCTACTATGATTTGAATAAGCATAAAATTCTACATTAAAATATCATTTTTCTCGCAGCAAAGAAATGCATAGAAATAAGTCCCCAATGATGCAGATGTTTCCTGAAGCTACTGATGATGATTTCCTGAATGTCCACCACATAAACCACAGTAAGCTCTTTGAGAGGAACAAGCTGCTCCCTATTCCCCAAACTCAGTTTACATGCATTTACTTTAAAAAAAAAAATAGCAGCTGCTATTATTGCAGTTGCTACAGTTGTCAAACCATCACAATTCTTTCTTTTACAATGGAGCCAAAGTGTGAAATTCAGACATTTCTCTCAGGAAGCAAATCCACAAAAGGAGAATTCCTACTAGTACATCCAAAACTGGAATAGGGCATCTGTGAACTCCAAGCAAGATTTTAGTGATTACCTGGCTAGAACCTTTACTAGAAAATATATTACTTGACTTACTGAAAATCAAATATTTCTCAGCCATTAAAGTAGAACTCCTGGCATTGAAATATGTGCATTTGTAAAAAGAAGTATTAAAAAAGTGTTCCTAATACGTAGCTCTCTTCAACAATGAGATGATTCAAACCAATTCCACTTGTTCAGTGATGAAGAGAGCCAGCTATGCCCAGAGAGAGGACTATGGGAACTGAGTGTGGACCACAACATAGCATTCTCACTCTTTCTGTTGTTGTTTGCTTGCGTTTTGTTTTCTTTCTTAGTTTTTCTTTTTCTTCCTTCTTGAGCTGATTTTTTTTGTGCAGCAAGATAACTGTATAAAATATGTATACATATATTGGATTTAACATGTATTTCAATATATTTAATATGTATTGGACTTCCTGCCTGCTAGGGGAGAGAGTGGGGGGAAGAAGGGGAAAAATTTGGAACAAAATGTTTGCCAGAGTCAATATTGGAAAAATTATTCTTGCATATGCTTTGTAAATAAAAAGTTTTAATAAAAAACTTGGGCATCCCTGATGCCCAAGGCTCCATGTTGTTGCCTACGTTCCCTACACCTAGTTAGAATATTGATTACATAGTATATTTCTCTCATCATAACAAAAAATCTTATCATTTGGCTTCTTCAGTCCTCCTGTTACCAGATTACTTTCTAGGCCACAGATTTAGATATATCATGAATCAATGGACATCCCACACAAGTCATAATGCACATGCTTCTATAGTGAAACAAAAAGTCTGAAACCACTACCATCCTTTCACCCATCTACTTCCTTAATTCTTCAAAAGCCACAGGATTTCACCAAAGCAGATGCTCCCTCCAGCAACATAAACCACAGTTTCTCACTGCTTTAGAGCACAGTTTAATGAACTGCTGCTGCCAAAAGAAAAATGTGCTTCTTGCTGACCAGTCCTCTACTGATGAGTTCTCTGTTGGGCTGGACCTCAGATGAAAGACAACAGAATCTAATCTTGATCCAGTCTTCCCATCTCAGCATATTTACACATTGTAACCTTACAGCAGAATGTCTCACCTCCCACCTATCAATTTGGCTAAGATAACAGGAAAAGATAATAATAAATATTGGAGGGGAGGTGGGAAAACTGGGACATTAATGCATTGTTGGTGGAGTTGTGAAATGATCCAGTCATTTTGGAGGACAATTTGGAACTATGGTCAAAAAGCTATAAAACTAAACCCTTTGATCCAGCAGTGTCACTACTGGGTCTGTATCCCAAAGAGATCATAAAAGAGGGGAAAGGACCCACATGTATAAAAATGTTTGTAAGCAGCCCTTTTTGTAGTGGCAAAGAATTGGAAAATGAGTGAATGCCCATAAGTTAGAGAATGGCTGCATAAGTTGTGGTATATGAAAGTAATAAAATACTATTGTTCTATAAAAAAATGATAAAGGGGGTGATTTTAGAAAAGCCTGGAAAGACATACATGCATAACAAGCAAGCAGAACAGAAAAAATATTGTACACAGCAATAAGATTATGTGATGATCAACATGATAGACTTGTTTCTTCCCAGCAATTCAGCAATCCAAAACAATTCCAATAAACTTTGAGTGGAAAATGTTATCCACATCCTGAGAAAGACTGAATGTGAATCAACACATACTATTTTCACCCTTTTTTGTTTTTTTTCCTTTCATGGTTTTGCCCTTTTGTTCTAATCTTTCTCTTCCAACATGACTCATAAGGAAATATGTAAAAAATGAATGTACATTTATAACCTACATATACGTACACACATACATATATGTACATTTATAACCTACATATATGTACACACATACATATATATGTATACGTGTTTTTTTTTAAGAAAAAAAGAAAGCATGGTCATTTTTACATTTTGTCATTGTATCTCCAGCACCAAGCACAATACATGGCATGTAAGAAGATACCTACAGAATTGGGCTAGTTGCATTTATGCTCTGCTGGTATAAGAAAGGAAGGAAGAAAGGAAGGAAAGAAGGAAGGAGGGAAGGAAGGAAGGAGGGAAGGAAGGAGAGAAGGAAGGAAGGAAGGAAGGAAGGAAGGAAGGAAGGAAGGAAGGAAGGAAGGAAGGAAGGAAGGAAGGAAAGAAGAAAGGAGGGAAGGAATCAAATTAGAAAGAAAGGGAGAAAGAGTGAAAGAAATAAAGGAAGAAGAGAAGGAAGAATGGGAGAAAGAAATAAAGGAAGGAGAAAAGAAAGATCTTGTCTTCTGCATTCTGCTTGTTTCAATTATTCAGGACAACCCAGGCTGATAATTACATAGTCCCAAGTTGCTGAGTAAAACTGATGTTTAATTAGCCAGCAGGAAAGATCGATTAAGATACAGCAGGGCATCTTGTGAGGTTCTTTAGCATGACTATGGGGAATAGGATCTGGCTCTGGGCCCTTCCAGAGGATAAAACTCTTTGCTGCTACTCTGGGACTTGAGTAGAGTTCTTAAAGTAGATATGCAACTATCAGCCTTTCAAGTCTTTATGCATCCCCTCCACACCTTCTAAAGACAGGAATAATTGGCATTCAATATACAAATTCCAGATCACAAATACCACCAGATTGAAGAAGGCTTTTTTTTTTTTTTTTCATGTCTCACTATGTCACCCAGTGACCCCATTCTAGGCAGAAGGTAGTTGGGAAATAGGCTATAAAGGAACACTTTACATTGCTTTGTGCTTCCTTCCATTTCTCTGCCCCGCACTCATAGCAGATTAGATGCACTTGTTATAAAATGTACGTCTTTTCAAAATAGATCGGAATTTCCTGTGGAAAAATCTCTTGGTTAAGTATAATATTCCAACGCAGTCTGAGGATAGATTATTCCAAATGTTCAAAAGGATCACACGTGCAAAGATTGATAAGACATCCCTTCTGCTGGGAAAAGAGATAATGAAATAGAACACAGGTTGAGAAGACAAACCAAGAGGTCTCTGCCTACTGTCAAGTACACTTTATTCTGAAGAAATATGGGTCGACATAATTTTAAACCTTGCCGACTTTTTTAGTTAAATGGAAAGATCTTTAATAAAGGTCAATGGAGTTACCTGAGGCTCAAAAGAGGTCTTCTAATTACTTTAGGCTACCAGATAATTAACTGTATCTTTATACTTTCTCCTACTACATTTATCAAATGTCTGCTGCAGTAGATTATACTTCATCTGAAATATTAAGTAACAACTGTAATAATAATGGATTTAGACAAACCTGGCTTTGATCTGCTGGAAGCCCCGTAAAATTGCATCTCTGCTCTCCCATGCACTGGTACTAAGATTCTCATTCTGCAAACCTTCTACCAGGTATTCTTCCACATCTAGAAGGAAATAAAAATGACTCAAAAAGAAAGAAGAGGAATTGAAAGGGGAAGGAAGAAAAACAACTAAGGGATTCAGGGATAGTCATTATTTACCCATTTTAAAAAATGTATAGAAAGTAACTCATGTCAGTATAGGACCCTGTCAGCCTAAAAAGCTAAGGCACATGTCAGCCACAAAGTAGACCTTTTTTCCTAAATAAATTATATTTTAATATTAAACATGATCACGGATGGCAGAAGGAATAGGTTGTCAAATTTCATAAACATACAAATATTGCAAACTAGTCACAGAAAGTGACAAGCTAGCAGGAAACCATGAGAAAATCTTAACAAATACCACTGAATTAAAATCACTATATATAATCAAACACCTAAGAAAGCAGGCATTCAAAGAAAACAAATTTATTAAGAGGTATAATATCAGTTGGATCACACAGTGTAATGAAGAGAGAGACCACATATGCAATAAAGAAAGATTGAAAAAAAAAACTATATGTGGCTCAAACATATATTATAAATCTAGGTCATGCTAAAAGATCACTTTATATTAATCACTATAACATTTGGAATTCTAATTTTAAAAAATCCTAGGGAAACAAAAAATCCTAAAAATTTGGCCATATACCTCCTTTACTCTCCCCTAATATATACAATACAGAGGAAAAGCACCATACTGAAAACTGGGGAAGTTGTCAGAATTACCAGGTGCTTGATTTATTCTGAAAGAAAAGGAAGACCCAAATGTACGCAAAGTATACCTCCAGTTGAAATGCAATTATTTTGAGAAAAAATCATGGATCCTAAATTGACCAACATCAAATATTTATGTTGTAATGAAATATTAAAATACCTCTTATAAATATATTAGTTTACATAATAATAATAGTTAGCATTTATATAGCATTATAAAGTTTGTAAAGCACTTTACAAATATTATCGCATTTGTGTCCTTCCAACAATGCTGGGAAATAGGTGCTATTATTGTTCCCATTTTTTAGATAAGGAAACTGAGGCAAGTAAATATGAAGTGACTTGCCCAGAGTCACACAGTTAGTCAGTATCTGAGGTTCACATGTGAACACAAATCTTCCTGCATCCAGGTTCAGAATTCTACTGACATCAGCTTATATCAAGACAGTTTCATAGTTCTGAAATCTTTTCTCAAACATTATTTTATTTGACCTTCCTAAATAGAATTAATGAAAAGTTTTTAATCTCCATTTGTTGATTGAGATGAAAGGTATGTCACAAGTTCACAAAGTCACAAAAATAGAATACTTTTGGATAGGCACCACACATAGAAAATCAAGTAACCTCAAAATTAAAAAGTGGGCTGTATTTCAATTGGGAAACTGCATGGTGCTTTCAACAATCCCAAATTGCTCCCCAACACAATCCTCTCTATTTTTAATGATTTATATTCTCCTGATAATGTTTGTTGTTGAATTGCTTCAATCATATCCATCTCTTTGTTGACCCCATTTGGGGTTTTTGTGGTGAAGATATTGGAGTGGTTTGCCATTTCCTTCTCCAACTCATTTTACAGATGAGAAAATTAAGGCTAACAGGATTAAGTGACTTGCCCAGGATCACACAACTAGTCATTATCTGAGATGGGATTTGAAGCCATTGAGGATGTCTTCCTAATTTCAAGTCCAGTGCTCTATCTACTGTGCCACTCAGCTGCCCTTGCATAATAATGCTACCTGGCTTCAGATCACAAAATAGACAATCTTTAAAGAATGGAATGTGGACATATGCTACAACATATTGCCATAAAGGATACAGGAACAAGAAATGGCATAAAAGATATGTATGATCAGAAAGAGGAAGTGAATCAGTTGGGTATCAAGAGTTAAGTATAACATACAGAATACCTACAAACACCTAACAAGTTTAAAAACATAGTAGAAAATCTCTGCTCTATAGGGCAGATCCTTTTGATAGGTTTATTGGGAGACAGACAAGAATTGTACCAAAGAGAAAGGTATGGTTGCATGTCTACCTGCATCACTAGAGGGATAAGATCATAAAGTCACTGAAACAAGGAAATATTCAATGTAAGACACTAATGTTGCCTTATATGCAGATCCAGCAGAAAACATAAAGACAAGGTAGCAAAACACCTGAGTTTAAACTCTGCTTTTGACAAAGCCTACCTGTGGAACTCAAGGTAAGTTAATTAACCTATCAGAATCCCTAGACAATTTTCTAAAATTCTCAATTACAAAGAAATAACTAATTTGCATTAACAAAAGGAGTTTTTCCCAAACAGATAAAAGCTTCCATCTGAATAATAAATGTCATAAGTCAATAGCAGGACAAAGAAAGTCCTGGAATTATCTTAAAGATTTAAGATAAAGTTCATTCACTCGTTAGCCAAAAGAGATCATCAAAAAAGGGGAAAGGATGTACATGTGCAAAAATATTTATAGCAGCCCTTTTCATGGTGGCAAAATATTGGAAACAGAGGGGATGCCCCAATGAGCAGAATCAGGAAAGTATTGTACACAAAATCAGCAATATTGTGTGATGACCAACTATAACTGACTTAGCTCTTCTCAGCAACACAATGATACAAGAAGAGTACAAAGGATTCATTAAAAAAAATGCTAGCCATAATCAGGTAAAGAACTAATATAGATCGAAGGATATTTTTTTATTTATTTTATTCTTTCTCATGTTTTTCCCCTTTTACTCTTTCTCAACTATGATTAATATGGAAATATGTTTTCGATGATAGCACATGCATAAACTATATCAAACTGCCTATCTTCAGAAGAAAGGAGGGAGAAAAATTTGGAACTCAAAATCTTATAAAAATGAATGCTAAAAATGTTCTTGACATGTAACTAGGGGGAAAATGAAATACTAATTTTTAAAGATAAAGTTAAGTCTCTGAAATTAAAAGTTTTGCAGATCAAACATAGCTGATTCTTTATTACATATGTCATTAATATTATTACCATAGTGCTCTAAGTTTCATTAGAGATGCCATGGATAAAGCGAAGGCATTTTTCCAGTCAATGAGAATGATAACCAACTATGCAAGACTCTATACTCAGCTAATTAAATATTTATTAAACATTTATTATAGGCAAAACATTAGGGAAACAAAAAATCAAGATAGCCCCTGCCCTGAAGGAGCTCACATACTAATGAGGGAGACAATACTTCATTAATATGGTTTCAGGTTTCAAGGGCAAGTTCCATGCTTTTTGGGGAGCATGTGAGGGGAAAAGTCTAGAAAACTTTAAGTGTCAAAGATAGTTTTAACATTTTGTTATAATGTTTCACACTTTTAAATAGCTTCCTTGAAATTGGACAAAAAATACTTTCCTTCCATCAATCAATCAGCCAAAAACTATTTATTAAGTATCTAGTAAACGCCAGACATTTGAGAAATAAAGGCAAAAATGAAACAGTTCTGACATGCAGAAGCATATATTCAATCACAGAAGACAAGTAAACATAAGTATAAACAAAGTAAATACCAGATAACAGTGGAAGTGTTCATCTAAATAGAGCTGGAAGATTCCTTTGAAGTCATGTAATCCAGCTCTGTTTTATAGATGAAGAAACTAAAGCTCAGAGAGATTAAGTGACCAGTCTGGTGTCACACAGCTACATAAATGAACAACAACAACAATAATAATATGTATATAGGGATGACTCAGCCAGAAATGATCTTTCTTCCAATAAATTCATGTAGCTTTTTTACCTCAACACACACTTACAAACCACTAATTGCAAGACTCTATGTTCAGCAAATAAAGCATTTATTAAGCATTTATTATGTGCAGAAAGTTGGGGATTCAAATAAAAAATCAAGGTAGTCCCTGCCCTCAAGGAGCTCACATACTAATGAGGGAGACAATACATGTGGTTGGAAGGTTTCAAGAGCAAGTTCCATGTTCTTTGAAGAGCAACAACAAAGCAGGTGTTCATGCCCCTTCTTTAGAGATGAATGGTCAAGACTACTCTCATGGTACTTATATTTCCTTTGAGAGATGTGAAACATGTATGCATAAGTAAAATAAGGGTAAGGTAAAGAGAGAGGGAGCATTGATATATAATTCATTCTTGTACACACTATAGTGTAGAGTATGAAAGTATGATAGAGTCATAATCACTGAATTCCAGAGTTGGGAAGGATCTTGACTGCCATTACACTTCTGTATTCATTGGATGAATGCTCTCCACATCATTAAGAAGTGGTGAATATTTTTGCTGAACAGGAACCCACCAAAGTTTCATTATGGGCGGCTCAAATTACCAGAAGTCCCTCCTCATACTGAGCCAAAATTGGCCTACTCTTAAACAAGAGTTTTAAACTTTTTTTTATTTATCTGTGGCTATCTGGTGAAGCTTATGCATCCCTTCTCAGAAAAATGGTTTTTTTTAAATGCAGAAAATAAAATACACAGGATTACAAAGTAAACTTATTTTATTGAAATACACTTATCAAAAAACTTTTTAAAGGAAGTTCATGGATCCCTGGTCAAAAACCCTTGCCCTAAAATTTTCACTTATTGAATCTAGTTTTCTCTGTTTAAGGCCAAGCAATCCTCCTTTTTTTGTAACAATTCTTTATAGCTAGACCTCCCTATTTACTGCCATCTTTTCTCCAGGATTAACATCTTTATTTCTTTTTTGCCATTCTTTATAACTTGGGGTTTTGAGTCCCTTTCTGCTTACCCTTCTTTAGACGCTCTAGCATGTCAATGCCCACCTGAAAATATGTCACTCAGAACTGAATTTCAGATGTAGACTGACCAGACCAGAGTACAATAGGATTATCATCTCCCTCATTAAGCTAATTATACATTCTAGGAGCACATTAGCTTCTGCAGCTGCTACATCACATTGTTGACATATTAAGTTTACAATCTTCTCAAAACACTAGATATTCTTTATACGTGTTTTATGCCCCATACTATAAGCTCCTTGAAGGCAAAAATCATGTTTTGTTATCTTTGTATAATTCCCTCAGCATCTAGAATTCTGAATTATTGAAATATATATGCTACATACTTGCCTGATAAAAATAGGACTAAAAATGTGTCCTATTTCTTTCCCTATAAAATGAGAGAGTTCAATTATATGGTCTCTAATGAACCTTTCAATTTTGACCTTCTATATCCAAGATTTTATATTCCAAATCTAATATTCTAGGACCTACAGTTCCTCCTAGCTCTTACATCCTGTGTTCTCAGCTCCTTTCTGGCTCTAAAAACCCATGTTCTAAGGTTCTTTCCACTTAGATCTAATGTTTAATGTCCTAAGCTCCCTTCCAGTTGTGAGAGGCTATGGTTCTTATAATTTTCAAAAGATAATATTAAAAAAATTATTTATCCATATTTGGGAATTCACTCCTAATGTTTCAGAGGGAAAGTATTACAGATAAGGCATCTTACCACTGAACTACTTATTATAACCTTCTACCATACAATGCCATCTCACCTATAATTTAGCCTGTAAGTGTGTCTAGGACCAAAAAAGGGCGATTAGGTGGTCCAGTGGATAGAGCGCCAGGCCTAAAGTCAGGAAGACTCATTTTCAAATATGAACTCAAACATTTGCTAGACATGTGATCCTGGGCAAGTCACTTTACCCTTTGAGCCTCAGTTTCCTCATCTGTAAAATGATCTGGGGGGAAATGGCAGACCATTCTAGTATCTTTGCTAAGAAAACCCCAAATGCAGTCATAAAAAGTGAGACAGGATTGAAAAATGACTCAACAAGAAGAAAATGGACCTAAAAGAAACCAGTCCAGAAACCTGAAATAAATTTTATAAATTTTGTGTTACTTTCTTCTTAATTTCTCTAGGACAGGAAAAGAAATTGTAACTGTATTTTCAATAGGAGAAAGGGAAGGAAGAAAACAAGTATCTATTAAGCCAGACACTATGCTAAGCACTTTACCGAAATTATTTAATTGGATTCTCATAACAATCCTGGAAGGTAGCTGCTATTATTATTCCCATTCTATGGTTAAGGAAACTGAAGCAAACAGAAGTTAAGTGACTAATGGTGATTTTAAATGCATTCTCTTGGGTAATCTTGACCTAGTGAAATAAGAACAATTGTTGCCTCTTTGTCCCCACTACAACATAAGGACAAGGCCCTGGTAAATTCAATATTCACTCAAGTAATCCCAGCAAGCAAAGTATTCATAGACCAGTGTCTAATTTATCCTCCTTTGCTATAGTCATGGAAACAAAACATTACCTTATCCATTTTCACATCCATTAAGAACAAATGGAAGAGAGGCTGGAGATGATGTTTAAACTTTCACTTTAAAACTAATTTTGATTTTTTTAAAAAATATAACCATCAACTGTGATCCTTGAAGCCATTTTTGAAGCAGCAAAACCCATCTTGGCTGACAAGATTGAAATCAGAGCCACCAGCTTTGTGTGTGCAAGAAGGGAAATGGAGTACAAGAATCGTCAGTATGCTGTCGTGTTTTGTTCCAAGCTGCCTGATTGCTTTTGTCCTATGATCCAAGAAATGTGTGACATTTATTTTTTCATGCCTCCTCTAGCTCATGAGAAAAAAGAAATAGGCAGCTAGTACACTAGTGTAGGTCTCAGAAAAAAGCTCTGGAAATCAACATAATCCTAAGTGAGGTTCCCAGAGCTACCAAACTAAAAATCGGATGCCACCATTTTTGTGACTTTCATTTTGGGAGAACTAAGAATTCTTCTAAAAATTCATCCAGAAGTTGAACATTCAAAAGAAAGTGTGCTGGCATTCAATTTTAAAAATGTTTAATGACATAGACATAGACAGGTAAGTGGGAGAGTGGATGGAGTTCGAGGAAGACCTGAATTCATACCTGGTCTCAGACACTTATTAGTCATTTAATCTTGTTTAACTCAGTTTTCTCATCTGTAAAATGATCTAAAGAAGGAAATGGCAAATCACTGCAGTATCTTTTCTAAGAAAACCCTCAAAGGGGTCCCAAACAGTCAAACATGACTGAAAAATGACTAAACAAGGGCAGCTAGTTGGCAGAGTGGATAGAGCACCAGCCCTGAAGTCAGGAGGACCTGAGTTCAAATTTGACCTCAGACATTTAACACTTCCTGGCTATGTAATCCTGAACAAGTCACTTAACCCCAATTGCCCGAGCAAAAAACAACAACAACAAAAGGCTAAACAATATATAGAATTATAGAGTATCAGGAGTCATCTATAGCAGTGATCTTCAAAGTGGGGGCCAAGGCATGAAACAAAAAGATGGAAGATATATCAGATACCACCCTTCATAGAATAGCCAATCATGGCACAACTTCAACACAACTAAGACCAAGACATTTACCCATTAATAGATCTCATCTACTTGTGTGAGCTCCCATTCTCTCTCATTTTATACCATGATCCAGATGCTGGCAGTAGCTGAGGGGAGAAAATCCATCCTTCCCCCAATAAACAGCCAAGCTCTAATCCCATAACCTAGATTACTTGAAGGTTACTCTGTGCCCCGAGGCAGGGGCAAGTATACCTAACCTTTTTCATTTTTAGCTGGAGTCAAGTGAGCTACACAGGATGAGCTGACATGGTTGGGTAATGTGACCTGTGCTGCAGATCTCACTACTTTATCTTCCCTCCCAAAACATAATTCTCTTCTTTATCTCCTTATTTCTGCATATAATGCCATTCTCCTTCCAGTCTCCCAAAATCTCAACTGCCTCATTATCTTTGTCTCTTTACTCAACAGAAATGGCTCTCTTCACAATTACTAAGTATTTCCTAACAGCCAAATAAATTGGAGGGCTTTTTTTTTTTTTTTTTTTTTTTGATCCTCTTTCTTCTGGACATAAAGATGCCCTAATCAACACTGTCATGACTCTAAATATCTTCTCCACATAGAATATTCTTCTCCCCTCACTTGATTTGCTGAAAACATTATTAAGTTTCCCACATTAAAAAAACCACTCTAGTCTCTGAAATTTAAAAATCTTCCAAATGAAGTTTCGGTGTCTTTTGAACCCATTTGTTAAAAATACAAAAATGGAATATCTTCTGATTGGCCCCCAAGAACAAATGATTGACATGAGGAAAGATGAGATTTAAACTAGCTAAATTTCAACAGAGAAATCTTCCTATAATTTATGAATAGAATTGAAAATTGAATATGATGAGTCAGTAAGCCCAGCCAATGATGTCATTCTTCCAAATGGATCTATGGATCTCTATAAAGCATTGTTTTCTGCTCTTATATAAAACTAAGCATCTTAGTAAAATTAAGCATCAAAATAAGTTTAGGTTAATACCTTCAATACATTACTGCAAAGTGTTAAATCAAGATTAAAAAAAAAAATACCGAAGCATTTTCAATTATATTGCTTTTGCTAACCACACTATTTTCCTCTCATTTTTTGCGAGGCAAAAAGTTTTTTTGTGTTGTTAATAAATGAAATGCTTTATCTTTATCTCATTCTTTGTTATATCTCATGTCTATTTTGTGTATGTTATAGTGTATGTGTTCTTAATAGAACACATTGTATAATTTGTAAGTAAACATATATTGAGAATACATACTCAAGATGCTTTAATCATTCATTCTTCATGACCTTATTTGGGTTTTAGGGGCAAAAATACTGGAGTGGTTTGCCATTTCCTTCTCCAGTTCATTTTATAGATGAGGAAACTGAGGCAAATAGCATTAAGTGACTTGTCCAGGTTCACATAGTCAGTAAATGTCTGAGGCTGGATTTGAACTTATTGAATCCAGACCTGGCATATCCACTGTGCCACCTAGTTGCTCTGTTTTAATCATAGGAATAAACAATTATTTAAAAGTTAGAGAATATTGATGAATATATACTTCATCATTCACCTTAAGAACATATCTCCTATAAAAGATTCTTGACATTTTGTTATTCAATCAGCCTTGGCTTAAATATTTTCAGGGATGAAAAACTTACCATATTTATATTTGGTTATCCCTAATTATAAATTTCTTCCTCACATCAGTTGGAATAGCACTCTCTGTAACTATAATGCTAGTGCCTTCTCTCTGGTAATGATCTCTCACTTAGCCTTACTATTAACAGTTGTTTGCATGCCATCTCCCCCATTAGTCTCTGATTTCTTTAAGGGTAGGAAATGGTCTTTTGTCTTTTTTTTTTTTTAATCTCCAGTGTTTAGCACACTACCAGGCACATTGTAGATACTTAATAAAATCTTGTTGTCTTGACTTAAACCATTTGCTCTCTCACCAGATCTCCACTATCCTCTACTCAGACAGCTGATTTTTTTGAACCATGTTCAGGATTTTACATTTATCTCAAATAAAATAAATAAGAAGGCCATCTTATTACATTTGGCCAAAACTTCTAATCTATGGAGATCATGAATAGGATTCACATTGCTTATCATCTGTATTATCCAATATCTTTGAAAGTACAAGTCATTTCATAATCAACTTTGGATAGATATTTTATGTATCTAAACACAGTTCTTGACTTGTCATGTCCCTTGCACATGAATTCCTCCTTCCCTTCTTTCCTGGTATAGATTTCTCTCCTTCCATAATAATATCTAGTATTTATATACTTTCAGGTTTGCAAAGCACTTTATAAGTATTTTCTTTTGCCCTCACAACAATCTTGGGAGGTAGGTGTTATTATTCCCATTTTACAGATAAGAAAACTGAGGTAAACTATGCTCCAGTGACTTGTCCAGGGTCACAAAACTAGTAGGTATGTAAGGATGTATCTGAACTCAAATTTTCCTGATTTTGGGTCTAGGGCTCTATTCACCTAGCTGACTCTACCATTACTCTGGATTACCACATCCTACAGCATTCCCCCACCCAACCCTAGATAATAAGTAGGCTAACCTACTAATGATTAGAAAATACTAGAAGACTTAAATGAATTGATGCAAAGTGAAGTGAATAGAACTAGAACACTATATATAGTCATAGCAATATTGTATGATAATCAATTGTGAATGACAGCTATTCTTTTAATACAATGATTCAAGACAATTCTGAAGGATTTATGATGAAAAATGCTAATCACCTCCAGAAAATGAACTGATTGAATTTGAAAATAGATTGAAACATACTTTTTTATTTTCTTTATTATTCTTGGAGGTTTTTTGGTCTACATTTTCTTTTGCAACCTGGCTAGTGTAGAAATGTTTTGCATGACTGCACATTATAATCAATATTAAATTGCTTGCATTTTCAAGGAGGCAGAAGGAGAAGAAGAAAGGGAAAGAACTTAGAATTCAATTTATTAAGTGAATGTAAAATTTTTTGTTTACATGTAATTGAGAAAAATAAAATAAAATGTAAATAAATAGATGAATTAAAAGAAAAAAATAAAGAAAATATCAAAGATTAAAAAGTCACATCACTAATAAATGACATACCATCAGCCTTCACTATATTTCCCTTGCAAGAATTTAAGAATAAACTTAGACTATGGAAATGAGCAATGAGCAACTTAAAGCTTGACAAACCATCTGGTGGAACTATCCAACCTATCCTGCAACACTTACATGCTAGAAAAAACAGGCAATATATTGGAAGCACAGGGAAAACAACATAGAAAGGATAAAATAGCTAAATTTGTAGAGCTTTCCATCTGGTGGTTTCCAAGATGTGAAAAACAAGACCTAGAAATGGAAAGATCCTGTTGTTTTTTTTTTTAAACTCTATAAAGAGGCTAAAATGTCAAATTGACTTCTTTGACAATACTAAAAATAACAATAGCTAGCACTTGTATAGTCTTTTAAGTTTGTAAAGCTCCATACATTTGTTTGTCACTAGAGCTTCATATCAACCCTAAGAGGGGTGCTGTATTAACTAGAATAGTTGCCATTTCCTCCTCTGATTCATTTTATAGATGAGGAAAAT
Source organism: Sarcophilus harrisii (assembly GCF_902635505.1). Classification (NCBI taxonomy): domain Eukaryota; kingdom Metazoa; phylum Chordata; class Mammalia; order Dasyuromorphia; family Dasyuridae; genus Sarcophilus; species Sarcophilus harrisii. Next base: position 332,026,283 of record NC_045429.1, on the reverse strand, counting down.
GAGACAGAGTTAAATGACTTATCTACATTCACACAGGTAATATCTGGTGTAGATTTGACTTCAAGAAGATGAATCTTCCTGATTCCAGGCCCCTTCCTCTATCCACTGTGCCTCTTAGCTGCCCCACAAGTAAATTTAGAAGATATCTAGTCCATCTTTTATAGATGAAAAATCTGGGACTCAGAAAGGATAAGCAAGCTGCCTAAATAAGAGGATTCAATTCTGTCCTCTAACTCTAGTACTTTCCCTTATACTAGGCTACCTCTGGGTACAAAATCTTGTACTAATTTATCTATGCATATTATTTCTGATCAACAGACTATAAATATAAACCCTTTGAGATAAGGACTGTTTCTTTTCTTTTTTCTTTTTTTTTTTTTTTTGTCTAGGTATACCCAGTACCTATCACTGTACCTTATATGTTGATTGATTAAGAACTTTCTATGTACTAACATACACATTTAAAGGAGAAAAAAAGCATCTCTTTCATGAATCTTTGTAAGCAATAACAATTCACCACCAATAATCAGCAATTCAGAAGACAAGTCAAATATGAGGAAGCAAAAAAGAGCTCTGAGCAGTCAAAATAGATGATACAAAATCTATATGCTAAAATCAGGCAATTTGCTCACAAGAGGGCCCCTCAAAAGCTACTTTCTTTCATTTTACACAAAATTCTAACAGGTTTCTAAGCCCAGGATAGATTCAAAGCAACAAATCAGAAATTGGAATTCTCTCTGGGAAGGGAAAGAAGTTGATGTTATAGGGAAGCAAACTGACAGCTGTGGAATATGGGAGCTTTTAGCAATGTGAGAAACAACTACAGAAAGCACTAAGAAAACCAAACCAAACCAAACAAAACAAAACCCACAAACAACTCAATTCAAAAAGTATAGCAATCTTGGTACTATTTAATTCCCAATGGATCTGTGATCTCAACAGATGTGATTGTTTCCTCCAGTGTTACAGACTGCAACACACCCATGCCTGCCCAACTTGTGTAATTCTTGCCCATGTTTTCCCATAAGTTTGGCAAAGACACCTCGCCAATATGCAAGAGCAACTGTGTCTATGGCAGACATACTCGATGGGCACTGAGAGTATCATGTTTCAGGGCAATACAATTAGTACCATTCATAAGAAAAGACTTAATTCCATTTCTAAATATTCTTCTATGTATGACATTTTAGAAAGTTTTCCATTCAAAATAGCTAAAATATTCCAAGTATGCAGAACAATCATTCCCAAAGGTTTCTAGATAGCTATGGTTTTGCTGTACTGAATCAGATTTTATGGTTGGCTGCATCAACCAATAGAAAACAAGGCTGTAATCTGGAAGGAAATGATTAATAGCTATTTCATTCAAAGATGGTTTAAAGTAAGTAACCATAGGCATTTCAAAGTGACTTAAAACAGAGATTGTTACAACATGTGGCTGGCTGTGTTGATCCTATTTGGACTTTATTTATTTTCTAGTCCAGGCAGGAGGATTTGGATACTTTGCAGGTAACTAGGGCTAACTCTATAGACACTGAGCAATAAACAGGCCCCCATTTTCTTATGAAGGATCCTTACACCCACCCAAAAAAAAAGTTATTATAGTCACCATATTTTACTTCATCTTCAAAGGTCCTTCCAGGAAGATAAAGAAAATACTGGAAGTTTATATCTCTCTATTACAATGATTATGTACACTGACAGCATCCTGTTGTTTGTTTTCCAAGATGCTGTTATCAAAAGCTACAGAAAGATAGCTGACTTCCATCGAAAGAGAAGTTATTTGACAAACAGACCTGAATATTTCCTCCTCTTTCAACAAATCCAGAAAATGCCCTTCATTGTACTTATCTGTAATTTATTTATGTGCTGATAGGCAACCAGTTACTATTTTTATTGGGAGCACTTGACAAGAATCCCTTTGAGGACACTGTTTCCTTGACTATTATTGTTTTGATCTTTGCCAAAACTCCAATAAAGCATTTCCAAACTTTTAAGAAAAATGATGTATTCTGAATCTAAAAAAAATTATGCTTGTGGTTTTTTACAATTCAAAACATTTGCTCAAAATTCCATATATATTTATATTTATATATACATACATATACATGTATAATTCTAAAAGCACATATCTCCATCAGAAAAAAAATTCTTGAGTCAAGCTTTGAATTTATGGCCTATCCTTAAATCATTGCAGGGATACCTATGTTTCAGTTTATAAAACTAGATATTCACTATGGAGATCATATATTCTGTCCCTGCCCTCTCTATTTCCTACTTATATACTCATAATGGGGCTATATATCCCAAAACTTCCACAGAAAGATTATATAATGATCAGGACCTACATAGAATCACAGAACTCAAGGGCTAGAAGGGCCCTCAGAAACAAGACAGAGCAGTAGAAACAGTACCAGGCTTGCAGTGAGGAAGACCTAGATTTAAATCTCACCTTTAGCATGTATTGGCTGTGTGACCATGGGCAAGCTATGTAAGCTATCTGGACCTCAGTTTCTTCATGTGCAAAATGGGAGAAGTTTCAACTAAATGGTAGGCAAGATCCTTTCCACTCTAAATCAATAGTCCTATGATCTTTTGAATTCAAGTGTATCCAGATACACTGTAAAACATACCATGCCTACAGTCTCTCTCATTCCTGTTCATCTTCCACACCGCTATCAAAGTGATCTTCCTAAAAGGCAGCTCTGACCATTTGTTGTTATCATACAGTTGTTTTTCATTTGTATCTGACTCTGTGACCTCATTTGAGGTTTTCCTGGTGAAGATACTGGAGTGGTTTGCCATTTCTTTCTGCAGCTCATTTTACAATTGGGGAAACTGAGGTAAGCAATGACTTGTCCAGGATCACACAGCTAGTGAGATTTGAATTCAGGATGAGGAGTCTTCCTGACTCCAGTCATGGTACCCTAACCTTTGCACCACTTAGCTGCCTATAACATTCCTCTATTAATAAACTTCAGTTGCTCCCTATCAACTCCATAATCAGAACCTGATCCCCTTACCTTTCTAGACTTCTTATACCTCATTGCCCTGCTTCCCCCCAAACCTGCATATATTCTGTGATTCAATGACACTGCTTTATAAACAAACCACTCCATTCTCTCAACATTTTCACTGGTTATCTTTCTCCTCGTCTTCACTTCCTGTCCTCCCTGGCTTCCTTGAAGTCCTAGCTAAAATCCCATCTTCCATGAGAAATTTTTCCCTATCCTCTTTAATCTTCCTTTGGTTGATTACCTCCAATTTGTCCTGTATATATGTTGATTGTATATAATTGTTTGTATGTCTACCCTATTTGATGGTTTTTTTTTTTGGTCTTACTTTATGTCTTGGTTCCATGTCTGACAAAGAGTAGGTACATAATAAAGGCTAGCTGACAGACTGGGACAAATTACTGACTTACTAATAAACACAAGGAAAAGCTTAACAGTCAGATTTTGCTTAAAGACCTCTAGTAAGGGAAGAACGTACTACACTCCTGAGACAGCTTATTCCATTTTTTTTCAGTTTTCTTAAGATGTTTTTCCTTACTTTGAGATATATGATCTGCTCCCTTTCAATTTCTCCTCTTAGTTTTTTCCTGTGGAGTTAAGCAAGCCTAACACCTCTTTCATATAAAAACCCTTCAAATTCTTGAAGATAACTATAATGTTTGATCATAAGATCAAAGATTTAGAGCTAGAAAGAGGTGTTATATGTCACTTAGTCCCATCACCTCATTTTTCTTTCTTTTGTTCTCCCTCTTCTTTTCTCTCTCCCTCTTTTGTGTGTATCTATTTATCCCTCTGTCTCTTTCTGTCTCTCATCTCCCTCTTGTTCCTCCCCCTCTCCCCTTTCTTTCTCTTTCTGTCTTTCCCTTGCACTCCTCCCCCATCTTTCTCCTCTCTTCATTTCCTCTCTCTCTCCTTCCCTTCTTCCCCCTTCCCTATCTCTCTCTCCTTTCTCTCTCCTCTCCCTCCTCCCCTCAACTCTCTATTTTATAGAGCTCCATAATTCATTCCTTACATTCTCAAAGAGTTGCCCATGGCACTAAACAGTTAAGTGGCTTGCCCATGAATACACAGCCACTGAATGTTACAGGTAGCACTTGAACTGAGGTCTGCCTGAGTCCTAAGCCAATTCTCTATTAGTTATGCCATTTTGCCTCATTTTCCATTTGAAGAACAAGAGGTAAAAACAAAGTCATGCTTAAGAATCAATCAACAAACATATCTTAAAGACTTAGGCTCTGAGGTAGGGGCTATAAACACAATCATTTAAACTTGCAAGGACCTAGAATTATAATCATTATCTTATCAAAGGCCTTTTAAAACTGTGGCACCCCAAACAGCACATAATATTTCATATGGGGCCTGATTAATACAAGAGTAGTGGGACATATTCTCTAATTGTGAACAATAAATTCTAAAGAAGAAAGCCCCGAAAACAGCAACTACTAGAAGAGCTACTATATTTCTATGCTCTAACAAATTTTTGAGCATCACGAAGAGATTATTTTACTGACTCACATCTGGAGGGAAAGGGAAGGGAAATAAGCATTTATGTAATGCCTATGTGTCAGACTCTGTGTCAAGAACTTTTTATAGATAATACCTCATTTGATACTCAAAAAAACAAACAAACCTGAGAAGTAGGTGTAATTATTATCCCCATTTTATAGTTGAAGAAACTGAAGTAAATAAAGGTTAAGTAACTGGACCAATGCTACACAACTAGCAGGCTACATTTGAATTTAGGTCTTTCTGACTCAAGGCCCAGCACTATCCACTTTACCATCCAGCTGCCTGATATTGCTATAAGCATGAAAAACCACACAAATGACAGATTCCTAATCCATTCACTAAAGAAATCTTTACTTATATTTGTTCCTCACTTCCTATTCCTTGAGATAAATGGGTTCCTAAATGTAAACTTTTCAGAAAACATTCTTAACAAATATGTTAACTAAGTGAATTCCTTAAATTTTAACCTCAGACTCCACCTTATATACTAGGAGGCCCAAGCACTGTACAGATTGTTAAGACACAGCAAGTTTGATACAGAAGTATGTGACATGCAATTAATCTCCATTCATAGCCTGCTATACTTGTCAGCAAACAAAGGCCCTGCTTTAGAAGGAGATCTGAAGACTTCAATTAAAAACAGTCAGCTAACAAGAAAATAATCTAAGTTAAAGGAAGGTGGCAGGTGCAGAAATGAGTTGTTTACCGAAGTGTCAGTTCCAAACAATAAAATGCCGGCATATCAAAAATGCTGAAGGGGTAGCTTTCAATGAAAAAGCCACTGAAAACAAATAGGAGTTTTGCTCTAGGCCTGCCTTCATCAGAGCAAAGAAGCAGAAGAATTTAGAGAAGTCTGTCATATATAGTCATGTATTTGTGTGTGTATATATATATACATATATATAGTATGTGTATGTGATGGTTATATAGTGTGTGTATATATATATATATATATATATATATATATATATATGTGGCTCTATATAAATTGTGTATGTGGTATATATATAGCATATTTTTGGTATATATATTTATGTGGTATGTATATATGATGAATATATAATATGTATATAGGTAATATATGTGTATATATATTGTGTATATGCATTGAGTATATATGGTGTATGTATATATATATGCACACACATATGTGGTACAAATATAGTGTGTGCATATATACAAATATATATATTGTTTGTATACATATATATGTTGTATATGTATGTGAAATGCTAATTTAAAAAAAAACTCACAAGGTTGGGGAGAGTTCAATTCAAGTCAATCCCACAAACTTTTATTAAGTATCATGTGCTCGGTGCTATACTAAATAATTAGAATAGAAAAACAAAAATTAAACAGTCCCTGCCCTCAAGAAGCTTACGATTTCAGGGAGGAGGGAAATATAATGTGCACATAAGTAAGAAATTAAAAAGCATTTCCAAGAGATAAAGGGTTCTAATAACTAGGAGAATCAGGATAAAATCTCCATTAAGAGGTAGTATCTGCACTTGGTTTTGAAGAAACTAGGTTTTCTATGAAATGGGGCAAAAAAGAGAATGCAATGCAGACTTAAGAGATCTAGGAAGAAACTGAGCTCCTCAACTGTGTACTCTAAGCAAAAAAAGCCAAAGGAATTCTTAGTTTGTACTTAAAAACTTAATACTGTGGAACAAGAAGTCAAGAAGCAAAAGGTGAGAAGGAAATACTCTAAGGTCCCTTCTGACCTGTTGTTCAGTGTATGAACAGCTTCTGATACCTATAGCCAAAGTTTATGGAAGTTATAATTAAAATGGATTCTGAGTGTCTCAACCTCAAAGCAACATCTGGCTGATAAAGAATGATCAGCAATATCTATACAGAAACAAGTCAGAAATGAAAACTATTGCTGAGAATGATGTCAAATATAATCTTTTTTTCTTCATTTAATAAAAAGGAAACAAAGGCTTACAAAGAGAAATTCATTTCCTTGCTAAAAGTCACAAAGGCAGTATATACCAAACCTGGATTTTAACTCAGATCATGGGGTTTGTTCAGAACTGCAACCCCCTATTTTAAACAAAAAACTTGAGGCCTATATGAATATTAAGTGTCAGAGGTAGTATTGGAACTCAGATCCTTTGCCCAAGATTGCATCATGAGCAGAGCTGGAGCTAGAAAACAGGTCTCCTAAATCCAAGGCCTGTGTTCCTTCCACAGTACCACTACCAGGAGGTTAAGGGAAATAAGAAATAAATTATTTCAAGTGGAAATAGAGAAACATACCATGTATCCCAAAGCATGCTACTGTTAATAACTATTGTTAAGTATGAGTAGTCTGGTAAAGAGATACTTAATGAAGCACAGACTCCATGACTCTGCCCTCAAAAGCCATGTAAAGGAACAAAAGAAAAGTTTTAATCACTTTTGAGTTTCTAAGTGGAGTTCTAATCTAAAAAGTGCCATTTGCCTGAGCTCACTTCTACCAACTGCCAGCTGGTGAAGTCTGTTTTAGGGCTGGGAACTTTAAAAAGTTTCAATGTGGTCTTAACTTTTAAAAGGGGAAGGGACAGTCCTCTATCTTGAGGATGCTTTTTCAGGAAGATGCAAGACTGATGATCAGCAGGACCTCTTGAGAAAGAATGGGTCACTTGCTCTTAAGGGATCACTCGATCACAGATTTGTGTCTGGAATAAACTTGAGAGGCAACAGAACCCAAAGTTCTAGTTTCAAGATGGGGAAAATGAGGCCCAGTCTAGAGTCCCGCTGGCTGTGGCTAACTATCCGAGTAGGATGGTTGAGTCCTTCAGGTTCAGCAGACTTACCAGAAACCAGGACTGTCCCCCCACCCTCATCCCCAGACCTTTGCACAGACAGGGCTACAGACTCCCAGCGACCTCTCACAGACCCATTTTAAGCCGCAAGGTGAGAATGGGCTGAGGGTCTTGATAGGAAGTGAGGGGAGAAGTCCATACTTGGACCAGTAGAAGCCCACTCAAAGGGGACCGCCTACCCCCATCCTCCCCAAGGCCTCATTTCCTTTCTTAACCTCAGCGCCTCTAAACTTTCTGCAACCGGGGTGGGGGCAGGGAGGGTATCAGAGGTGGTTCCGGACTTTACCTTCCAAGAGCCAACGGATGTCCTCGGGGAGGGTGACAGCAGCCTGCATTTGGAGGGGACTGGAGAGAGGCTGGGGCGCGGGTGAGGGTTGAAGGGGCTGAGGACCTTGGCCAAAAGAAGGAAGGTGAGATGTGTGCTTGGAAAGGGGAAGGACGGCGGTGGAGCCGGCTGGTGAGGCACCTGCTGCCGGGTCAGGGGAGGGCTGGGGCTCCGGTCGCTGCTGGGGCTGCCGCTACAGCCGAGGATGCTGCCTCCGGGAGAATGGGGCGGGGCGCACGCGAGGGGACGACTCAGGAAACGGCGCGCGCTGCAGGGCGCGTGGGGAGGACGGGAGGAGCAAGAAGGTGCAGCGCCCCAAGGGCTAAGCTGCTGGGGTGGGAGGGACACCTCCCTCCAACACAAACACACGGTCAGAGCTTAGGGTTAGAACTGGGGATGCTAGAGCATCCTACGCTCTGCCAACACCCGATCCTTTCCTGTTCTGCATGGGCAAGATACTGGAGAGGTAGGGGGAAGGGAAAACCTCCTTGGGCTTTTTAAAGATCCAAATCCATATTTTTTCTAGCCTGGCATTGGCATCTAGCCGTGGCTTTTAGCATTCTTGAAGGCCTCATCCAATTTTTCAATGAAACTCGAGCCTTTGGAAAGAAACAACCATATAGCCCACATCTACCACATAGCCCACTTACATCCCATATGACACACGGAGTGGGTTTGCCTATAAGTAGGGCAAGCTGGGACAGAAAGCTGAACAGAAGAGGACACAGAGGAAGGAGAGGTCTGGAATTAAGTATGGAAGTCACACAGTTATACATATGACTTCAAACTATTTAATTATTTGGGATCCCCGCAGTTCACTCATCTCGGATAAATTCTAATGCTTAATGGAGATGCAAGGCAAGTTCTCATAAATAAGTCATCTCAAATCCAGCAAGATCAGGGGCCCAAAGAGGTAGCAGGAAATACGGGGAATCAAAGGCAATTGACTTCCTGCTGTCCCTAACAAACATTACCTGGCATAAATCTTGTGTTTATTTATCTATATACTTATTTTAAATCCCACAACTCTCTCAACTATAAGCTTCTTGAGAGCAAGCACTATTCTCTAGCTCTTAGCACAATAACTGCTTTCCATTGCTCAAGCATTTATTAAGCATGTATTTCAGTTTTCTGAACTCAAAATAGTTACATTGCCTTGACTTTGGGGTACAAAGATCTTATCTCAACAGACTGGATAAATTCCCAGAATGCTTCAGTACTGAACAGTCTCTGAGGCCTCAAGCCACAGAAAAAATGCCCAACTTTCCCAACTTTTACAAATGCTTAATTGAACTATGCATAAAAATGCTCCAGTTTTTTTTTTTTTTCTAAAGAGCCAAGATGTCACTGAATTGTACAGTCCTCGGGCCAACACATTGTTACCTCTTTACATTTGAGAAGATAGTTGCATTAAAATAATGATTATTCATTTCCAATGGAGCAGTAATGAACTGAACCAGCTACGCCCAGAGAAAGAACTCTGGGAGATGACTAAATACCATTACATTGAATTCCCAATCCCTATATTTTTGCCCACCTGCATTTTTGATTTCCTTCACAAGCCAATTGTACAATATTTTAGAGTCTGATTCTTTTTGTACAGCAAAATAACGGTTTGGTCATGTATACTTATTGTGTATCTAATTTATATTTTAATATATTTAACATCTACTGGTCATCCTGCCATCTGGGGGAGGGGGTAGAGGGGTAAGAGGGGAAAAATTGGAACAAGAGGTTTGGCAATTGTTAATGCTGTAAAGTTACCCATACATATAACCTGCAAATAAAAGGCTATTAAATAAAAAAATAATAAAATAAAATAAATAAAAAAACAAAATAATGATTATTTTTCCCCATCAATGTAAAGAATTACCAATGTAAAATCCCCCTCCACTGATGCAGGTCAGCAATGTTTCTGTCACTTATGATTTTTTGAACACTGCTTAAGAGTAACAGGGAAGGGGGGAAATGAGTGACTTTTCCATGAAAATGCTGTCGCTAACATTTACATAGTCTTTTAAAGTTTGCAAAGCTGGGTTCAAATTATGATTATGATACTACTCATGTGAACTTTGGACAAGTCACTTAACCTCTCTGTGCTTCAGTTTATTTATCTGTAAAAATGGCATGAGTAGACTAGAAGGTCTTTAAGGTTCCTTCTATACTAAATATGTGATTCTGTGATGTATCTTATTTGAAGAGTTATTATCTGCATTTTACAGACAAGAAAACTGCGTCTTGGAGAAATGAGATTCCTTGTCCATGGTCTCATAACTAGTGTCAGCAGAAAGATTGGAAACTTAGACTTCCTAATTCTGAGTCCATAAAACACCTACTACTTTATAAAATCACCTGATGGTCAATCTCCTGAGAAACCTCTCCACATTTAGGGAGGCCAGTCTTTGAGCAACAACAGTGCAGTCAATGTTGGTTTACTCTAAGGCTTTCTTTCTTGATGAGACTAGTCAGAACTTATATTTCACCAGCATAGTCTTCAAGAACACAACATCTCTGTGCTCCAAATCACATCCCTAAGACTTATAAATTACAGAAAAATGTCATTATTATTCTACCCACAGCAACTCACCTCTTCTCTCTGTCCCCTTCTATTTGCTTGTTTCCCTTTTTGTGGTGAATGAGAGCGAAAGGCTCAACACTCCTTGTTTTCTACTAAGATACTTTGGTGCATGTATAAAGTGACATGTATGAAGTGAGATTCTTCTGAACCTTGCTATGGAGTATAATTATACTCATGAAAACTGCAGAAATACAGGGTATACCAAGTGGGCAATAGGGAAATTGGAAATCTCATGGCTGTTGTTCAGTAATATCTGACTCTCCATGATCTCATTGGATATGCTATTTTGCTGGCAAAGATGCAAAGTGGTTTATCATTTCCTTCTCCAGTGAATTTCCAGGCAAAGTAGACAGAGATTAAATTATTTGCCCAGGATCACACAGCTAGTAAGCATCTTAGATTAGATTTGAATTCAGGTCTTCCTGACTCCAAGCCCAGCCTTCTATCCACTGAGCCACCTAATTGCCTCCTGGGAGTCTGATAAGGTAGATTAACTAATATATTCTGTTACCGGGACCCAACCTTTCTATAGGGGAACAGTTGATTCAGAGAACAGAATGGAGATTCTTTGTAAGCAATTTCTTTCTTTTTTCCTCTTTTTTGGTCTTTTTATCCCCTGGTGCCAAGCAAAGTGTCTTGCACATGGTAGATGCTAACAAATGTTTGCTAAATTTATTGAAGAAAAAAAGAATAAAAGAATCACATCGCCTAGGTGCTTGACATCCTTTCTTCTTGGCTGAATCTACAGTCTTGGAGAGACAGAGGCAGTGAGAGGTGTTGCAGGTGACTGGCAGATTCCAATACAGTATTGTCATGTTGCATCAAGGTCCCTTCACTACAGATGGAAACCTGCCTCCCTACATCAGAACAACCCCACTTTAATCATCTTAGGACCCAAGTTCAGCAGCCAACCTCACTCCTAATGACATTCTGTTAAATGGACAAATTCCTTTGAAGCCTTGTCCTACTTTGAAATCCAATTTCACAGAAAGCCAAATCTGATTGGGGGTCGTCATGGAAACCACACTGAGGAGCCTTCAAGGAGCTGGAGAGAGGCAAAGCAAAATGTGATAGTTGAGTCCTTTACTCTTCTGTCGGAAATATCAAAGGGATCTGGAGAAGTTGGCAGCAGATGAGTCCCTGGTATGGTCCTGTTCTGTGTGGCTGGGTACCATGTGGCTGTCACTGAAGGAAAGCAGCCAGCTGTCTCTGTACACACAGAGAGTGGGGTGGAATACACAAATCCCAGGTGTCTATCTGCCTCCTCTTAGTTCCTGTCCTTCCCTTTTCAGCCCCCTCCCACCACCACTGCCCCCTCTGTCTCCAGCAAAATCTTAGTATCCCCCTTCTTAGCTGTCATCTCATTTAGAGGTTAACAACAAAGGAATAACAAGGTTAAGAAGAAGGGCTCTTGCTGATAAGGGGTTCTTTGGAGCAGAGGCCGTGAAATTAATCTGAAATTTCTTGTAATTAGATAAGATAAGAGTATCTATAGAGATGCCCAGCGGCCAAAGATGGAGCAGGGACCTTCCATTCAGATTTGCAACCTTGACCCCCTCCTCTTCCCACTCACAAACAGAGAGACAGACAGACAGACAGCAGACAGACAGAGACAGAGAGACAGAGACAGAGGGAGACAGAGACAAGAGGCAAAGAGAGACAGGAGACAGAGGCAGAGAGACAAAGGCAGAGATAGACAGAAGGGGGGAAGGGCGAGAGAGAGTCTGCAAACACAAGGAACAGGAAAGAAGGCACATGCCTGCCATCTGCGTGGAATAGAGATTGAGGGCATGGAACTCAGCCGGTCTATAGACTGCTTGGACTATGATGCACCTGGTGTGAGGAATTGATAAATATGCATCCATGGTGGGGTGGAGGGAAAGGTCTCCACCAAGAGGAAGCTAATGCACCTGGCATGGCACAGGGAGGAGACAATCGTAGGCAAGGCTGGCCAGCTGGCATCGGCCCTGTTCTGGTGAGATGGGCATAGAAAGGAGACAACAATGGCCAGAGGAAGTTTTCCATGGGGTCCCTGTTGTTTTCCAGGATGAGGCTTAATTCAGATCTTGCTATTGATCCTTGGACTTTGGTTGCAGTCTGTGGCGGAGCTGGCCTCTGCCCTGTGGATGTGCTGCTGCCCCACACCTCCACCTCTCTCTCCCAATCCCATCAACTGGTTTTATTGACTCTTTTATTGACAATGCTGGGGCCTAATGAGGAGAAGAACTGCATACTTCATTAAGGCTGAGAAAGGAGAGGTGATGCATCCTGCTCACCCAGAGAACATAACCCACTGCTGCTGGTGGGGGTGGAGAGGCAGGAAACCTCTGAGGGAGGAGAAATATGCATTAGATTCAAACCCAAGTCGGTGACTTCCTGTATAGGTACTTTATCTTTTAGCAGCTCAATAGCTAACCAGGGATCTTGCTGATATTGTTTAGTTAACCCTTAGGTGAAGAACTGGGGCTTAGATTAACCTCAGCACCCTGCAGGCAATTACAGAATGTCAGCAGTGAGAGGCATCGTAGAGATGATCTAGTCTAACTCTCCTTCCATCTTATCTCTCTATCTTAAAGAGGAGGAAACTGAAGTCCAGAGAAAAGTGGTCCAAATTCATACATATAGTAGGAGGCAATATTGAACTTGACTCTTAGCCCAAAGTATTGCCCATGATCCACCTACATTTTAGCTCTCTTGTAAGTAGGTGATCTCATGTCTTGGAAATTGGACTGCATTTCAAAGCAATGATCTATACTAGAGCAGCAATATATATAGTGTAATAGAGCTCTGGATCTGGGATCAAGGGATCTTAATTTAAATCTCAGCTCTGCTACTGCCTGCCTGGGTGATCTTGAATAAGTCACCTAAAGTCTTTGGGCCTTGGATTTTTTATCTATACAACAAAGTGCATGGACTAGACCAAAGCTTCTTAAAGTGTGAGTCCCAACCCCATATGGTATCTCATAACTGAATGTGTAGGTCATTATGATTTATTATGAATAAATGTTTGATTTGTATATCTATTAAATATATAATTATATATATATATATATATATATATATATATATATACCCAGTTGCATAAAAATTTCTTGGGCAAAAAGGGACAAATGGGAAAAGTTTAAGAAGTCCTAGACTAGATGGCCTTTACAATCCTGCCAGTTTTATAACTAACTGAGATCTATGAAGGGTTAGCAACTTATAGACCCTGAGGGAATTTCACTGTGCCACTTTGCTTCCAAAATATCTTCACTATTTTCTCTTTTTCAGAGCTCTTTCATTTTATTTTCCATTCTTCCCCTCACTCTTTTTCTTGTGCTTTTTTCCTATTTCTCTCTTGTGCTGAATTTTAGATCTTGAAGGAGACTTGGGGATGTTCTTCCAAGCCTTATTTTATGAAGAAAAAAATGGAGAGCACAGAGAGAAAACAGCTTGTCCAAACTCCTGACATAGGCAAAAAGCCTAGGTCTCCAAACTCTTAGTCCAATCTCCAGAATCCACTTATCTTTATCTACTTCCATCATTTTTGACACTCTTCCCTTTCCCACCACCACCACATCCAATAAATCAAGAAGTCCTGTTGCTTCTACTATGTACAAAGTCTGTAAAACTCTGCTCTTTTACATTCCCATTGCCACCATCTTAACCCAGATCCTCATTACCTCTCACTTAGACTCCTACAATAGCTTCTTAACCAGCCTCCCTGCCTTTGGCCTCTCTGCTTTCCATTAACAACTCATGTCATGCAGCACTTTTAGTTTTACAAAGTGCTGAGAAATGAAACAGTTATTATCCTCATTTTACAGGTAGTAAAACTGAGAGAGGTAAAATGAGAAAGAAGCAGCATGGTGTACTGAAAGGCAATGTGGTACAGTAGATAAACGGGTGGTCTCACAGGTAAGAACACCTGAGTTCAAGATCTGCCTTTGACACAGTGGCTATGTGAAAGGGGTGCAACGTTAAATGTTAAACAACTGGATCTCTGAATGACACACTTTTGTTTTTACATCTTTCTCTTCTTTTAAATTGATTTTTAACATCATGGCTTTAAGAATAATGTTGGGAGAGAAAAATCAGAACAAAAGGGAAAAACCATGGGAGAGATAAAAAAAAAACATAAAAAAGAAGTGAACATAGTATGTATTGATTTACATTCAGTCTCCTTAGTTCTTTTTTTGGATGCAGATAGCCTCTTCTGTCCAAAGTCTATTGAGATTGCCTTGTATCACTGAACTACTGAGAAGAACCAAGCCTTTCATAGCTGAGCAACACATATTCTTGCTGTTATTTTATACAATGTATTCTGGTTCTGCTTGTTTCATTCAACATCGGTTCATGTAAATCTTTCCAGGCCTTTCTAAAATCAACTTGTTCAACCTTTTTTTTTAGACCAATAATATTCCATTATGTTCATATACCACATCTTGTTCAGCCATTGCCCAATTGATGGACATTTACTCATTTTCCAATTCTTTGCTACCATAAAAAGAGCTGCTACAAACTTTTTTTGCACTTGTGGTCCTTTCCCATCCTTTACGATTGCCTTGGGATACAGAATCAGTAATGGTCCTGCTGGATCAAAGAGTGTACACAGTGAATGACACATTTAAGTTTAATCTGTATTATTAACATTTTCTCCCCAATTTAGGCCTAGATAATCAACAAAACAATAAATCAAACTTTGATTTTTAATATTTTCTGATTTCTAAGGTGTTAAGGCTTACACTGAAAATTTAACAATGGGCTCTCATGATTAGAGTTGGTTCTGACACACCCGTGCTGTGTAACCCTGGGCACATTACTTAATTTGTCAGCACTCTGTGTAAACCTCTAACACTATAAATTATAGCAAAAGTACAGAAATGTAGAGGTAGAAGAAATTTCCTCATCTGAAATTTCCCTATGCTAATAAAATTAATAATAATAAAATTACAGGCCCATTCTTTATTCCTATCCTGTCCCAAATAGACAGTACAGTCTTATCAGATCCCAAATTTGATTTGGGTTTTCTAGTAATCAATGCATCACTTTTCCCATTATCCTATTCAGTTTCTCTGATCTATCCTATATACTGCTGCCAGAGAAATATAATATAGAGTTTTAATCAATAACTCTCATGCTTAAAAATCTTCCATAGCTTCCTGTTACTTAGTAAATAAATTACCCAAATGCTTGGCATTCAATGTCTTCCCTGACAATAACAATAACTACAGCATTTATATTGTGCTTTAAGATTTGTGAAACATTTTACATCTAATATCTCATTTGATCCTTACAACAACCCTTGGAGATTGATGTTAATAGTATCCCCATTTTACAAATCAGGAAAATAGGAGTATTAGAGGTTAAATAATGTATCCAAGATTACCAACTAAGTAAGCATTTGTATCAGGATTCAAACTAAAATCTTCCTGACTCAAAGTCCAGCACACTACCCATTGTGCCAGCCAGCTTTCTCATACCACCTAACTGCATCTCAATCTTCCAGTCCAGCCTTGCCTTCCATATACCTTATAAATCAACTAGAATACTTATTTCTCCCATTAAGTATCCTATACTTTCCCACCTCTGTGTCATTTCTTATACTGTTTCCTTTCCTTGGAATATCTTCAGACTTTCCTCCTCTGTGCCTGTTTAAATCCTATCTATTTTTCAAAACCCAGCTCACATACCACCTCTTTGTCTGTGAAGCCTTTCTGACATACATTTCAATCATATTTCAGTCATTTTCAACTCTTCGTGTCCCCGTTTGGGGTTTTCTTGACAAAGATACTAGAGTGGTTTGCCATTTCCTTCTCCAGCTCATTTTACAGATAAGAAAACTAAAGCAAACAGGGTTAAATGACTTGCTGAGGGTCCCACAGGTAGTCAGTGTGTGAAGCCAGATTTGAACTCATGAAGTGGAGGCTTTCTGATTCTAGACTTGGTGCTCTGTGCATTATGGTACCATCTTGCTGCCCTCTGGCATACATACCCCAATCATAAATAGTCTCTCCCTTTTCTAATATTCTATAACCTTTATTTGGCACTCATCATATTTTGCCTTTTGTTGTTGTAATTTGTGTACCTCTTTCATCTCCCTAAGTTGTAAGCTATTTGAAGGCAGGCCTTTGTTTTTCTTTATATCTTTCCAAGTACCTAATGTAGTGAATTGTTCATTATTGGTTTTTATCATATGACTCTGGCCTCAGTAACAACAGCCTCTAACATGATCTCTTTTTTCTTTCTTTTTTTTTTTTTGATGCTAGATTTTTATTTTCAAAATACCTGCAAAAATAGTTTTCAATATTCACCCTTGCAAA
The DNA here is from genome assembly GCF_902635505.1 of Sarcophilus harrisii. Taxonomy (NCBI): domain Eukaryota; kingdom Metazoa; phylum Chordata; class Mammalia; order Dasyuromorphia; family Dasyuridae; genus Sarcophilus; species Sarcophilus harrisii. Next base: position 332,009,748 of record NC_045429.1, on the reverse strand, counting down.
ACCTTGTGTTCCAAATTTTTCTCTCTCCCTTCTCCCCTACACCATAAATAATTCAAAATATATTAAACATGTGCCATTCTTCTATACATATTTGCACAATTATCATGCTACACAAGAAAAATTAAATCAAAAAGAAAAAAATGAGAAAGAAAACGAAAAGCAAGCAAACAACAATAAAAAAGGTGAAATATTGTGATCCACACTCAGTCCCCACAATCCTCTCTCTGGATGCAGATGGCTCTCTCCATGTTCTGGAATTGATCTAACATGATCTATTAATCATATCAGGCATACTCAACAATGGGTGTCCCACTAGCCCTCCTTGAGATGACCTACAATACTCTCCTGAATTGTAAGATGGGGACTAATGGCCTAATGGAAAGTCAGTATTATATAATGATTAGAACATTGGACTTGAATAGCTTGGAATACCTAGATTTCAAACCCAACTCTCATGCTTGCTATGTGGCCAAAAGCAAATTACATAATTTCCTTGAACCTCAGTTTCTTAAAGTAGAAATAATAATAACTGTAGCAAATAACTACCTCACAGGATTATTGTGGTTACTGAAGGCAGTCATAATGAGTAAAACTGTTTGGAATTTTAAAGTATTTATATGTTAGCTGTTATTGTTAATACAAAATCCTAGCCTAGACACATGAACCATAAATCCCAACTTTAATTTTTGTAGTGATCTCAGATTAGCACCTCAGTGCTTCTCAGTGTTTCTGTTTTTAAACTCAATCTCTTCTCTTCATTTTTTAGATATGTCATTGGACTTTTGTTTTTGTATATCTAGCACGTAATATAGTAGGGCTTTATGTACAGTACATGTTAAATGTTTTTTAAATTGAATTGGGAAGTTGATATCTATCAAATACATGGGAGCTCATCATAGGATTCCAGAGTTAAGACCTAGACCAGAACTCAGAAATCATCTAATCCAAATCCTTCATTTTATAGAAGAGGAAAGCAGGAATCAGAGAAAAGATTGGATTTGCCTAAGATTGCCTTGATCACAAGTAAGAGAGCTAAGATTCAAACCCAAGCCCTGTGGTCTGAAGATAGTTCAGTATGGTGACCATAGAATCTATTTCTGCTGGGTGAAGTTCGGCAAATACAGGTCTTCGCTTCCTCATGAATGTAAACTGAAGGAGTTGGATAAGTTGGTCCTTTCCAGGTCTAAAATTATGATTCTATGATTCTTTCTGCTATACCATGGAAAAAGTTTTTGTGCAGATACTTCTTTGAGGTATCTTTGTACTTCAGTATTCTCCCAACAACCCCATGGTGAGTGCTCCGTAAGTAAGTAACATACACAATATCACAGGTTCTCAGTGTCATTAATCGAGCATTCCATTTCCCATAGGTCAGTATTCCAGCAAAAGTCAGTTGCACCTCTCCTCATGGCTGACTATCATAATAAATTGTTATAGGCATGTTAAAGAATATTTGACAAATTTTATGTTCATTCTACTTAAATCACCTATTAATATCTTCAATGTTACTGTTTTTAGTTCTCTTTATGGTCCATTCTCTATCCAGTGGCCTAGAAATATTGTTTCTTAGGCAGATGGATGGTGAAGCTCTGAGTCAGAAGGCAGGGGTGCCTCTATACTATGTTGGATGAGGAGTGATCTTCTTCCATGGCTTTCTCCATCTCTCTCCAAGTTAACCCCCATCAGTGATGGATTGTAAGGTTCTGACAGAAAGAGAAGTTCTTAAGGTTGCTCTGGAATCTTTAAAATTCTCACAATTTACTTTGCAGCCAAATGTACAAAATTTAAACTTCAGGATGAATGAAAGGGGACTTTTCCTTGCTGGATAGGAGGAAATGTCCTGATGAGGTGATCTGCTTAACAGCTGGGTCAGTATGTCTGTGAAATGATGTGTGGATGGACTTGGAAGAAGTGAATCAAACTCACTGCCCTCCACCTTTGAATTTCTAGTCTTCCTTTATTAGTTCCCCCATCGTCAACCTTTCCCAAACCCTTTTCGCCATCCTTTATGCTGGCATAAAAACTAAAAAGACTTTTCCTATTAGAGATAGGGATGCCATTTCTTTCTTTCCACTCATCTTCTTTCAACTCTAGGACAGGGGAGTCAGGGCTCAGGCAGGCCCTGAGTGACTATAGAGAGAGCCCGTGCCCCCCAGCTCCCTGTATCTCAGTAGTGGGGGACGACTTTGCCTTTAAATATCAACCACACACACAGACAACACCCTGGCAGCATGAGAGGTTTCCATGGTGACAGAATGCAGGCCATGACCTCTGTAAATGTAATCAGAGCACTGGGATTGGTGTGTGAGACAGATTTAATTTCTCCTTCAGTGAAAGCTCTGTGGTCCAGCCTGTACACGGGCTTCTCTCAATGACAGACAACCTGTTATCTCCAGGACAGCTCTGCATATGGCAATCCCCTCTGTCCCAGAGCTGTTCTTCAGTCCCCTGTATCTGAGCAAGTCAGTGGAAATAAAAAAGTCACTAGGGATTCTAATGACAACAATAGTGGGACCAATACCTGGCTTCCATGGAAACAAGACTCTTTGGAGATGCTCTTACCCTTTCTGTGAGACCATATACAAATACTGTCTCATTTGATCATCAGTACAACCACAGGAGATAGGTATTATTTTATTCCCATTTTACAGATGAGAAAATTGAGACTTAAGAAGTTAAGTACCTACACTTAACCTCTTCTAAGTGTCTGAAGCTGCGTATGAACTCATTCTGGTTCCAAGTTTGGTGCCCTATCCATTTTGCAACTTTGATACCTCAGTACATAAAGGGAAATTAGAAAGAGAGGGACATACTCGAAGAAGGAAAAGAAGTGCAGAGTCAAGTAAAAATGAAGTGGAACATGGCAGGACCTGCCTGAAATTATAACCTGTGTAGGTAATCACCAATCAGTAGAGGGAGGCTTCAGGGTGGAGATTTCTCTGGAGTGGAAAGAAGCTGGCAATAGAAGGGAAAGAAATATTTCTATGTACCCTATAAAACCTCTTTTATTCCTAATAATCTATAGATGTATTATTTCTATCTTCCAAGCCAAAGGGTAGTGAGGTGAAGAGAGAAAGAGCAGAACCATAAGTGAGATGGAAAGGCTAGAGCACTGAAACTTAGAAGTTGCATTTAGCAGTGGTGTCATCAAATAGAAATGAGGACCATTACCCTGTATAAGGATTGTTGCACATTATATACCAACTGACTTTCAAAATGTGATATCATTTATGTTTTATTGAATTTTTAGTTACTTTGTTAAATACTTCCCAAATTAATTGGGAAATTAATCTGGCTTGGGATTTAGTCAGTAGTTGGTCACAAGGTTTTAATCTCTGATACTTTTGGCTTACAGAATTTGTACTCTAGAAAACAACTGCTTTTAGCACCTAGTTAATAGGAATACTTAAATAGGATGATATCAGATGGAGCTCTCCTCCTGCTTCCCTTGTAAGCCCTATGCAACTCGAGTTATGCGCGTACGTGCGCGCACGCGCGCGCGCGCACACACACGGTAGATCAACCTTAAAAACAAGTGTGACCCCTTTAACTACTATTCTATCTTCCCTTTTCACCCAGGAAGATACATGATTTTCTCTAGTTATCTCCATTTCCTTTTATCCTTCCCAACATAGGGCAATATTTCCATGGCCTCTTCCCAAACCCAAGTCTTTGTTCAATAGTTAGGTGCTTGAAGTCTTTCTCCCATCTGTATGCCCACTGATTTCATCTTTTAAAAGAATATTTGGGATATACTTGCTTCCATGTTTCCTAACTCAGAGGGTTTGAGGATGGATGATATTAGCCCCCAATGCACTGGAAGTTCTGCTACCACATAGGGCTCTGCTTCTGTAAAGGGTTTTCAGTGTATCCAGAATTCCATTTCTAACCCTAACCCAGAGAGTGGGAAATGATGGTTGAGTGCCTTTACCAATCTCCCTCTAAATCTCAGATTCCTCTTCAGATTGAGGGAGCCATTATTGTTTTCCTAAGCCAAGCCAATACACACCATACTATCCAATAGTAGCCATTTTTAAGCATTTTTGCCTAAGGTTTTATCTGTACCTTAGTTTCCCTAATCATAATGTAAAGCTGTTGCCCTAGAAGATATTCTTTGAAGTCCCTTTTATCTCTGACATTCTGTAGGTCTATCATTCCAGATATGTCTTCCGCCATAACCTCATTTAGAAATGAAAGATAAGCCCTAAAGTCAGAAGGACCTAAGTTCATATCTGGTCTCAGACACTTAACACTTCCAACCTGTGTGATCCTGGACCCAAATGCCTAAGCAGGGAAAAAGAAATGAAAGATGAGGGTTGAGAGATTTATCCATTAAGATAATGGTAAACTGAGGTACACAGAAACATTCAATACCTTGGCTCTTTGGATCATGATTTTAAAACTGTTAGGGACCTTAAAGGTGAATAGTCCAAAGCTCTCATTTTATAGATGCAGAAAATGAGGGCCAAAGAAGTAATGTGACTTATTAAATATGTATATATATATATATATATGTAATATTCATCAGAACTGAAGCTCATAAAGAGGGTCAACACAGCCCTAAATGTTAGATTTTCCCCAAATGCTCATATTTCATACCATACTTAGTTCAAACCATTGTAAAGGACTTCCCTGGTCATTTTGATGTTTTTCACATGCAAATCAAGAGACCAGTTCTCATGAGTGCTCCTGATAGACCAAGATTTATAATGCCAGCATATAATCTTCTCCCATCTCTTTTAAGTGACTCAGAATTGCACTCTTAAGGGGGAAAAAAGCTAGCTGGAATTAATTTGTTGACAATTTTAAGTAACTGTTTCTAAGATTTAAAAATGATCTTTTCCTCCCCACCCAAAAAGGTTCAGGTAACCAGTCTGTTGGCATTCCTATTATCCTGAATTTTCCCCTTTTTATGAAGTTCTTAAATATAAAATCACAGAGTTTTAGAGATGAAAAGATTTGAAGGGCTCATCTGGTCCAAGCTTTACAGTTGAAGAAACTAAAGTTCAGATGGCGAAATATTCTTGTACTATGTCCCACCATGACTTGGTCTGAAATATTGTAGGTTTTTTGGATAGTTAACCCTCAAGACTCAAATGCCAATTCACACTAGAGCCCTCTCTCCATTCTTTTGCAGAAACTGAGAGGGGAAGGAGAAAAGAGGAATCCACAGACATGAAAATTGCCATCCCCATTAGATAGTAACCTCCTTGAAAGCAGGGATTTTTTTTAACTTTCTTTGTTCTGGGGATACAAAGCAAATGCTTAATAAAAGATTACCACAAATACTTAATAAATGATTACTGATTTGATTTGATCCTCCCCACCTCATTCCACTCCCCTGCAAATTTATCTGAGGACAAGTTCCATTCTGTTTCTTCAATACTTCTTTCAGGTACGAAAATTACCAATGACAGTTCTGACCATGATTAGTGCATATAAATGGTAGCAGCACCATTTCCTGTTCTAAGTGATAGTCAAATTTCAAAGAAGGATAAGATATATAAGCCTTCCCCTGGAGCCTTCACCCAAAGCTACTTCTCAGACTATTATTCCTCTCTCCCTCCTAGATTCCAAATAGAGTACCAGTAATATACATTTGATTATTCAGAGGTTTGATTGATCGGCATCCTCAATCAAATCATAAAAGCAAAGAAAAAAGGAGCTGAAAGGAACCACAAGAGAAAACTTAGGTTACCCCTTGGCCTTTCATCTTAGGAAGGTCTAAATCATTGCAGACAATCAATTGTTTATTCTCTTTTTAAAAAGTCAGTTCAAGTCTCCAGGCTTCCTTAGGGAAATGAAAGGATCGGACCCAATAGTCCCTTAAGTACTTTCTAGCTCTGATAATCTAAGAGCTTCCTCAGAAGAGGAAGATATTCACAGAATTCCTTGATAGTCTATCATCATGTTGAATCACTGTGATAGTTGTATGTATGCTATTACAACTGTAACATAGTTTTCTTCAGCCTGCCTTTGACCCCAATACTATAATGGGGCCAAAATCAGGCTGAAGAAACATGTATTTAAATTTCAGGAAGTATAATGAATCCCAACCCAGTGTTGACAGGTCAAGTGAAGATCCTGAAGAAATTGGTTGTGCTTTTCTTGGGCCCTAAAGCAGGGGCTTTTGGTTGTTTAGTGCACAAGACTAATATAGCCAGATTAAAGATTTAATTATATTCATAATCCTACAGTTATCCTACAAATACATACCTTTAATTAGAAGTGGGGACTAGAAAACTGAGGTAGATTCATTCATTCATTTAATATTTTTGAGCACATACTATATGCATTATATTATATTATCTTAAGGCACTGTGATATGAATTAAAAGCAGCAAAGAATGCTGAACCTGGAATAAGAGATTCTGGATGTTCCAATCTTGATTCTGCCACTTAATATGTATATAACTTTGGAAATATCACCTAATTTTTCTGGGGCGCATTTCCATCAATAGTAAAATACAGATATTGGACACAATGCTATTTAAGAATCTTTCTGGCTCTAGAGCTACAAGTCTAAAAAGACAGTTCCTGTCCTCATGAAACTTTGTTGTTAAATTGTGTCCAACTCTTTGTGACTTCATTTGGGGTTTTCTTGGCAAAGACAATGGAGTGGTTTCCTTCTCCAGTTCATTTTACAGATGATGAAACTAAGGCAAACAAACTTAAGTGACTTGCTTAAGGTAAATAATAACTTATAATTGGTATATATAATATACATATATAATAAATAATACAATATAAAAATTTAATAATCAATAAGGTAAATAGTAGTTTGCCATCTTTTTTTTAAGCTCATTTTATAGATGGAGAAACTGAGACAAACAGGCTTACATGATTTCCCCCGAGTCACACAGCTAGAAAATGTCTGAGACTAGATTTGAACTCAGGAAGATGAGTTTTCTTGACTCCAGGACTGGTATTTTATCCACTGTGCCACCTAGCCTGTTTAAAGTGCTTGATGATTCGTGTCAACTCATCTTCATCACTGAAGGATAATCTGGATTAATGATATGATGTTCATAGACAAAGGAAAACCCAAAGAATAGGCTGAGGCACTGTGTGTATTATAGTTTATGATTAACTGAGTGTACATAATGTTAGAAGCTATGATCAATAGATACAAACTGGCTTTCTGCCAATGTCAATCCTAAATATAGGCAAACTAGGCTTAGCCCTCATGATGGGATTCTACCACTTCTAAAAAGTTCAAACCCAGACATTTTTCCCAGAGGCCACCATCATATCTAAATTCTTTCCATTGTGGGGAAAATGAGGTCATTACCTTTTTGAGTTGACATTATTTTCCAAAGATACCTGATGAAACATGTTACCTGAGAGGGTAGGCAACTTGATTTATTAGATAGGACACTGGACTTGGACTCATGATTCAAATCCCTAGATTCAAATCCTACTTCAGATGCTTAGTTGTGGGACTCTGGATAATTCATTTAACTACCGTATGCTTAATTTTCCTTTCCTAATAAAGGGGAGGGAAGTTGGATTTCGTGGTCCCAAGTTCCCTCCCAGCTTTCAATCTATGATCATATGATCCTGTAATATCTTGGTGCCTATTATCTATCATTTTATTTGGTTTAATTTAACAGAATCCATGATGAACACAGTCAGGAATATTTTAAGGAGAAGGAAAGCAGGAAAGGACTAGAGCATAAAGAAGGAAGGCCTGGAATGGGACTGATTCATATTTAATGTTTCTGAAGTAATCAGACTTCTCACAAGAATGCTAGATGACTAGGAAAGAAAGGTGGAAATCAAGGTGGGAACATAAAGTGCAGCTAGGAACAAACTTGATCTATCTCATTATGCTTTTCCCTTCGATAGCCCAGCTACTATCCTATGGGACTTGACCATCTGAGGACATATTTGCTAGATCCCTGGATGTTGACTTCTAAAAGTAAATACAATTATTTAAGGTTGTATGATGACTAAGACTGTATTGGGAGGAATGGAGGGAAGGAGGAAGAGAGAAAGGGAAGGAGGGAGAGAGGGAGGGAGGAAGGGAGGGAGGAGGAAAATTGGGTACTTTGTCAACAGGAAAGATAGGATAGCAATCCAGAAACATTCATCCAAAAATATTTTCTCCCTCCTGCTCTGTCTTCCCTTGGGGGAAGATTCTTGTGATTTGGAAGCTGTTGAATGGATAATTGGAAGAGCTCCAAAGGTGGCCAACAGGGAGACAGTACTATATCTGTAGTCTCTCAATGTTCCTTCTGGATCCCTTCAATTCAGAAGGAGTCCTCCAGAACAGGGCAGCTCTGGAATGCAGCCTGATTAAATGGGGATCTCTGTCCAAGCCTTGACCTCAGAAATAGAATCCACCAGAAGGGAAGTTTAGAAGTGGGGGGAAGATAAAAGGTGGTTCCCATATCCCAGAATCTCACAAGCCTTGTGGCACCTCTAAAAAGGAAAGAGGGACTGATAGGGAGGTGGGGGTGGGAAAGGGGTAAGATTTTTCACACCTTTGATCCTGGGATCATCCTGTTCAGCTGAGTAGAATACCAAACAAGGGTGTCTCAGAGCTCACACTTCACCTCAGCCACGCAATCGACAGGAGAAGCAGCCAGCGAGACCGACAGACTGTCACTGGCAAAATGAACTGTCACCTCCCATTTTTCAGAGGCACGGCGGGATGAATTGCAGCCTTGAACCGTGTGGCCCACTGCTGATTGAGTTCCGCTGTCTTCGAACCCCAGCGAACAAGGCGAGTTCATTTCAGACTGACGTCCCACCGCTTATCAATTTAAGAGCCAGTAAAATTAACCGCTTCAGAGCTGATTCTCGTTCCTAAACCTCCCCCTTGCTTTTCCCTTCTCCTCCCGGGATTCTACATCTGGAAAGGTCACTAAATAAATCTCTCTGGGCCTTGCTGATATAATGTGAGGTTCAGAGAGAACTGAGGAAAAGGAACTGTCCCAAACTGTGGTGGGCCTGAAAGAATGCCTGAAAGAAAGAATTAATCCTTAATCCAATTCAACAAGTTAAGCACCTGCTAGTAGACACTGTCAAGTGCTAGGATTACAAAGACAAAATTGTAAATAGTCCCTGTCTTCAAAGAGCTTATCTTCTATTGGGAGGAAACTGTACACAGAGAAGTAAGTATGAATATATTCAAAGTCAACAAAGTGATTTTGTTGGGGGGAAAGTCATGATAATTTGAGGGATCAGGGAAGGGTTTATGAGGGAGTTAAGTACTCAAGGTGAGTCTTGGATGGAGTCCTTAATCCCTATCAGGAGAGGAGCAAACTACATCCTGGTTTTATTCCTAATCTGCTCAATACTGCATGGGACTTGTAGATGAAATATCAAGGAAGGTATGGAAAAGGGTGGAGCCGTTTCATATGATCCCTAGTGGGGTATTTGAGCATCTGATAGAGAGGGTCCTGAGCTCAGTGGACACAATGAAGACTTTCAAAGGCAAATGGTATTGCCATGGAGCACTGACCCTAGAGTCAGGAAGTCCTGAGTTCAAATATGGCCTCAGATACTTACTAGCTGTGTGATCCTGGGCAGATCACTTCATCCCAATATATGAGTATGTGTATGTATGTGTATGTATACACACATACACATATATGAACAGATGTATATGTCTATCCACATGAACATACATACCCACATAAACATTTATGTTTATTTCATTAACAGTGGTTTCTTTTGTAATCTTGTGTGCATTTTACTTTATGCATTAAAAAGACATAATTCTGGGGAAGAAGTTCATACTTATGTGAGTTCATACTCATATAGTGTGAGGAAGAAGTTCCTTACATTAGCAATGGGATCCATGATGCACACAAAAACGTTAAGAATCTCTAATCTAGCCCAACCCTCCCATTTTTACAGATGAGCAAACTAAATCCCAAAGATTGTGATTTGTTCTTCCTGGGTTCATAGGGTTTAGAACTGAAAGGGACCTTAAAGATGACTTAATCCAGGACCCGCCCACCCTCATTTCACATTTTACTGATATCCAGAGAAGTTTAGTGTTTTACCCACAGTTACATGGGTAGTATGGGATAAATGTTTGGGAAATTGGAGAAGTAAGTAGTGTATCTAGCATTCCAGTACACACTGGAATCTAGCTCTGTCTCTGACATTCTTTCCAATATATCATGCTTCCTCCTGAGACTTTTGCCATCTCTTATATTGGGGGCACACCTTGATGCCCCCTTCTTTTTCAAAGGAGAGTGATGTTTTGTTTCAGCTAACACAATTGAGCTGTTCTATCAGACAGTCTCTACTACTGCCAGGGAGCTCCACAGAAGCAGCTCTAATTCCAGAAAGGAATTGTCCCCTCCCTACCAGCAGCATTGACTCCAATAGTAAGCAGTTCAGAAAAGGTTCTGGAGCACTGCTCCAGTCCAGGAAGCCTTTGTTATCTCTGTGAGTATTGTTTGTGTGGGTTATGCTTGTGTCCTAACAAATGTCAGCTGACGGGTCAAACTATTAGAAGATTAAAATGTATTATCACTTCTCTAACTCTGACAAATACAAAGATACAAGCCACTCATTATTTGGTTATTATTTATTTAAAAAATATTCATTGAATGCTTTTCAAAGTGTCAATTTTCAAACTGTCCATTCCTAGCATGGCCAAAGTGCCAGATATGGTGAGATTTATTGCTGTAGTAAGACAACATCGGGAGAATCTCATAGGGAAACTGATGCTGACCTAAAACCCTTAGGTCTTAGCGATGGCTGTATCTTCTTTGTCCTGCAAGGTTGAGAAACCAAGAGGAATCAAATGAGAAACATTTACTTACACTCCCAGGAAACATTTGAAGGGAGCAGTCATGTGGTAAGGGTGCTAAGTCTGTGGGTGCTTAATTTGTAGACTTTGATTTGCTCTCCTATCCTTTTTACATTAAAACCCTATGATTGTTTATTTCATATGACCAATGTGGTTTCTTTGTGAGAGAATAAATTGGCTGAAAGTTCAAGTCCCAGGATTAATTTGATGTTTTAAAAACAGTTCTCAGGGTGGCACAATTGATAGAATAAAAGGACCTGAGTTCAAATTCAGCCTCACTTACTAATTGTATGCCCTGGGCAAGTCAATTAACTCCAATTTTCTCAAAAAAAAAAAAAATACAGGATCCTCTCTTTTCCTGTGGCATCTCAAGATTCATTCATAGCATGAGCATCCATGCCCTAAGCTAAAGTTCCTCCCCTTAAGCCTTGTGACACTGAAAAAGGTTTATGTGGGTATGTATGTTCATGTGGATAGACATGTCTTTCAATTCTATCCTCAGATAGTAGAATCCCCAGACTTTGAAACTTCATCTAGGATTCTAAGGCTAGATGTTGCTGCCATCCTAGTAGAGAAACCCTGAGAAAACAGGTGCTGGGATGCAAATCCAGGGGGACTTTAAATTTGGAACTTATGGAACTGTGTTATATAGGAACCAAATTAAGCTGTGAACCTAATTTCTCTCCCCTTTCCATACCAGGTGGAACAATAGATTCTGTTCCTGGCCTGCAGTCAGGAAGATTCATCTTCTTAAATCAGAATTTGGCCCCAAATACTTACTATCTCCATGACCTTGGGCAAGTCACTTAAATCTCTATACTTCTCTTTCCTCTCTGTAAAATAAACTGGAGGAAGAAATGGCAAACTACTCGTCTTTACCAAGAAAACCCCCAATTGAGGTCATAAAGGATCAGACACAGAGTGAATAATAATAATAACAACATGTCCCTCACCAAGTACTGGAACAAATATTTGTATGTTTATTCTTGCTCTACCTTTGAAATAAATATTCCTTTGTAAAAGCTAAAAAAAATTATTAAATTATAGCAAAAAAAACAGTGAAGAAGCTAGGCATTCCAGTCATGTGAGAGCCTACTTGGTAGAAACAATCTATTATTGGCATTTAAAAGCAAGTATATTGATATCCAATGTGACAGTTACACAATTATAAATAATGTATTTTTATTTCTGATTCCATGACAAACAAAACAGTCACCCTAGACAAGAAGGTAAATTGTGTCCTCTGGCTAATATGAATGAAATCCATTATCAACTAGAAGACATTTCAATTTGTCTTTAAATGCTGTTTACAGATCCCTAGGATTTAAAGTGAAAATGGACTTTATGAAAGCTCTGAATTAGTAAAGTAACATTGATCTAAGAACCAGAAGATGGAATGTCAGAAACCTATCATGGAAGTAAACCTTCCTTTTTGTGGAAAAATAAATGGCAGAGTAATTTGAATGAGCTAGTTAAAGAAACAATCTCCCCTCCTTGACTTCAGAAGGCACACTTCTGTCCCAAAAAGACTACCATAGGACAATCAGTCTGAGTGTCAAGGAAGTTATTCCCACAGTAACAAGCTGGGATTTCAGGGGAAGGTGTAGGCTCATGTCCAGTCAAGCACTAAGTGTCTCTTCCAAGCCCTGACTTCAAGGCAAGCTTTAGACATAGGTGGAATAGACAATATCATTCACATATATTTCAAAAGCAGCAGAAAGGCCAATATACCCCCCAAATCCTCTCACATCCACTCAAATTTATTCATGACAAAAATTTTTTTCTGGAGTTTTATCCCTTTAACTGAAGCTTAGATCTCAGTTTTAGTACAAACCCACATAGGAAAAATAATACATTCAAACTGTTATCAGTTTTCTGTGTTATCATAAATGAAGGACCTGAGAATAGCTAGAATTATAATATGAAGTCATTGGGCACCTGGAATAAGGAGCACTATGGAGTCTATATGAAACCATAGTTGGGCCAAGTGAGTAGGTGATTGAAATCATAAGTACAAATCTCAATTTTTACTCACTTTCAATTTTTTCCTAGAGGCATTCCAGTCCCTGCCCTTCTCATAATTCCTACAGATAAATGACTCAGGAGTAAGAATACCTGGGGTTCTGTTCTCAGCTCTGCTACCAATGATTAAATGTCATCTTATGCAAGATCCAGCCTAAGGTGCTGGGCCTAACAAAAATCACAGAATTTAAAACCGGAAGCCACCTCAGAAATTACCTAGTCCAGCCCCCTCATTTTTACAGATGTGGAAACTGAGGCAAGAAAAGTAAAAAGAATTTTGTTAAAAGTCATGTAGATAGCAAGTAGCAAAGCTGGATTTCAAACCCATGTCCTCTGAGGCCATATTTGGAACTATTTTCATTGAATCACATTCCTTCACTTGACTTTCACAAGATGATTATTAGGGCTATATCTCAAACAGATCAAATAAAAAAGAAAGGGCAAAAATACTGAAAGCAACTTTATTTAAGGTTGGGAAAGAATTGGAAACTAAGGGATTTGACCATCCACTAGGGAAATAGTTGAACAAATTTGACTCATGAACTTAATGGAATAAAAATGCCCCATAAGAAATGACAAATAAGACTGGTTCAAAGAAACCTGGGAAAACATGTATGAACTGATGATGCAAAGTAAAATGAGTAGAACCAAGATTACAATTTTTGAAATGACAATAGCAATGTAAGCAATTTTGCAAGACTTTACAATTTCAGTTTATTTTGACACCTACCACAGTTTCAGAGAACTGATAATGAAATATGTGACCCGCCAGATGATGAACTTGGTACAGTTTGAGACAAACTTTCACAAGAGGAAAATGTGAGAATTTGGGGTAAGGGTTGTTTGACTATGCATACTTACAAAGGCTTTGGAGGGGTTTTCTTCAATTTGGGGAGAGGGAGATGTAAGGTGGAGTAGCTATGGGAATACCCATTCCCCCCCCAAAAAAAAAGAAATGAGGGTCAGTCACTGAGCCATCTTTTTTTAAATGCCCAGAATGGAACAGAAGGATGGCCATAAGGAAACAGACAGCCAGGGCATTTTAAAAGCTACATGTCAAATTTATTATGCACTTAAATGCAAGCTGTACATAATAGAGATATGCCATTTATGTACAATCTTTTTACACTCTGTATATGAAAATGCTCATTTTATTTCATGCTTGTTAAGTTTATAATAAAATCAAATCAGATTCAAGATTAGGCAGCTGCCTTATATAACAGTTAAGGAAACTAAGGCAGAAAGATTCTTTTTTAAGTAAAATTGCATAGAAGTCAAAGATTGTCTTCTTTCTTGTCCTTTTTTGTATTCTCTCATCCCTTTGGATCTCACCTCCTTGCCAATCCCTTACTCTGTTTCCTGGTGACTAGGGCCTTCTATAATATCATCACTCTGAACAAGGGCTAATATTCTAGATCTTTCATGCAGAACTTTCATGCAAAACTTACCTCTTTCATTCCTTTCATTTATCTTCCAAATGTGTTGTTAAATTAGCTAATCTGAAAAAACAATCCAAATAAAATGATAGTGATTGATAATGGTTTTATAAACTTCTACTTTAACAAAGGTCTTCAGTGCCTTAACTTAAGGGAAGTAAAATAGTCAAATAAAAAGAGCATTCTTCTATTCCTCTCCATGCTGCTTATTCTGTAGACCTTAGCTTTAAAAATCCAGTTTCCCATTTTATCCAGGGCCATCTCCAGTGGCCCTGATCTATATCTGGCCACTGGACCCTGATGGCTCTGGAGGAGAAAGTAAGGCAGATGATCTTGCATAACCCTCCCTCATTTAAATCTAATTCACTTGCATGTCATGCTATCTCCTTCCTAATGTCATGGTCCTCTTTGAGAACGAAAGACAAAAAATAAACCAACTAACCTGTGGTCATCATCTTCATTATGCTCCCACAAGTCCTGTCCTCTACAACCTTAGACTTTGTCCTGGGTCCTCCAGCTCCAATAGGTGAGTGTTTGCTTTGCATTTCCATAGTTCAGACCTCCTCTTCACCATGTCCCTGCCTCAACTTACTCTTTTTCAGTAGCACCCCCATATGCGTTGTCCTAGTTTAACCTAGCACATGCCTATCATAATTATTCATTAATTCTCTGTCTATCCATACATCCACATACCCTCCATCTATTCATCTATCTATTCTAGTCAGAAAGTTTCAGTATATATATGATTTCTATGACTATATATATATATATATACATATATATGCCACAGGAGTCATAGAAATCATATAATCGTATATCTAGAATTTGGATTAACCTTAGGAGCCATTTAGGCCAGACTACTCATTTTAAATCCATAATGATGCCCATCAGCATAGATGAGCTATGGTGGTTGATCTGTGAGCCTGCCCTTCCCCTTCTAGTTGGTACTTCTCAATAGTCAGCATGGGGTCCCTGTCTCCCTTTCAGGAAGAAGAGAAAATTAGATTGCTTTTCCATCACTGATCCTCTTGGGATCTCTAGAGATCTCCAGTGATTCTGTATCTAATGGAGTAACCTAATGGAGATATAGACCTTTATCTACCAGATTTCAAGATATCATCAAGTAGATTTCCAAGATGGTTTCCATTGCCACCCAGTCCTCTGTCTGATTTACTAAAATTCCCAACAAAGAAAGGAATGAGGGAAACTCCCTTTCCTCAAGCTCCATTCAGACAGGCACATTACCTCTTCCATGTTTTCTAGGAAAACAAAAGTAGCTCAGTTTTGCACAAAGTAATCCTAGACAAGATAACTATGACTATTGTGAGCAAAATGCTGGATAAACCATCCAGTTCAACATAAAGGTGAGCTATTAAGGTCGTTTCCAGTTCTAAAATTCTATAAGAGGGTATATGAACAATATGACGATTTTAGGGAACAATGCTTTGTCTTGGGTGACAGGAGGCAGAGTTTTAATCAGGGCAAGGTCACCAAAACAGGAAATTTAAAGGATACTCATAGTACCTACAAAGGTATATTACCATCCCATCTCCTCCTTTGCTCAATCCCACTCCTAGTAGTAGGCTCATCCTGGGACTATTTCTTCCCTCTCTCTTTTCTTTGATAACATGGCTAATATGAAAATGTTTTGTGTGATTGAACATGTGTGGTGGAGACAGCTAGAGATCACAGTGGATAGAACACTAGTCTTGGAGTCAGAAGAAGCTGAATTCAAATCCTGACACTTGACACTTATCAGCTACATGACCCTGGATAAGTCATCTAATCACAATTGCCTTACCCTAAAAAAAAAATAAAAAAAAATTGTTTTTATTTGTTAGTAGAAAAAGTAATAGTTTTTATAATATTTTTAAATTTTAAATTTTAAAATATTTTAAAAGGTCATTTCTGCCTCTAAGTCAGGGATTCCACTTAAAGACCTAATGACACAATCTGTTGAGTTATATGATAAAGAGAGGACAGAAGGGCCCTGATCTTAGTTATGTGACAAGGGGAAATTGAGAGAGGGGATGGTTGGTGGACATGATATCATTTTTCCCTTCTGTGGGGAGACTGTCAACTTGAGGATTGTCGTCAGTCCTGAGGGGGCAACATGGTGACACTTAGGCAGGGAGTATATGACTGATCCTTAAGACTCATCCTGCAATTTAGAAGAAAAAAAATTGGGTGTGCATATAAATGCCTTTCTAATTCTTGATGCTGCATGGCCCCTGGAAGAAATCTCCGAGATTAAATTAAGCTGTTAACCCTCTAGGCTCTCCTGTCGTTTATTGTTAAGGAATTAATAGGAATGTGGGAATGCAGATGGCCTGCCTGTCAGCTCTAAGAGGCGATTTTTCTGATCTTTGAGGACGTTTCCAGCATCTTTCATTAAGCGCTCATGTACCAATTTGTCATTTTAACTGGGCAGGAAAGAAACTCCCACTGAACTCCTTAGCTCAGGTGCTAGAAGTTAAATTTCTCAGCACAAAGCCCTGCTTAGTTACTTCCGCCTGCATGGCTTGCAGCTGATTGGATGATTCTGATCACTAGAGGGACAATGGGACCAAAGCTATTCCAAGAGGAAACGCCAAAGCTAAAGCTGTTACTCCATTAGGTACAGAATCACTGGAGATCTCTAGAGATCCCAAGAGGATCAGTGATGGAAAAGCAATCTAATTTTCTCTTCTTCCTGAAAGGGAGACAGGGACCCCATGCTGACTATTGAGAAGTACCAGCTAGAAGGGGAAGGGCAGGCTCACAGATCAACCACCATAGCTCATCTATGCTGATGGGCATCATTATGGATTTAAAATTTAAAAAGGCTTCAACCTGGATCATGCTGTACAGCCCCTTCATTTTACAAAGAAAGAAAGCTGAGTTTCAATGATATTAAATAAATTCAGGCTCATGTAAGTAATAAGTGATAGAACCAAGAAGTGAATGCATTAAAGGTGAACACTGAAAATTCTCTTTGCATGTATTTGGAAAAATAAAATACTATTAAAAAATTAAAAATACCTGGAACACATATAGGTGTTATTAAATGCTAGCTTAAAATAAATGAACATTTGTTTTAAGAAAAAAAGAAGTAAATGCATTTCTTTCAATTCTTTCTTTTAACTCCTATCAAACTGGTTAGTTAATCAACTGATTGTATCAGGCAAAAGAGTATATTCTGGGGACATAAAGAAATAAGACAATCTCTATCCTCAAAAAATTTACATTCTAATGAAGGAGACAACAGGAATATATGTAAGTACATACAAAATAACCCTGGGAGAGACAGCACTAGCATCTGATATGATCATGAAAGGCCTCATGAAAAAAAAGGGGTACTTGAAAGAATCTTAAAGGAAATTGGGAATTCTAAAACATGGGGATGAGGAAGCAGCATAATTTGGGCATGGGAAGGAGTTAGTCAACCAGCCTTGAAGTGCTGCTGTGTGCCAGGCACTATGGTAAGCACTGAGGAATCAAAGAAAAGCAAAAGACAGTGTCTGTTCTCCAGGAGCCCTCAGTTTAGTAAGGGGGACAAAATGTAAACCAAGTGCAAGGCTAAATATAAAGTCATGAGAGAGGTAGTAGAGAAATCTAGCAGCTAAAGTTCCCTCCCTTTCTCTCTTGCCCTCTTCCACTAGCAAACATATGGATGGAAGTTTAGGCTTGCTTTAAGAAAAACTTAATCATTAGGGCTAACCCAAAGTGGACAAGTTTATATGCTAATAGTAATCACCTGTTCAAGTTCTTTTTCAGTCATGTCTGACTCCTTGTGACCCACTTGGGAGTTTTATTGGCAAAAATACTGGAACAGTTTGCCACTTCTTTCTCTAGCTCATTTTACAAATGAGGAACAAACAGGATGACACAGCTAGTGAGACCTGAACTCGAGAAGACTTCAGACTCTAGTACTCTTTCCTAGTTATTCCTCAGTCATGCACAGTTGGAGCTAACTCTATTCCTATCCAGGCTAGAACACAGTGCACATGAAGGGTTTCTCTCTACTTGTCTATTTAGCAAATAAATTCAACTAGCCTACATTAAGTACTTATTGAATATAAAACACTGCCCTGGTGTTGAAGATACATAGATGAAATAAAACATAGCTCTGGCTACTAGAGACATACAGTTTAGTAGGATACACAAATAATCACAGTATGTACAATCATGAAATTTATGACAGGAATGTATTAAGCACTTCGTTTATGTGCTAGAAATTGTGCCAAATCGAGACTTACATGAACTGATGCTAAGTGAAATGAGCAGAACCAGGAGATCATTATATACTTCAACAACGATACTATATGAGGATGTATTCTGATGGAAGTGGATTTCTTTGACAAAGAGACCTAACTCAGTTTCAATTGCTCAGTGATGGACAGAAGCAGCTACACCCAAAGAAAGAACACTGGGAAATGAATATAAACTGTTTGCATTTTTGTTTTTCTTTCCGGATTATTTCTACCTTCTGAATCCAATTCTCCCTGTGCAACAAGAGAACTGTTCGGTTCTGCACACATATATTGTATCTAGGATATACTGCGACATATTCAACATATATAGGACTGCTTGCCATCTAGGGGAGGGGATGGAGGGAGAGAGGGGAAAAATCAGAACAGAAGTGAGTGCAAGGGATAATGTTGTAAAAAATTACCCTGGCATGGGTTCTGTCAATAAAAAGGTATTATAATAATAAAAAAAGGAAAGAAATTGTGCCAAATACTAGGAATAATAAGAAAAGCAAAAATACTCCTTGCTCTAAGGGCATTCTAATTCTTACATTCTAATGGGAAGACAAAACCCTTCATGTGCACTGTGTTCTAGCCTGGATAGGAATAGAGTTAGCTCCAACTGTGCATGACTGAGGAATAACTAGGAAAGAGTACTAGAGTCTGAAGTCTTCTCGAGTTCTCGAGTTCAGGTCTCACTAGCTGTGTCATCCTGTTTGTTCCTCATTTGTAAAATGATTGTTTACAGAATAGATAGAAAATAATCTGAGAAAGGAAGGGTCTAATTAGCAGCTGAGGGAAAAAGGAAAGGCCTCTCACCTGTGGAATATAATTTGGAATCTTTTTTTTTAATTAAATATGTTTTGTTAATCTGTTTAGTCTTTATGTCATGATCAGTTTTTTTTTTCTTCTCAATAGTATTTTGTTTTTCCAAATATATATAAAGATAGTTTTCAACATTCATTTTTGTAAGATTGTGTGTTCCAATTTTTTCCCTTTTCCCCCTGCAAAGACAGCATGCAATTCCACATAACTTAAACATGTACAATTCTTCCAAACACGTTTCCATATTTGTCATGTTGTGTAAGAAAAATCAGACCATAAAGGAAAAAAACAAACAAAGAAAAAAAAAGTGAAAATACTATTCTTTGACCCACATTCAGTTTCCATAGTTTTCTCTCTGGATGCACATGTTATTTTCCATCCCAAGTCTATTGGAACTGTTTTGGATTGCCACATTACTGAGAAATGTTAAGTATATTGTAGTGGATGATCATATAATCTTGTTGTTCCTGTGTGCAATGTTCTCTTGGTTCTGCTCACTTCACTCAACATTATTTCATGTCAGTCTTTCTAGGCTTTTCTGATATCATCCTGCTGATAGTTTCTTATACTCCATAACATTCATATGGTATCATAACTTATTCAGCATTCCCCAACTAATGAGCATCCACCCAGTTTCTAGTCCCTTGCCACCAAAAGAGCTGCTACAAACATTTCTGCACATGTGTGTCCTTTTCCCTCTTTTAAGTTATCTTTGGGATATATATATCACTACTAGTATCAGTAGTGATACTGCTGGATCAAAAGCTTCTGCACAGTTTAATAGCCCTTTTAGCTATTTCCAAATTGCTCTCCAGAAAGGTTAGAGCAGTTAACAACTCCACCAGCAATGCATCAGTGTTACAGTTTCCCCATATCCTCTGCAACATTTATCGTTATCTTTTCCTGTCATCCTCACCAATCTGAGAGGTGTGAAGTGGTACCTCAGAGTTTATTAGTTTGTATTTCTCTAATCAATAGTGATTTGGAGCATTTTTATGCTAGTATAAATGGCTTTAATTTCTTCATCTGAAAATTGTCTGTTCTTATCCTTTGGCCATTTACATGGTCAGTTTTTTGAGTGAAAAGAGGCAAACCTTTCTTTCTCTCAGAATAAATCCTCCCTTAAGAAAAAAGGCAAGAAACTAGTTCAGTATATCTGTCAAGGAAACCTCCACCAAAAAAAGGAGTCACAAGGAGTGTACACAAATGAAAATAACTCTACAGCAACAATATGCAGAACACTGCTAATTGCTGGAGATAAAACAACAGTATGAAAAACAGCCCCTGACTTAAAGGTACTTAAATCCTGCTGAGAGATATAATGGATAAGTAGAGGATAACTTGAGAAGGAAAGATAAAGCACTAATCATCCTGAAATGAAGAGGAGCTTCTCATAGGACATAATACGATGAACTAAACCTTGAAGGAAGCTAAAGATTTGGAGAGAAGGAAGGAAGAAAGACCAGAAGTAGGCCCAGAAATCAATTCATATGGAATGTCCAGTTTGGGGAATAGCAAAGAGGCCATTAATGGGAATAAAAATTCAAAAGGAGGATGGGTCAGTACCAAGATGATAAGATTTTCCAGGCTTTCATCCAATCCTGGAGCATTTGGGTGCTGCCAACATAGATACTAATTAGTGAAGAGAATGAAAATTAGAGATTGTGGACCTACTGAGGAATAAGGTTGGTGACTGAGCTTCTTGGAAGAGAAACACAATTATGGTTTGGCACTCTTCAGAAGAAACTATGTGAAATGAAAGACTTAACATGTTCCTTAACATGTCCCAGGTTTCCAACTTCCCTCCCTGAAAACTTCAAAGATAAAATTTCTCCTTGAGTGAGAACAGGATTACTCTCTTGGTTAAATTAAGACCTAATTTCATCCCCATCTTAAGAGTTAACTCCCAAAGTAAGCAAAACCAGGAGAACATTGTACACAATAACAAGATTATGTGATGATCAACTGTGATGGACTTGGTTCTTCTCAACATTGCAGTGTTTTGAGGCAATTCCTATAGAGTTGGCATGGAAAATGCCATTTGCATCCAGAAAGAGAACTATGGAGACTGAATGTATATTATTTTCACTTTTTTGTTTGTTTTTTTTCTAGTGGTTTTTTCCCCTCTTTTGGTTTGATTTTTCTTGAACAACATGACAAATATGGAAATACTTTTAAAAGGATTTAAGATTTATATTGATATTTAATTTATATCAGATTGCTTGCTGGCTTGGGGAGAAAGGAGGTAAAGGAGGGAAGGAGAAAAATTTAATACACAAAGTCTTACAAAGATGAATGTTGAAAACTATCTTTACAAATATTTGGAAAAACAAAATACTATTGATTGTAAAATAAAAGTTCACTTACTCATGTATGTTCTCTTATATTCTAATCTGTGTAACTTCTATTTTCTTTTTCACTTGAGTAAGTGGTTTTACTCACTATTCACTATTTCTGATGATCTTTTGTGTAACTAGAATTTGGAGAAGAGTCAAGCCAATTAGTGTAAGCTTGGAGCTATTCTCCCCCTTAAGAACAATCAGGAAAGCTGCTTTTTTCTGAACTTTTAAAAATCATTCTCCTAAACCATCAATATTCAGGGGAACAGACAGATATAATTCTCGTCCAGTGCCCTTCTCAGAACACACAGCCTCCAGTTGCTCCTGGGATCTTCCTGTTCCTTTCCTCCCACCCTCCCCCAGCTAACATTGTTGAAGAATAAGTTTTATCCCAGATTCATCTGCTCAGATCATGTCTCTTCATGTCACTTGTATTCTCCTTCCATCTCATCCCCTCCCTCTTCTTTTCAGTAGTCCTTGACATATCAGCTTCCCCTATTAGAATGTAAGCTTCTTGAGATCAAAGAATGTCATGTCTATGGAATATAGTAAATATTTAATAAGTAGTCTATTTAAATGTCCCCATTTTGTAAATGAAGAGAAATGAGTCTCAGAGAAGCTGATTTTCCTTGGAGTCACATAGTTCAGAAGCAGAGGAAGCAGGGACTTAATATAGAATCTTTTCATTTCCCTTTGCTTTTTCTACTATATCACATGAATTCCTACTAGTTATTCCTACCATTCTGTGTGTTATACTAAAAATTCTATTAATAATTTCTCTTTCTTGAACCTTTCTCTCCTTCCTGTCTACAGAGATTTCTGTATCTTCTCTCTGTGTCTTCCTTTTTTCCATAGGCAAGTGAAGCTTTGTAATCCACCTGGAATCCCCTTATCATTATTCTTAGTAGAGTTCACAATACTGGCCTGCTTTTTATCATTGCTACTTCAGCCTTTCTTTTCTAAAGCAATTGCATTGCCTCTGAATCTACTCACTAGCTATACGACTTTGGGGGGCAAAACTTCTTTTCAGTTTTCTCCATCTGCAAAATGGGTATAGACAGAGCAATTTTTTGGAGGCAATTAGGGTTAATTGACTTGCCTAGGGTGTTAAGTGTCTGAGGCTGAATTTGAACTCAGATCCTCTTGACTTCAGAGTCAGTGTTCTATCCCTTGCACCATCTAGCTGCCTCATAAAGCATTTATTCAACATTTAGAGTGTGCTAGGGATAGTACTAAGCACTGGGCATTCAGTCACTTGGCAGACAATTGTAATTGCCATAGGGTCTTTAGGATAGTCCAATAAAGTGACTAGAAATTCTTGGGTCTAAAACTGGTTAATAATGACTAAAGGCCAAGTCTCTTGTCTCTGGCCCCTCCTACTCCTGCTATTTCTAGTACAGCCTTAACACATGCATTTCCTCACCAGTGTTTTCATCTCCTGAACACAAGCCCTCTGTTCAGTCATAGCTGACCAGTCTGTTAAGGAGATCTTTGCTTATGTAATTTTAAAATACTGGTGTATTAATGACCTGATATCCCTCTTGGGTAATACAGGTAACAGAGGATCTTCTGAAATCATGATACTTTAGCCCAGTGGAGTGACTGGCCCTGTTGGTGGGAATTTCAAGCCCTAAAAGAAGCAGTTAGGAGAGATGCTTGGGGGGAGCAGGTAGCCTTGTGGTGTCTCTCAAAATGCATTTGCTCTGCCTGAGCATGGGATGATCCCTGAGAGCTCTGTTTTTCAGGCAAGGCTCATTAAGCACTCAGGTGGGAATGGCACTGGGCCAGCCAGGTTTACTAAGCATTTGGGGAATCCACCTGGGAGCACAGTGACATCTGTGCCCTTTTACCAGACTCCTCCTAACCACCTGGGTGGCAGGAAAGCCTCAGGGTCCAGGAAACTTACAAAAGAAAGCTGGAAGGAGGAAAGAGAAAAAGGCAATCAATGGTAACAAGCCTTGTTTTCTCCCCATATGCTCATTAAGTAATCCAGGCCTGTAACTGGCACTGGGGTGGGCGTCTTCTGGATGTTAAAAAGGTCAGCTGGCAGAAAGACAGGCTGAATTATGGTTCTAGTGCACAAATCTGAGTAGGCTCTCCATTAACATTTATTAGGAATTGTCATTGCTCTAACTGAAATGGGCTCCAGATGTGGAAACCCTAGCAAGCAGAGATTTGGAGGTGAAGTTTCACAGCCCTGCACTCACTCCTCTTCCGGGCTGCAATCACTCTCCTGATTTATTGTTATTAAACACGACGAGATTTTGTAGAGGGGAAAATTGAAGAAAGCAACACACACATGGGGAACCATTGGATGAAGGTTGCCAAGAGAAACAAACCATTTTATTATTTCTGGTGGCAGTAAGGAAAAACCAAGAAGCAAATAATTGTTACGATATTTCTCTGTGCTGAACCATTTCCTAGACTACAAGAATGGAGTGCTGAGCACCTAAGCAAAACTGTTCAAAGGGGAAATGACTGTTCCTTTGTAGGGTACTGAAGAGTGAAAGAATAGATCAAAAGTGAGAGATCTGAATGCCAGGAAATAGTGCTAGTTCTCTGTGCCATGTTCTCCACCCCAACCCCCCCCCCAAAAAAAATTCATGTTTCCACAGATCTGGACCTTACCAAGGTGCCAGAATGTCTTTATCCATCATAATATTTAGGAAGTACCTACTAGGTGACCATCCTTAGGCTGGGTTCTATAGGTAGAGGTTTTTTCTCTCCTTTTTTTCCCTATTTCCCCTCCCCCAACTCCAGAGGACAAAAAGGAAAGGTTAGTCATTCACTGATTGTTGATTAAGAGCTTGATATCCTCAGAAATCATCAGGTCCTATTGTGTGACCCAGAAAACATATCCCATTATTCTCTGAAAAAGTGAATCTCCACTCTGGGTATACCATTCTGGTCCCAAGTCTTATTTAATATAGTACAGCTTCTGGATTCACTCTCCCAAACCATCTGTACTGAAAGGTTGAATTCCCGAAGAGCAACTATTATTTCTCCCCTCCTCAACCCAGGCCTCTGGGGTTAATTTTGGGGAGGTTACGGAGTTTCTTTAAAATTACCCCTCATGAGCCTCCTTCCTGTGTGCTTCCCCAGAATCAATCAACCAGTAAAAATCTGCCTTATGTCAATTAGTCATTCAATATCAATTAGTTTTCATAATGAAATATTAATTCAGATGGAGCAGTTAGGTGATAGAGTGGGTGGAGGGTCGGGTCTGGAGTCAACGGGACCTGAGTTCAAAACTGGTCTCAGATTCTTACTATCTGTCTGACTCTGGGAAAGTCACTTAACCACATTTGCCTCAATGTCCTCATCTATAAAACGAGTTGGGGAAGGAAATGGGAAATGACTTCAATAACTTTGCTAAGAAGAGCTCAAATGGGGTCACAAAGAGTTAGACATGACTTAAAAAAACAACTGAATAACAACAATTTTTTTCCCAGAAGATATAGCAAAGACCAAACTCCAAAATTAGGGGATATACTCTCTTCTCTATATATCCACTTGGATCCTGGGGAAAATAAATTATCATTTAAAGTAATTACTACAAAATATTCCTTTCAACTAGAAAGGAAAGGAGAGGTGTTTTTCTTGGCCTTGGGCATTCTTTTTCTTCAACAAATTCATCTGTGGATATGTGTGTACACTATAGACATATGAGTCTCCTGGTTATCCATTCTGGCTCCTTGTTGGACTGGGTCCAACAGGTCTCTCAACTGCTTTAAAGTTTTTCCACTGGATTTGGCTATTTTAGCTACTAGAAACCTCTGATGCTGACTCCTATTTCTGAGTACATCTTTCAGTGCACCTCCCCACTAGCTCTTTGAAGAAGGTCATAATTTCATAATTTGTCTATTCTGTATCTGGATACTCATTCATTAAAATTAGAATGATTAAATTAAGATTAAAAAATAAGGAGCAAGAAACAGAAGTTTCATGCATTCATGATCATATGATACCCAATTAAATGACTTTTCGTCAACAAAAAGTAAAAACTAAAAGGAACAATATATCTGGGCCTTCTCTGAAGTCAGAAGAGAAAAGTCCTTTCCATTGCACACTTCTGGACTTAGGTTTACTAAGTCTGCAGGTGGGTTGAAATCAGGCAAGGTATATCATATAGGCTCTGAAGTCTGGGCCCTCATTGTCCAGTGCCTCCATTATACTAACAAGTTGGCTTTGAAAGATTCCTCATTTCCTATCTGGAAAAATGGGAGTGGCATAAGGGGATATCTACAGGATATACTGAAAACCTGGAGAGATGAGTCTAAAATTCTATTACTATCCTTAAAATTTTCTTAAGGGTTGACAATTTACAAGACATATTGTGCTAATCAGGTAGGTACTGATCCATACAAAAATAAAATCAGAACCAACACATGCCTTCAAAGAGCTTAGAATATAATGGAGTTCAGACAGGGATTATATATATATATATATATATAAAATCCCTGTCTGAATATATATAGATATATATGCACGTTATTTTTATATGTTAATATATAATATGTATATATGCATATATGTATATGTGTATATATACATATATATGTATATAACTATAAGAAAATTTAGAATATGATGTGTTTATAGGGAGAGAACCATAGAAAGTGGTAGGAAAAACTGGAGGGGAGAAGAAATTACTTCCAGAAGTTTGGTAATGTGAATAGAAATAAGAAAAGGCTTTATGGAGGAGGGAACACCTTGAAGGATGGTTTCTTAAATTTGTTCTTGAATTGAGAACTTCCTATCTTTGTATTTTCATCTTCTTTTCTGAGAAAAGGCAAGCACTTCAAGTTCCTGCCTTTCAAACCCTGCCTCTACTGACTCGAATATATGCCTCCTATCTCCTAATCCCCAGCCAAAACGCTCTTTACCAGAAAGTGGATGATCTTGCCTACAGGTAGCCCTGAATCATCCTCTTTCCCCCATTACACAAGAACCAGTGGAAACAACTTCCAAAAATCATCTCTTCATAGCCTCCTCCTCTCTTCTCCCCAGTAACATAAACTCAGGCTGGTCTTTTTATTCAGCATTCAGGGTTCGTGAACTATTCCCTGGGCTGCCTCTACAAAGGGGACTTGCTTTAGTGACTGGGGATGGAGTAGAGGCCTCCATTATGGCCCAGGCCCATCAATAACCACTCTGTGACAGGGCTGAAAGATACACAAATGGAGTGGTCTTTGGGTTGTCACTCCAGCCAGGGAACAATTCGGACAGGGGTGAGGACGGGGGGCTTTCTCACTGGTCTCTGATATCCTGGGCATTTCACTCCTTATGGGCACCATAAAGACCTAGCTTTCCCCCAGCAGTTCTAAAGAGGAGGGGGTTAAGGAAGGAGAAGAGATGGAGTGGGGGAAAGACTGGTAAGGAGATGCGGAGTCCTCTTTAGGTCAGTGATGTCAGCCCTTCTCAGGCTTGCTCCTGTCTGGCTTGAGGGGTGGGAGGGTGGCGGGAGGGGTATAATTGCTGTGGGAGCTGCCTCTTTCCTCTTTCTTGCTGAGTGGGGACAGGCTGGGAGGCCAAAGGTAATGGAATTCTGATTTGTTGCTAGCCAGCTGGGCTGCATAAGAGTTTTGGGAGGAGGGAAAGGAGGGAAGAAGGAACCAAAGATTCTTTTGTGTTCTCTGGGGACACCCATCTGGGGCTTATTGGGGAAATATGGGGTGGAGAACAGCCTGAGGAAAGGAAACTCACAGAGAATTCTAGTAAGGATCATAAGATCAACCCATGCTGGAAGGAAGATCATCTGCTCCAATAATTCTCAAACATATTAGTCTCAGAAGCCTTTTAAACTCTTTAAAAAATTATTGAGAACCTCCCCAAGAGCTTATTGTTTCTGTGAGTTTTATCATGCCATATTAGAAAGTAAAATACCTCAGTATTGTTATGAATATAGTTTTGACTTCATAGATGTCTTCAGAGGGTCTCCAGATTCACACTTCAAAAAATGCATTCTAGTCCAATGTACTCATTTTATAGATGAGATAAGAGACCTGGACTAAAAGAATGATTTGTCCAAGATTACACAGAAGTAAGCTGGGGATTCAGACCCAGATCTTCTGACCCCAAATTTCGTTCTTGAAAGGACCCATCCAACCCAGTAGATCTAGTTTGCAAGCACTTGTATCTGAAACAAAATATATTGGAGCAATCGCTGCCATATTACTCCAATCTGTTTCTGACTTTTGTACTGCAAGCTGAAGGATCTTGGGTAAGGTTCCAGTCACTAACTTTGGCCAGAATGGAGAAGGTTTAGAAGGACATGATCCTTGGAGATAGGCTGTGATTTGTGGAATTGGATATTTAGAGAGAAGATCAATTTGCTGAGCCAGATGTTATAAATAAGTCAGATGAAAAGTACAAAGAAACATATGTGGCATTTAACTGGATAGGCTAAACAGAGGGAGCAGTTCTTCTGTTCCTGAGGGTAGGGGATGGGGTGGATTAAGTTATCCAAAAGTCTTTTCCTTAGCCATCTGTCTCCAGCTAATTCTCCAAGATTAGTGTTTTTGACTCCCTTCCATGCACTTTATACTCTAACTCTATATTCTCTATTTCATACAATGATAGTATTTGAATTTAGCACTCCATATCCTTACTTCATCCTTTTTTGGGGGGTTGTACCTCAGGACTGAAAGGTACTCCCTTCTGATCTTTAGGATTCCTAGCCACTTTAAAGCTTATATGGCACTATTTATGGAGAATACTTATCATTGGTTCTCTCTTCCACCTCCTTAAATTGTCTTGTATGTATTTGCCTATTTACTTTTGCATATTCCCAAGAGAAGATAAGCTCATCAAAGAGAGGAATGCTCATATTGTCTTTGTATGCCCAGCACTAAAAACAGTGCCTTGTACATCATAAGAATAAATTGATTAAATAAGATTTATTAATCACATTACTGTACTATGGCTTTTACAAATATTATCTTTAATGTGATCTTCATAAGAACCCTGGGGAATAAGTGTGTAATTTCCTCCATCTTAAAGATGGGGAAACAGAGGCAAAAAAAAAATGATAAATGGGCCCTTTGGAGATAGAGTTGTGGGAATAGAGATAGAGTTGTGGGAATAGAGATGAGAGTTCAGAAAGCTTATATATGAGGTTTGAAGAAGGATTTGAGAAAAGCTACAGGCCACTCAGGATTGAAGTTGAGGGAATCACAAATGAAGTAAAGGTCCCTTTGAGATAGGGACTGGCAGTGGTGAACAGAGATGGGATTTGAGTTGTAATTATTAGAGGCAAGTGGACCAGAGAAAGATTAGAGATAGAATGAGGGAAGATTCAGAAAGGGCATCAAGGAAGAGTCAGAAATCCTGACCATGATGAGCAAAAATTTATTTATTAAGTATCTACTATATTCCACGCACTGTGCTAAACTCTAAGGATACACAAAGACAAAAGATAGTCCCTTCCCTCAAGGAGCTCACCATCCAATGGAGGAGACAACATGAAAATCAATGTATAATATAAAGCAAACTATATACAGGATAAATGATAACCCAATTCCCCTGTAGGGCTCTTTATCTAAATCAAGTCCCATTTAAGGACATAGAAGAAAAAATTACCTTAGCTGCATTGTTCATTCAGATATTAGACCATGACCTCTCTGAAATTAAAGGATTCCCTAGATTGGGAAAGCAGCAACGAGCATCCAAGAATGGTAATTGAAAATAGAATTCTTATATTTGAGATGGCCATCAGGATGGCTTTTGGACAGAATCTGGTACATCTCAGTGAGAAAGAGGAAAGGGACTTAGATCCTCCTAGAGAGAAAGGAAAGAAAATAGAGATTCTCAGCTACATTTGAACCCAAAGAGTGATCCATAGATCACACAATCTGTAAAGAAGGAAATGAGAAGAGGAACTGCTTTATTAGTATATATGACTAATTATATATTTTTCATTATTTAATATTTTAATTTTTCCCAGTTACATATAAAATCAATTTTAATAGTTTTTTTTTATTTTTCCAAACACATGCAAAGATAGTTTTCAACATTCACCTTTGCAAAATCTTATGTTTCAAATTTTTCTTCCTTCATCTCATTCCCTCTCATAGTCAGCAAGCAATCCAATATAGGCTAACCATGTGCAGTTCTTCTAAATATAGGAAATATATTTTTGTTGAGATGAAGGAAGAGATCCTAGGAGATGAAGATGGAGTCAGAAGACATGGTTTTCGTGTTGAGAAAGTCACTTCTTACTCTCTGGGTTAGTTTTTCTCCTTTCAGATTTGAAAGGGACATAAGTTCATAGAGTTAGGCCATTTTGTCCAACACCCTCATTTTACAAATAAGGAAACTGAGACCTAAAGAGGTTAATCAACTTGTCCAAGATCACACAGGAAACAACAGGGTCAAAATTCTAACTCAGATCCTTTTTGAACATGGTTATCTCTACAATCCATTTCAGCTCCAAATCCCATTAGCCAGATGACAAAGAAATTACCCCCAGTTCAAAAATGTAAAATGTATAAGATATGACAAGCTGGCTGATTTCAGAAAAGTCTAGAAAGACTTACATGAACTGACATTAAGTGAAGTGAGTAGAACCAAGAGAATATTGTACATAGCAATAACAAGATTATATGGTCAACTGTGATAGACTTAATTCTCTTCAACAATGAGGTGATTCAAGGCAATTCCAACAGACTGGTGATGGAATATGCCAATCTCATCTAGAGAAAGAACTATGGGGGCAGCTAGGTGGCACAGTGGATAGAGCACCAGTCCTGAAGTCAGGAGGACCTGAGTTAATCTGATCTCAGACACTTAACACTTCCTAGCTGTGTGACCCTGGGCAAGTCACTTAACCCCAGTTGCCTCAGCACAAAAGAAAGAAAAAAAAAGAGAAAGAACTGTGGGGACTGAATATGGATCAAAGTATAGTGTTTTCACCTTTTTGTTGTTATTATTTGTTTTTCTTTCTCATGTTTTCCTTTTTTCCTTTTTGATCTGATTTTTCTTATGCAGCATGATGAATATGAAAACATGTTTAAAAGAATTGCAAGTGTTTAACCTATCTTAGATGACTTGCTGTCTAGGAAGGGGATGGAAGGGAGGGAGAAAAATACGGAACACAAAGTTTTACAAAGATGAATGTTGAAAACTATCTTTGTATATATTTGAAAAAATAAAAAGCTATTATAAAAATGCAAAATGAATGAAATGAATGCAGTCTAACAACATGAGAGAGATTTTCAGTTTTGTCTCTTGCTTCTGACCTTCATTTACCTTGTCAACCTGCCAGATGAACCTATTGCTATTGCCTGACTTCTTGGATATTCTGCCAACTTCAGATCTGAGTGTTCTTGGCAGGAAAAGGTTGTAGGACCCTATGTTGAATGCTGGACCAAAGAAAATAAGAGAACCTCTTGGATGACATAAAGATGTAACTTCAGGGTGCTCTTAGCCTGATGATGAAATTAATTTATGCTTTTAATGGTACTTCATTTTTCCAAATACATTTTCAAGATCTTATGTTCCAGATTTTTCTCCCTCTTCTCCCTACAACCCCCACCAACAACAAACAATCTGATATAAGTTAAATGTTTGCAATTCTTCTAAACATATTTCTCTTTTCATCATACTGAGAAGAAAAAAATCAGATCAAAAAGGGAAAAAAACATGAGAAAGAAAAAAAAACAGTAAACAAACAAGTGGTGAAAATTTTATGCTTTGATCCACATTCAATCTCCATAGTTCTCACTCTGGATGTGGATGCTATTTTCCATCACCAGTCTATTAGAATTTCTTTGAATCACTTTATTGTTAAAAAGAGTCAAGTTCATCATATTAGATCATCTTATAATCTTGCTGTTAGCATGTACAATGTTCTCTTAATTCTGCTCACTTCACTTAGCATCAATTCATGTTAGTCTTTCCAGGCTTTTCTGAAATCAGCCTGAAACTAATTTATGGAAACAAGGGATAAGATACAAAGAACAAAAGGAAACAGTATAGAAGTATGGGAAGAGCACCAGATTAGAAGTCTAGACAAAGGGGGCATATGAGTCCTAACTGGGTAGTGTTGGGAAGGTCTTTTCACTTATCTACCCTCTTGATCTATTTTAAGAGGAGAAGGTCAAATGAAGTGTGTACTTTCTAGAGCTTAAATTCTATGATTTTCACTGGAAATAAAAAAGCATAAACCATATACATAAAGCAAGAGATATGATTCCTTAATTGATGGAAGCATTTTCCTCCATAAAGAGCAGAATAGGCAGAGTTAAGGAAAATCCATAACCCAAAAGGCTAGAGAAAAGAAAAAGAAAGAAGAGCATCTGGAAGATATGGAGGGAGGAAAAGGTGTCCTAACTTTGAAGATATAGAAAACAAAGGTGGATGGTTGAACACTGGTGCGATTATTCCTATTCTCTGAAGTTCCAATTCCCTAAAGTTCTGATTTTCCCAATTTTTCTTCCAATGGAATCCATTCATGACTCCCTGTGGGAACTAAGCAGGGTATATAATCTCTCGAAGCCTCATTTTTTTCATCTATAAACTGGAAATATTATTTGCATACATGCCCCAACATAGACCCAGAGAAGTAAGGTAAACTCCTTTTTCAAATTTTAAATATTGTTTCCTGAATAGCATATGAATTCTTGGTTTAAGGTGTGAATTCTCACTGTCTGTTGATTTGCTCTCAATTGGAAGTAGCAATGACCATATCCAGAATGATACCACATTGATAATAGAATTCTTATATTTGAGATGGCCTTGGGGGTTGGCCTTTGAACAGAATCTGGTATATCTACAAGGAACTATATACACCCAAATGCTGGCCCTAGAAGGAGCTGCATGAAGATAAAACCTCAGTGAAACAGATGAAAGGGACTTAGGTCCTCCTTGAGAGAAAGAAGGAGAGAAGATAGAGCTATTCTGCTTCATTTGAACCTAAAAAGTGACCCATAGGCCACACAATCTTTAGGTACTAAATAGAGAACATCATTACAAACAAGATAACTTGTTAGACTAGAAGTATGCATTCTCAGAATTATTAGTTTCTGATCCATGCTCAGAAAAGGAAATAGAAAAAAAAAAAAGAAGCAGCAGCAGCAGGAACCAAAAGGCCCCCTCTTGAGGAAACAAGCATAGGCTACTGGCCATGTGCTTCTCCTATAAGATGCCATGTTTTTATGTTCTGGAGGAACAAATCTTGCTCCAAATTCTAATTTTCCAGAGGAAACACAAGGAAGAGGCAAAATGAGCTATGGAAATTTTATTAGCACTTTGCACATAATTAGCACTACATAAATGCTCATTCCTTTCCTTTCTCTTTTCTCCAAGATAAACCAAAAACTGCACAGCAGGGGCTGGGGGCCAAGTGTAACGTTGTCCCTAACACTGTCTACTTCACAGGATTGATACAAGGAAAGCATTTTGTAAATCTTAGAATGCTATTCAATTAGGAGCTAATTATGTAATGATTGATGCTACCTCCTTCAAGTCCTAGGTATTACTTGCTTTTAGCAGCCACTCCTTGTTACCTTCCCCTTGGGAACATCAACACACCCGTGCTTGGCTGGAGGCAGGTAGTCCTGACAGCTCAGCTCATCATGGGAGAAACTGGAGAAGGGATATCTAAAGGAGACAAGGAAATCCATCATGGTGAATAAGCCGACAGGTGCACACACCTGTTTCCTGCTAGAGGTGGCTGCCAGTATGGGGGCAAAGGGGGAAAGCTGGTTCAGGAGACCTTACCTCACTAGAGAAGGTTAGGGATGGAATGGCAGAAAGATGTGAAGAGGAAAAGAAAAAAAAATACAACCAAGATCAGATGACTCTAATTATATGGCTTTAAATCACTTTAGAGAATGTTGGCTCATACATCTGAGTGATGGAGAATGGATTTTTTTTTACCCTTCCTCCTGCTAATTTTCATTGATTTATGTGACTTGAAAGCATTTATTTTTTGTTCAGAGGCTGCCTGACTCTCGGTAGGGAGGCTGGAGGACTCCCCTAAACTGCTTTTATTGCACAAGGGAGGGCAGGAAGCAGAGGTGGGTTGGGGTCTAGTCCTAGCTTTCTCGATTGATTGGGACCACAGGCCTGGAACTAGCAGAGGCACTGAAGGGAACCAACGGCTCCCTGCCAACAGCCTCCCTCTCCCTCCCTCATCCCCATTGTCTCCAGAGCCCTCTGGTCACAGCTCCTTGAATTTAACACCCCAAGCATCCTGGTAGACTAGTTTTTATGGACTCTGCTGTAATATTTGGTGAACTGTGAGATGAGGTGGGAACATTTGGAATGGGGACTTCCCTTCTGGTCCCTCACTATAATGTGAGTAACAAAGTGAAGCCAGCCCCTCCTGGTCTCTTTTCCTCCTCCCCTCCCTCCTAATAAACCCTGCCTTTGGACAAGTTTTAAGATGTCCCTTTTCATCATCCCCATGGTGGCTAAGTGGCCCTCTAGATAGAGAATTAGACCTGAAGTCAGGAGACATGAATTCAAATATGGCCTCAGATACTTAGTAGGTGTGTTTATTTACTTCTGACTGCCTCAGCTTTCTCATCTATAAAATCTATAACCTCAGCTTTCTTATCTATAAAATCTATAAAATAATAGCATTTACCTCATAGGGACCACCATGCCTTGATGCTCAAGTGTCGATTGGATTAGATGATTTATGAGTTTCTTGCCAACATGGAGATTCTATGATTTAATGGTTGGAGTTCTTAAAGGCCTAAGCCCTGGTTTCAGAATCAGATATTTCAAGCTGGAAAGAATCTCAGATAACCTCTTAAGGACATTTAGGATGATGTCATTTTACAAATGATAAAATTGAGCCTAGCAGAGATTAAGAATATTAACATGATTCTAGAATCTTGATATTCTAGAATCCTGAATTTCAGAATTAAAAGGGACCTCAGAGATCACTTACTCCAATTGTTCCCTGGATAAAAAAAAAATCCCTGAATCTAGTTTCAGTTGAACCAATTAATCTACTGGGACATCATCAAGTCTTATTGGCTTATAAAGTCAATAATATATAGAAGGCAAATCTTCTCTGATATTTCTCTCTTCCTGAACATCTTACTTTCTACTTGAATAGCAATCTGCTTGTATTCTATTAGTCCTTTTAAAAAAAACTATCTGTGAGAGGTGGGGTTCTAGACTAGTGATGTTACTAGTAAATGAGAGTAGCTAGGTGACAGTAGATAGAAACTGAGCTTGGAGTCAGAAAGACCCAAGTTTGAATTCAGCCACAGACACTTTCTAGCCATGTGACTCTGAGTGAGTCACTTAAGCTGCCTTAATATTCTCAACTGTAAAATGGAAAAATAACAGCACCTAATTTACAGGGTTATTATGAAGATAAATGAGGTAATATTTGTAAAGAGTCCTTAGCACAATGTACCTGGTAGGTGCTTTATAAATGCTTATTCCCCTCCCTTTGGAGTCAAAACATTGCATACATTATCAGACTTGGAAGAAGTGTTTATTGATTATAATGAACTGCTTTATTCTCTCTTCCAAAAAATTGCTTGTTACAAGGAATAATTGGGAAATTTAGAAAATTTATATTTTTAATATATAAATTATAACTAAATAATAAATTGTATAGCAATCATAACATAAATAATAAAGTAACAATAATGTAATATATTAAAACATAATATAATATTTCTAATAAACATTTAAAAATTAAAGTGATATTAAAAACAAAATATATCAATAAAACTTTTAAAACATAGGTTGAAAAGGTTTGATGAAAACAGGTTAAAAAATAATCTAGCAAAAATTACATAGACATATATAAAAATTTCCTCAACAATGTAACTGTATAATTGAGTAATTTTTGCATCCTGGACCCCATTAGTTTAAACTTTGCCTACACACATACTCTTATATGAATTCTTCTCCAAAATCACCTCTTCTTATATTAGATGTCAGATTCTAGGATGAACTTCCTGGGACCAGAATGTAGCTTCCTTTGGGTACCTCTCCCCTTGCTCTTCTTATAATCCAGGTAAGGTAATGTTTTCTTCCTCACTGGGATTTTCCTTGATAGGAAAGATAGAGGGAGCCTCAGAGCCACAGTCTCAGCCTAGTAGCAGCTACCACCCTTAGCAACTTAACCACCTAAAATCAGTGTCCCAATTTCTTCTTGCCAACTACAAAGAGATACAGACATCCCTCCCAAAGCACCCTGCCTCTGAAAATACAAAGACAGGACATGTTTCTTTCGTGCCAGTACCTAAGGCTTTTGTGACTGCAAGAACTTATAGACTATCCCAGAACAAATCAGTTGCATGACAAATGCCAACAGAGGAAGTACTTTCATGTTAAGAGTAGCTATACCAGAGTTGTTTTGGGGTGTTTTTTGCTTAATTGTGGGTTTTTTTTTAATAATAGCTAGAAGGAACAATACTCCTTTATATCTATGTAACACATTGTTCTCAAAATACTTTCATATTCATTATCCTATTTGGTCATTCCAGCAATTGTGAGATAGGCAATTCAAGTCAATTCAATAATCACTAAGCACCTGGAATCCCTTGTTTGGAATGCTCTCCTTCCACACCTATCTATGCTTTTTAACTTCCCTGACCTCCTTTAAGACTCAGCTCAAATTCCCCCTCTGACAACAGACTTTTCTGGGTCCTCCTTACACTTCTGGTGCCTTCCTTTTGATGTTGCTTCCTATTCCCCCCTATATATTTTGTATGTAGATAATAGTATGCATATTGTCTCTCCCATTAGAGACAAGCTCCCGAAGGGCAAGGACTGTCCACGAGGGCCATTTTTTGTGTGTGTTCCCAGTGCTTAGCACAGTACCTGGTATATAGTAAGTGACTGATAAATGCGTGCTGACGATTCAAGAAGACAGTGAGTACTCTCAGCTAGGTATTAGAAAGTCTGGGTTCTATTCCTGTTTTTGATAGGACAAAGGAAGAAAAGACAAGAGAGAAATAGAAGTAAAAAGGGGAAAGAAAGAAGTATTCGTTGTGTTAGTTTCTAATACCTTTTCCAAGATACACTTCCAAGCACCCCTCCTCTAGGAGCCTAGAGTTTAGAAGTTTAGTTAGTCCCATTGACACAGACTAAACTACCACATAATCCTCCAGTTCTGATATGTTGGTTCTGGACCAGCATCAGCCTGGCCCACAAATAAATGAACATGTTTGCGAACCCACCCACTCACCATGATAAAGACAAGTAGATAAAAGACTCAGATCCCAAGTGATACAGATGCACTGCTCCTCCCATAAAGCTCAATATCCCTACATTTCAACTCTTTGGTGTGGTCACCACCATTTTTAGACTGGCCTGAACAACAAGAAACCAATCCCATTGGCACCACTTGATTCCCTTAAATACCTTGGGAGACTTGCCAATGCAATATGCTTCCAATACATGAAATGGTTCCCCCACAATTCCTAATTCCATTCCAGAGAAATCTTCCAAGAAACAACATGAAAAACAAACTATATTTTTTCTATCTGTAGACCCTCAAGCATCTCATTCACCCTACCAAACTGACAATCTGTATGACCTGTTAGACATTCCCCCCTATATATTTTGTTAGTAGATAATAGTATGCATATTGTCTCTCCCATTAGAGACAAGCTCCACAAGGGCAGGGACTGTCCATGAGGACCTTTTTTTGTCTGTGTTCCCAGTGCTTAGCACAGTACCTGATATATAGTAAGTAACTGATAAATGTGTGCTGACAATTCAAGAAGACAGTGGGTACTCCCAGCTAGGTATTAGAAAGTAATCAACTTCTCTGAAATTCAGTTTCTTTATACTTCAAATGAGAAAATAACCCTTCCTCTACCTTTGCTCCAGTAGTCTACTAGATCTGAACTGTTCTTCTTTCTCACCTGACTCTGAGAAATCCCTAGTTCCATTTTATATTCTGCTGAAATGTCATCTCCTACATAAAACCTTACTTGATTTACTCAATTATCAACTTTCAGCCCCCTCCCCAAATGACTTTGCATATATTTTGGTTACTCATCTGTGAACTTATTCCCTCATCTCCAATAGAGTAGAAGCTCCCTGAAGCCAGGGATGGATTTTGTTCTTTGTATCCCTAGATCCTAACGTAGTCTCTGGTACATAGTAGGTGCCTCATAAATGATTAGTGAATTAAATCGCCAATCTCACAATAATTATGTGAAAATCAAATAGTATAAGTGTCAAAGTACCTTGAAAATGTATTATATGCATATAAGGGATTGTTTTGTTTTTATTATTAAGAAGGGCTAGATATGTAGGGACATAGGAAAACTTTCCAATGTTATTGAGGGCTTCCCTGTTTGTCCTTTTCCCCCAAGGTATGGAATAAAGTGAGAGAGACACACAGAAACTGAGTATATTATATAACATGGATCCTTCCATGACATTTTTGTGAATATTCCTGGCTGACTTTGGAGAGTTTGCACCATGCTGTTGAAGAAGTATAGATGTATGATGGGGCCAGAGGTAGAATGCTATAGTTGCCTTCTTCTAGTATGTTCAGCATCCTTAAGATATCAAGAGATTTTTTCTGAGCAGAATTCTTGCTCAATCTTTAAGAGAAAGAATTTCTGGGAGTCTGTCCTTTATAATTGAGGTAAAAGTAGGATTATGTTCCTTACCTCCCTCTCAATGACCTTTAGTCCCAGACACCTGGGGGACCTCACCTGTGGCCACAATCCCTATATGACATGGACCACCAGGAGCTAAGTTAGGAGTAAGCATTTCCCTGAGACCTGTCAAATAATTCATTTCATTGTTGGGAGTGAAATGTGGGTAGTGCTTTTCTGACTGTCTCTGTCCATAGCTAGAACTATCCTTTTTCTTTCTTTCTATCCCTGCCCAGTCAGGGAGGCCTGCAGCTGTTCTAAGGCACTGCTTGCCTGCATCTGTCCTGAGTTGGGAGATGTATTAATCAATTTGATGAGGATGTTAAAGCTTTCTCTTTGCACCTAATTATGGACTGATTTATAGGCCTGGCCTTGGGTTTGATGAAGCTCTCGGCGTGGCAGGGACAGACGTGGCACAGGCCCCAACCCTTCCAGCTCTACTGTCAGGCTGTCAGTTTCTCCCTCTGTCTCTGAGTGTCTGTCATCTGTCTGTCTCACTTTCTCCTCTCCCTCCGCTCTTCTTGCTCTTCTCCTTCCTCTATTTTATTCCTCTCTTTTTCCTCTTCTCTCATCTCTTTTCTGATTCTATTTTCCTTTATCTATTGTCTTCCTCTTCTCTTCCTACTCCTTCACTTTCTTCTTTCATCCCATTTTCTCTCCTTTGTCTATTCTCTCCTATTCTTCCCTTTCTTTTATCCCTTTTCCTCATGCTTCTCCTTTCCTTTCCCTAGCTTCCCCTTTCTTTTCATTCCTGTCTCCTCTCTTCTCTTTCTTTCCCTTCTCTTCCTGTTCCTCCCTTTCCATCCCTTTTCTTCTTATCCCATGTTCTATCTTCTCTTCTTTCTCCCCCTCTTCTCCTTCTCCTCCACACCCTGCTATAGATTTCTCTGTTCTAGATTAGGTTAGAAATATTCTAATGACATATTAACAAATTAGTGAAAAATGGTTCCTTCTCCATTATGTCTGTTTCTACCCCTACTTTTCCTTTTATGTCCCTTGACATAGCAAGATACTAAATGCAGGAGGCTTCATCTACTACCAAAGTGTTAAGGGGTGAAGGTATAAGAGATTGCTTTGGGGCAGAAGAGATAATAATTATTATTATCATTGTTGTTATTTTGTTATTATTCTAGCACCTGAGGATACCCTTCCCCTCGTTAAATGAGAAAACCTTGCAGAGAAGTATTGCAAGTTCAAAATGCTTTATTGTGTCTACATCCATGAAAAATAAATAAAAAAATAATCCATGAGCTCCCAGTAATACTTTTCCTTTTACTAATCAGCCAAAGAACACATTTCAGTTCAAGGCAAAGATATTTAATGCCAGCAAATTAAGAAAAGTAGCAATAAAAGTTTCTTTCATAAACCTAAGATACACTGTCTCACAAATACAAATACCATCAGTTGTAACAGTAACCATATATAGAAAACACACGTGGAAAGCTCTTGGAAAGATGATTTGTGCCTAGGGCCACTTGTGGAGGGGCAGCTCGTGCCTTTGGTATTCCCAAGCCTGCCAATAAGTTCTGCTGATGTCACTGTACTATTTCTGCTGGGCATACTTTTGGCTAATCTCATGTTACTTCTTGTCTCTGCCAGATGGTGCTCTGATGGTCTTTTGAGTGCTATGATCTATGGCTCTGCTGAGCACATGGTTACAAAATTTCTCTCTGGTTTCAATTTCTGGTTTCTGATGGAGTCAGCCTAGATACTACCTGTTCCCTATAAGAGGAAGAATGGGATATACCATCTCCCTTTGAGTCCTATGGGAACTTGCCTTTAATTAGGAGGGTTAAATTCCCCTTTCTTGTCAATTCAGTTCTTCAAATTCCCTACCTCAGTGCCCCAGTGAAATATTTTACTTATGAATTGCATTTCAGCACTCTCCAAAACTGGGGGGATAAAAAGACATATACATGAGGAAAACTGAGTAATAATGATAACTACCATTTATATATCATTGTGCTAAACATTTTACATTTGTTATTTCATTTGATTTGGATTAAAAAATACACACATAAGAAAGAATAAATATAACTCGTTGGTATAAATAGAACAGGATTCAGTAACAATATAATTATCAGTAAAAATCTACTGGTAGAATGATAAACTTTATCAGAACTTAAAAGATCATTTTGTTGGACTGCTAATTGGGTGTTTTATATTTTACCTCAGCTCTAAACTCTTCTCTGAACAACTGAACCAACGCTGAACTTTGTATTCAGCCTCTTCCACAGTCCATTCCTGCTACATCCACCATTGCTTCAACCAACTTTGGTGGATATTGCTACCCTATTACTCAAACCTCAAAAGATCATCACCTGGATTTTTCCATCTTGAAGTTGTTGTTCAATTAAGCTAACAAATATTTAGTAAGCACCTAATATGTGTTAAGCATTGAGCTAAGTGCTGGGGATAGAAAGAATGGCCAGATAAGAAAAAAAAAATAGCCCTTTCTCTCAAAGAGCTCGCAGTCAAATGGTAAAAATATGCATAAAACTACTCTGAAGGACTTATGATGAAAAATGCTATCCATACCCAGAGAAAGAATTGATTATGTTCTGAATACAGACTGAAGCATACTTTTTTCTTTATTTTTGTTGAGAGTTTTTGTTTTGGGGAGAACTTATGCTTTCTTTCATAACATGACTTTTATAGAAATGTTTTGTATAATTGTATGTGCCTTCTCAGTGTGGAGTAAGGAGGGAAGAAAGGAGAGAATCTGGAAAGCAAGTTTTAAAAACAAATGTTAAAAAAATATAACTGGGGAAAAATAAACTATTAAAAATTTTTTAAGAACTATGTACAAACATAGTAATTAACAAAGAAAACAAAGCACTACCATTAAGGGTAATAGGGAAAGGCTTTGTGTAGAAGATGAGATTTCAGCTGACATTTGAAGGAAGCCAGAAAATCCAGTAGGCAAAACTGATGAGTTATGATGGTGGGAAACAGCCAATAAAAATGCCCAGAATCTGGAGTTGGAATGTTCTGTGAGAAAAACAGCAAGAATACCAGAATTCTGTGTGACCCTGGGCAAGTCACTTAACCCCAATTGCCTCAGCAAAAATAAATAAATAAAATACCAGAATTACTGGATTGCATATATTGGCAGAGTGGGGAGTGTTTATAAGGTAAGAGAAACCCAAAAAGGTAAAAAGGATTCAGATTTCAAAAGTCTTTGAAAGCCAGAAAAAGAGCATTTTATATATCCTGGAGGCCCTGGGATGACCCTGGGAGACCCTGGATGTATTTGAATAGGGAAGTGACATGATCAAATATGAACTTTAGGAAAACCAGTTTGACAGGTGAATGGAGAATGGACTTGAATAGGGAGAGACTTAGAACAAGGAGACTAATCAGAAGGCTATTGCAATAGCTAATAATAGCTAATTTTTATATAGCTCTTAGTGTGTTCCAGGCATTGTGCTAAATATCTTATAATTATTATCTCAATTGATTCTCACAACAACCCTGAGTGGGTGCTATTATTATCTCCATTTTACATATGGGAGAACTGAGACATAATAGGTTAAATGACTTGTCCAGGATCACCTGGCTATTAAATTATGAAGAAGAATTTGAACTCAGGTCTACCTGATACTAGCACTCTATTCACTGTTCCACCAGGTGAGAAGTGATAAGAGCAGGATAATGGCTGTGTGAGTGGAGTGATTTGTCCAAGAGCTATTGTGAAGGCATAAATTAAAGAACTTGGCAACATATTGGATATGGAGAGGGCAAGTTGAGAGTGCTGAAACCTAGGTCTCAAGCCAAGGTACTAGGAGCATGGTGGTGCCTTTCACAGAAACAGGGAAGTTAGGAAACAGGCAGGATTTTTGGAAAAAATAATCAATTCCATTTTGGACATGTTGAGTTTATGATGTCTGTGAAACATCCAATTTGAGATATGTGATATGCAGTTAGAGATATGACTGAAGGTCAGGAGGGAGGTTAGAGCTAGATAAATATATCTGAGCATCATTAGCATAGAGATAACAATTTTATCCATAGGAGTTAATGAGACAACCAGCTGAAATAGCAGAGAAAGGAAAGAATAAAAGGCCAAGGACAGAGCACTGGAAGATAATTGTGATTAACAGGTATAAGCTGAATGAAGACCAAATA
Organism: Sarcophilus harrisii; assembly: GCF_902635505.1. NCBI lineage: Eukaryota > Metazoa > Chordata > Mammalia > Dasyuromorphia > Dasyuridae > Sarcophilus > Sarcophilus harrisii. Next base: position 331,967,401 of record NC_045429.1, on the reverse strand, counting down.
AAGACAACTAAGAAGGAGAGGTCATACAGGTAGGAGGAGAACCAGGAGAGAGCAATGTCAAGAAAACCTAGAGAAAAAAGAGTATCACAAAGAAGAGGGTTATTGACAGTCAAAGGCTGCAGAAAGGTTAAGAAGGATGAGAATTGAGAACGCCCATTAGATTTAACAAGTAAGAGATTCTTGGTAATTTTGGAGAGAAAAAATTTAGTTGAATAATGAGGCTGGAAGCCAGACTTTGTAGAGGTAAGAGGAGAATCAGGGGCAGTTAGGTGGTGCAATGGATAGAGTGCTGGCCCTAAAATCAGGAGGCCCTGAGTTCAAATCCAGCCTTAGACACTTAATACTTCCTAGCTGTGTGACACTGGGAAAGTCACTTAATCCCAATTGTCTCAGAAAAAAAAAGGAGAATCAGAGGAAAAGAAATGGAGATATTATAATAGCCTTCTGAAAGAATTTAACCATGAAAAGGGAGAGAACAGTAACTGGCAGGATTAGATCAAATAAGGGTTTTCTGAAGATGAGAGAGGCATGGGTGTATTAGTAAGTAGTATGGAAACAACCAATAGATAAAGAGAGATTGAAGATTAGTGAAAGAGTGGAGAAAACTAGAGGGGGAAATCTGTTGAAGAAGATAGGATTACTTGGACATCTAGAGGGATTCATCTTATAAGTGAGAAAAGCAGTCACCAGTCTCTCTTTCTCCTCTGGAGCCATCTAGATCCAATGACCAAATAGGAGCAAAAAAAGAGATAGGGTCTGAAGTCATTAGAGTGAACTGGGATGAAGAAGAGGGGAGAAGAAGGAACTTTTGGTGAATAGCTTCAATTTCTTTCACTGAAATATCAAACAAGATTCTCAGTTGAAAGCATTGACAGAGGGGAAGTCAGAAAAAGTTTGAAGAGGGATGTAAAAGTGTGGCAAAAAAAACTTCTATGGTGGGTGGGATAGTGATAGTCAAACAACTACTCAGGAAGGAAACATAAAAGAAGCAACCCAAACCCAGGTTCAGGTTTACTGAGAGAGGCTATGTTCTTCAGCTGCCATGTGTTCTCATACCCATCTAAATCAAATGGAATCAATTGTTCCCTCCCTACCAAACTCTCTGAATGAAATTCTTCCACAAAGGAAAAGAGGGCAGAGAAAAATGGATCCCTTCTGTATAACCATTAAGTCAACATCACGTCCTCTGACTGAAGATAAGGGGACTCTTTCTCGCTAATAGTGAGTCATACATACCTGGAATCTAGCCCCCAAAGATTCCACTTGGTTTTCCCAGATTTAGGAATGATTACTGAGCAAGCTCCATGGCTATGGAAGGAAATATGGCTCTTGTTACACATTTTATTGTGAGAAAACAATATGTACATAAAGAAGTATACTTAGGCATAGAGGGAGTGATATCTACTGCAGTCCCAGTCAAAAGGAGCTGGACTAACTTTTCCCAAGATTCCATCCCACCTAGCTCAGGCTAGTTTTTCTTTTAATGGTCCTAAAGATTTTATTGACCAAGAAGATTAATGTTTGACTCAGTTTCCTGACTGCCAAAGGTATAAAAGAAAGCCAACTACATGGAATCAAGGGTTCTTCAGACTAAATTGTCACTATACTATGTCTATATAGAGAAGGAAAAGGTGGTATGTCACCCCCAGCTAAATTCTGTCTGTGTTGTAGTTAAGTAAATTTATCTTTTTGTTCATTGTTGAATGACCTGTTAGTAACTCATTTCATTCCAGGACATAGCTAAGTAAAGGAGACTGAGGAGTAATCCGAAAGATTCAAAAAGAACCAGGAGGGAGCTCTGGCAGGAAAACCCAAGGAAGAGAGAGAAATTGAAAGGAAGGTACAGTCAACAATGTCAAATTCTGTCAAGAGAGTAAAAAGAGAGCCAAACAAAGATCATAAGATTTGGCGACTAAAAGATCATCATTGGTAACCCTAGAGAGAGCAGGTTCAGTTGAGTGATTAGGTCAGAAGCCAGATTGTAGACAGACAGAAATACACACACACATACACTGATAGAGACAGAGACAGACAGAGAGACAGAAAAAGAGACAGAGACAGAGAAAAAATATATATGTATATGTATACATACATATATGTATGTGTATATATGTATACACATATGTATATGTACAATAGCTTCAGTAGATATTAAGAACAAGTTAATTTTTTTTACTGATGAGGGATAATTAAATATGTTTTATAAGTATTAGAGAAGAAGTCAATGGATAAAAATAGATTAAAAATTAGGGAAAGAGATGCTCCAAGGGGCAAATTCACAGAAGTAGGAGAGGATATTATCAATGATGTAAAGAGAGGTGTTGACATCTGTAAAAAGAAGGGCCACCTTTTTCACTTAAAAGGAAAAGAAAAGAAAAAAATGACTAATGTTAAGATTAATTAAAGCATAGAGTTGGGAAAGAGAAGGAGTTCCGTCTTCCCAGGTGGATGGCCTTCAGTTTTTCAGTGAAGTATGGTGTTGAGAGTGTTAAGAAAACAGGCATCATGAGGAGAGAAGTATAGGTTTAGAACAGAGACACCTTAGAACAGGGAGATGGTTTAGTCAATCCAAGAAGATTCAAATGATGTTTACAGAGGGTCAGTTGAGATTATATAACAAATTTGTAGTGGATTTAATCAATATTGGTGTGTGACATCTTTTTTTTTTGGGGGGGGGGGAAACGGTGTTTGGAAGCTAATGCATAAGAGCAGAGTAAGTGGGTGAGGTAATCCAGAATTAGAATTTGGAAAGGAGGAGCCCCTTGAAATACTCTGAGACTTCCTGTAGGCAATATTTGTAAAGATCCTAATCAATAAATATTTAAGTGTCTGCTGTATGGTAGGCACAGTGCTAAGTGCTGGAGATACAAAGAAAGACAAAACCTAGTCCTTGTAAAGGGACTTGAAATCTAATGGAAAAGACAAGTATACAATTATATAAGAACAAACTATATACCGGATAAATAAAAAATAATTAACAGAGGGAAAGAACTAGAATTAAGAGGGATTGTGAAAGGCTTCCTATAGAAGATGGGATTTTAATTGGGACTTAAAGAAAGCCAAGGAAGCTAGTAGACCTCCAGAATGGTGTCCTAGTTTGGTCTCTATTCTGTAATTATAGAATATGGTGTGTTGAAGGAAGAACAAGAAAAATCAAACTTCATATGTAGTAATAGGGAAAGACCTCCAAGGGGAAGAAGGGTGTAAAGGTCTTCAGCTCAGAAATCTGTGATCATATGACTATTAAGAAGTAGCTATGGACAGAGAAGATGAATGGAATCTTTGGGGAAGAATCAATGAGAATTTATAAAGTGCTTACTAGGTGCCAAACACTATGATAAATTTTGAGGATACAAGGCAACAATGTAGAGTTTCCTTCCCATAAAGTGCTTTTATTCTGTTAGAGAAGATAGCATATAAATAAGTAAGTCTATGCTGAACATATATAGAATAAATACAAGGTAAATGTGGGAGGGAAGGTCCTAATGTTTGGAAGTAGAAAGAGAAATCAAGAAAGGAACTTTAATGAAAACTGAAAATGAACTAGCAATTTGCTTCCCAGCACATCTACTATTTTGGAGTCCACTTTTCATCCTGGCTTAGCTTTAGATAGGTAACTTTCATATTTTAAAATATGGCCATACATGTGTCATTTCTCCTACCTGGCCTCGGTTTCTTCACCTGTAAATTAAAATGATCAGGCTCTAAGTGTGCTTCTAGCTTTAAATCTCTGACTCTCATTTTTGGCTGCCAAATCATACTGCCAATTCATATTGAGCTTGCAGATCACTGAATATGCCAGCTTTTTCTTAAACTTATTGCTGTTTAACTATCAAAGCAGTTTGACTCAGGGATAAAATTCTGCACCTCAGACATTTCATGACTATATGATCATGGGCAATTCATTTAATTTCTGCCTGCCTCACTTTTCCCAAGGTTGTTATGAGGATCAAATGAGATTATATTTATAAAGTGTGCTATCACAAAGTAGGTGCTACATAAATGTTTGTTCCCTTTCCATTCTATTCTTGGAAATTTGATTTTTTTATCCCAAGTGACAAGCTTTATATTGATTTCTATCAATTTTCATTTCATTAAGATCAGCCCAATGTAATCCTGTTAGATCCTGACTTAGTGATCTAGTACATTAGCTATCATTAACTAACTTTTTCAGTTTTTATCATGTTCAGATGTTCTGAGGACATCATCCACACTTTTATCCAAGTCAGTGATAGTGTCAAACAGAAGAGGGCCAAGCTCAGATCCCTGAGGTACTCGACTGGAGACTCCATATTGAACTTTCAACAATTACTCTTTGAATCCAACGTTCAACCAATTCCAAATCCATCTATTCTTATTTTCACCTGGTTCATGTCTCTCCATTTATTTCAAAAGAATAGCATGACATACTTCATGAAATTATTCATGCTTCTTGAAACTGTATAAAAGTTTCCAAATCCCTTCCATTCCTTTAATCTAGTATCTGTCTCTGAACTTTGCTTGCTGGCTTTTTTTTCAGACTGGTTAACTGTAATATGGAATTTCTAGTTTTTTTCAAAGTTTAATTCAAGGCCTTCCTTTTCCTTAAAATCTTTTCTGATTCCTAACTCTTCAAATGATCTTGCATTTATTTTATAAATAAATTGAATATACTTATATATGTACATGTCTCCTGTTATAGAATATGAGCTCTTTGAGACCAAAGGCTTTCATCTTTATCTCCATAGGGCTAAAATGTGTGGTTAAATTTTATTTCAAAAATAAATTATGTAAGAGAAAGGACAGCTAGGTAGTATATAGGACAGAGTTTTAGGCCTGGAATTAGGAGGACTCAAGTTCAAATTTAGCCTAAGATATTTACTAGCTATCTGATCCTCAGTAAGTCACTTAACCCTGTTTGCCTCAGTTTCTTCATCTGTAAAATGAACTGGAGAAGGAAATGACAAATCGTTCTATTATCTTTGCTAAGAAAACCCCAAATGAGTCATGAAGAATCAGATATGATTGAAGCTAAAGAACAATTATAACAACATGTAAGAAAGCCCTTCAGAAAATGAGCTGAGGACAGGGATTTGTGTTGTTATACACCTTTACAAGCTCTTTCCAACTTAGTAATTAGACTTAGATTCATAAAGTTTACCACCAAGTCTGACCTTGATCTTGATATGAGATCAGGCCTGAGAATAGCACCAAACCCTTGCTGTGAAGGTTTTCCAGCTTGGCAGGCTTTATCAGAGCCTGTGCCCAAACAGCCAACTTACATCACATTACATGACCCAGAGTTATTTATGTGAAATGATAAGATACCAAGGAAAGATATCAAGTGTCAATTCGGCTTGTATATCACCCTTCTCTAAATATTCTTCTTTCTGTCATCTAACCAGATTCTCTCTACATCCTCATGAGGGACTCAGGCCATAGATTGCTTTATTATTATTCTATAAATGAAGAACCCAAGACACTGGGAGGCTAATTATTTACCCAAAATAGTGGCAGAGTCAAAATTTAAACTTGGGACTCTTGACTTTAATTTAGTAGTCTTGCCCTTAAATCATCTTGCCTGGGATTTCAATTCACCAGGGTTAAAAGTCATGGGACTTTAGAACTGAAGATACCTTGGAAATTATGTTGTTCAACTTCCTTATTTTATGGATCCAAGAAACTGTAGTTTAGAGTATTATAATGACTTGTTCTAGGCTACAGTGAGTCACTGAAACCTTGTTCTTTTCATCATTCCATCCCCCAGAGTCTATGAACACAACTTAACAAGAATTAGGGACATGTATGTATTTAGATGTTGGATTGTCCTCAGATTCTTACTTAGCTTTTGGTGAGAGCCAAGGGCTAAATGTAGGATGGGACTGGCTTCAAAAGTCCCAGGATTTCATCCAAGTCTCTTAGTACTCCAAGTAGTTTAAAGTGGCAGGTCTCTGTGGCAGAGAACTGAGTACTAGAATGAGGATGAGGGGTGAAGAGTTAATGCTCAGAATGAAGGGTTAAGTACCATGGAGGTGGAAGGACTGAGTGCCAAGGCTTTGGGGTTAAATGTAGGCAATAATGTCTAAGTGCTGAACCTTAGGAGGAGCTGGTCAGGGATTAAACTTCATCAGAGTTCAGTAATAACAAATACAAACTTGCTTTTCCTTGCAAGTATAAACTTTAGATCTTGCTAAATTCCAGGGTGGGAAATAGACACTTTCCCTCCCACTAAGGGGTCCATAGTTCAGAGTTATTTATTTGCAATAAGATCAGGCCTAGGAAAGCCTGGCTTCCAAAGAGAGAAGTGAGGCTCTTTCTCATTATCCCTTACTCTTGCCTCCCTTTCCCATCCCAGAGTCTCCAGAAAAATCACCTGAAACTTAAGTTTAGCTCATGTCTAGGATCTCCTCAACAGAGATTTAACAAGTTCTCAATGTACAGTGTAGCTCAAGTAAACGACAGCTATTTATTTCCTCACACATATAGAAATATTTAAGACATGAAAGATTCATAAGTACACAAGTAACCAAGACAAAATTTAAAGTGTGAGACATGGGGTATCTGTGATTCCTGTTATACTTTCCCAAAAAGTTGATTCTTAAAATATGAAAACAGCGGACATTTGGTGGGACTACTTAAAACACATATCACCTTCACTTTAATTCTGCATTGTCAGAACACCTCCCTTAAAAACCGTGTCTTCTGGATACCCAAGGTGGGCTTCAGTCAATTCTGACTGAAGAACTTACAAAGTCACATTTTCTTAAACTCCTGAGGTGGCTTCCAAAACGAAAATATCCATCTCAGGATCACCATTTGTGCACTTAAGCTTTTAGAAAGAAGTGGAAGCATACTACTCAGCCCAGGACTCACCTAGGTATTATGTATACCCATTGCCATGTTGAAATAATCATAGATACTGGGAGAGGGGAGAGTCTGAGGAAAGAGAGACAGAGAGAGAGAGAGAGAGAGAGAGAGAGAGAGAGAGAGAGAGAGAGAGAGAAAGGCAGAGAGATAGAAAGAGAGACACAGACACAGAAAGACAGAGAGAGACAGAGACTGAGAGACATAGAGAGAAACAGAGAGAGATTCAGAAAAACAGAGAGACATACACAGAAAGAGGGAGAGAGAGACAAAGAAACAGAGAGAGACAGAGAGAAAGAGAATGAGTACATGTTCAAGTAAGGAATGAAAGAATAAGAGCAGATGTTGTCTTTCCCCATAAAGTCTACTGTGTGAGTAGCTCTACCTGGCTTACTGACTATTCTTCTTTGATATAGTTCAGCCAAAACATTTATTTAACACAAATTATATACTAAGCATTGTGCTGAGGGCTGAAAATACAATGAAATGCAAAAACATGATCTTAATCTTCATGGAGCTCACATTTTGATAAGAGAGATGACTTGAAAATAGCTGTTTGTTCATAAGATACAAGAAGAATGGATAGAAGGTAGGTAGTATAGTGAATAGAACACTGGATCTGGACTCAGAAAGATTCATCTTCCTAAATTCAAATCTGGCCTCAGACATTTAGTAACTGTGTGACCCTTGAAAATCACTTAACCCTGTTTGCCTCAGTTTCCTTATCTGTAAAATGAGCTAGAGAAGGAAATAGCAAACTACTTCAGTATCTCTGCCAAGAAAACCCCAAACGAGGTTATGAAGAGTTGTACAAGACTGAAAATGACCAAACAACAACACTGATCTCAAAAGGAAAGGCATTGGCGATGGAAGAGCCTAGAAAAGACTTTTTGCAGCAGATGGAATTGGAGCTGAGCCTTGAAGAAGGACAGAGAATCCAGGAGGCAGGAGGGAGGAGGAAAAGCATTTCAAGTATTAGGGAATAGCCATTGAAAAGTCAGTTCAAGAGATGGAATATCATGCATGAGGAATAGGAAGTAGCTCTATATATCTAGGTTTAAAGATTGTGAAAGATAAGAAAGAAAGTTCAGGTTGTAAAAAGCTTTAAATGTGTAACAGCAGTTTCTACTTGCCCTGGTGGACATAGGGAGACAATGAGGTTGATGAAAGATGAAGGAGAATACGAGGGACATGTTTAGTCCATGCTTTAGAAAAGTCACTTTAAACACTGAAGGAAGGATTGATTGGAGTGAGAAGGAACTTAAGGCAATGTTACCAACCAGAAGCCTATTGCAATGATCTAGGCTAGAAATAATGAGGGTTTGCACCAGAACGATGGCTGTGTGAGTGGAGAGAAAGGAACATACCCCAGAGATGTTGTGAAAGTGAGAACAGTAAGTCTTGAAGACATATTGACAAGTGCCAGTGAGGACTTCAGGTTGACACTAAGGTTGTAAGCTCAGATGACTGGGAGAGTTAAATTGTGCTCAACAGTAATTGGAAAGTCAGCCAGAGGAGGGGGTTTGAAGGAAAAGATAATGAGTTCCTAGATGCAATTACTTAAGCCAAGAGACCAATAAGAGAATTGCTTTGTGATCCCAAATCCTCCAGCACTGAACCATCACATGTAGACCACTAGAAATAACCCAGGAAAAATCAGTTCCTTGCATGTTCCCTAGGCATAACTCTCCCCCCCCCCCCAATACAAAGTCAACGGAGACATATAATGGAAAGAGAGCCAAACTTTAAGTAGGAGGTCTGGGTTCAAATATCCACTTGAGTTAAAACTTAAGAACTCTGATCTGGAATAAGTCTCAGCTTACTCATCTCTAAAATGGGGGTGATCCCACTGTCTAGCTCACAAGAGCCAGCTGGAAAGCTAGAGAAATATAAGCAAGTTTCTTGGGTATGGTCCAGGACTGGTACAAAATACAGGGAAAAGACAAAGTGGTGAAAAAGGACTAAAGAGTAGGTCAGTTAAGGAAGGCTTCAGAGGGAGAGGAGAAAGAGCTGCCATGGGCCCTGGCCAGCACATCCACAAAGCTGCTCCTGCCTGGTGGCTGCCTGATGTTTGCTTCATGCATACCACAGCTGCATATTAATGCTCCTGGAGTTGAATCCCAGTCCAGAAAAGCAGATGCTTGTGGATGCCGAGTCTGGCTGAGCAGAGGAGATGAAAAGCTGTCTTTGCCGGGTTGCGAATTCCATCAGACCCCGAGCAGCTGTTCTTTAAAGCCCCTGAAAACAAAAGTTCTCATGAATAAATATTAGGGAAGAAATGAGGTTTCCCAAGAACAAAAGCTAAGCCAAGGAAGTTATTTGAGAGATGTTGGGATCTTTCATCTCTGTAAAATATGCCATTTATTTGCTACCTCACACTAACTCCCTTTCCCCGGATCTCCCTCCTTCTCTCACCACTATTCTGGAGATGAATCATGTTTCTCCCTCAGTCTCATCCACCCAATACCTAGGGGAACATTTACTCAGATTTTCCCTTGGTGGAAAAGAGAGACCACAGACATCTGCCCTCCTCACCTCATCTCCCTAAGTTTTGGCTCAGACCTTCTATCTTCATGATCTCATTGACTGAGCCATGGTTTACTTTCCCCCGAGTAATAGGGGTTTCCAAGACCCCTTGCCGAGACCTTGGAACTCATGAAGTTGCATGGGAGGGAGTATCTTCATAGGGACTTAAGACAGAGAGGGCCTTGGCCCTAGTTCAAATCTAAGCTCAAGGCCCAAAGGCCACTTTAGGAGGAGGTAACTCTTCCCTCTGGAAACTCTGATTATCTGAAAATTCTCCTTTCCCCTCTCCCTCACATACACCATTACCTCCGTTGATGGACTATCTGAAATGTCATGATTTCACTTTCATTTCTCTAGATTTAGATTTTGTTCTAGTTAAAATGCAAATGAGTTTGTCAAGAATCTTCCAGGGACACTATCTGGAACTGGTTTGGATGGGAGGGGATAAGAGGACAAAACTGAGAAGAGATTGTGAGATACATAAGCATTTAAATCAATGATAGGGTAAAAAGGAGAAAGAGTGTTAGAATGGGAAATATAGGGGGCAAACTTCACATTATTCTTTGCCTGCCCAGAGCTTCAATTTCACAGTATCATTGGTCTGGCTGTGATGTGTAGGACTCAAATTGGCTATTCTTCTTGACTGTCAGAAGCTAGGGAAAAAAACACCAATGGAAAGGGGAACAGAGTAGTAGAATAAGAAAGGGGCTCAAGAGCATCACTCTTCTTGAGAGGTAACAAGACAGATTTTCCATCAGAACCACCTAAGCTTTACTAATAGTTGTTCTTGTTTAGTCATTTTTCAGTCATGTCTGACTCTTTGTGACCCCTTTTCGGATTTTCTTGGCAAAGATACTGGAGTGGTTTTTCCTTTCCTTCTCCAGCTTATTTTACAGATAAGGAAATTGAGGAAACACAAAAATCACATGAGGAAACAGGATTAAGTGAGTTGCCCAGGGTCACACATCTAGTAAGTGTCTGAGATCATATTTGACCTCAAGACATCCTGACCCTATGCCCCATATGCTATCTACTGTACCATCTTAGCTGCCCTATTACTAATAATAGACTTTACCAAAAATTAGAAGATGAACTTCTATAAGTTCTATATAAACTGACATTAGCTTTCAGGTTGCAGTTAGAAAGAGGAATAAGTGGGAACCAAGTGTCTCCCAGGTATGTCATGTATACATTTTGTCTCTTCTTTTAGACTAAACTCCTGAAGAATAAAGATAATGTTTCTCCTATGAGACTAGATAAAAAACTGTCTGCCTTCTCATACTAGGAACTCCCTGAATGCAAGGAATGCCTCCCCCAACAAACTGGTGAGAATCTAAGTGCCCAGCCCAGTGTTTTGCACACAGTGTATAATCAATAAGGTCTCAGAATGGGACAGCTATTGTAAACTGGAGCTTCCCTGAGGTCAGCAATTATGTATCCCCCATTAGAATGGGAGCTCTGTGAGGGAACACATTCTCCTCCTTGCAATAAAACCCTTACAACTTTTCCCACAGTTTCCTGCTCACTCTTTTGTTGCTCACTAAATCTTCATTTGTGTTGTTGATTATTTTGATTTAATGCCAAGACAGATATGGCCTGAGACATGAGATAAGCTATGGAGTATCAGTTGTGCTGAACTCTTCGCAACCACAGCATACCAATGCCACCCATGGGGTTTTCTTGGCAAAGATACTCAAGTGATTTGCCTTTGTCTTTTCCAGTGGGTTAAGGCAAAGAGATCATGTGACTTGTCCAAGATCACACAGCCAGTAAGTGTCCAGTAAATGGATTTGAACTCAGGTGTTCCTGATTCCAGACTCAGCAATCTTATCCACTGAGCCACCTAACTGCCCCTTGGGAATAGCTCCATTATCTCTAAATAGGAAAACTGAAGTCCATAAAGCTCAAGTGATCTGTCCCACATTGCACAGCATATTTGGAGCACAGCCAGTAGTTGAACCTAGGTCTCTTTTTGAAATTGGATACCAGGAGAAGAAGTGGAGAAACAATAGCTTTCTACCCTTTTCCAGATGGTTGAAAGATCTAATCTCTCTTCCCTTCCCTGCTCACATCAGAAGACTTTTTCTGACTCAGGGACCACAGAATAGTACAAAGAGAATGAGATAGGAAGAGGGCTCAGCCTGGGTATTCATTCCTTCCCAAGAAACTGATCCCCGTTGCCAGACCAGAAAGGGTGTTCCAACCAAGCAACTATTTCCCAGGATGCTCAAGAAGCAACAGCCCCAGTTTTCTGTCCTTGCATGGAGATAACTTATCAATGTCTATACAGATTCCACTGAGGATAAAGAGGAACTGTAGTCTGATATCCAAACAAGCTGGGACAAAACTGACTGGGCTACTGAGAAGGAGGAAAGAGGGAGATGAAATGAAGGAAAGAGATGGGAAGGGTGGAGATTGGGAGAGGGAGAAAGAGATGGGGCAGTTCCACAAAGGGGTCATAGAAAAAAAAAATCCTTGATCTAAAGAAAAGAGTCCAAATCCCCAACCTCCCCATAATTATCTCAACAACTGAACTGAGCCTAAATTCCTGCCTCTAAAAAAGTGGGAAAAAAAACCAAATGCATCTCTGCCTTCTCATTTTTTATAAAGTATGAAGATTCTTTAGAATTTGGCCATCAGCAAGGGAAGAACTGTCATGACCCATTTTTTCTCTCATAAAACCCAGAGGGGAGATATACTTTGCCTAAGATCACAAAGGCAGTAGGAGGCAATCTGCTTATCTTTAAAATGGGTTAGGGGTGGGAGCTTATGTCCTCTGAGGTCTTTCCCAGCTCTAAATCTGTGATCCAATGAGCTCAGCTCTCTAACCTCCATGCCAGAGCTGTCATTTGGATTAGCTGGTTTTAGTGGACATACTCGCTGACTGAGAGCAAGAACACCAACATTGGAAGGGAAAACAAGGATATATGGGGCTTATTTGAAAGCCTGTAGGCCAAAGACAGATGGATCACTGAATCAAACCTTGCAGGGTAAATTGCTTGGTGATCTTGGGGAAGTCCTTCTATCCCTGCAGGCTATGATCAGGATTATATTAACCTGCTTCATGGAAGGCTGTATGGACAAACTCACTAAGGGTTCTAAAGAGCTGTTGTTTCACCTGTAACTACTTATAGAGATATTTTCTTAGCAGGAGTTTTTATAGTCTCATTAATTTGAATGGGTGTTCTGGGAGGCAGGCAGGGAGCAGATATTTTTATCCTTATTTTAATGATTGGAACTGAACCATGGAATGGGATAAGTTCCTTACCCGTTTAACAAATCAGGGGTATAGTTAGAAAGAGATCTAAGAATCGGAAATATCCCCCTTTTTTGCTTTTATAACAAATTTCACAAAGAAGTTTGGTCCTTTCCTTGAACTGATTCCTACATCTTCCATGTTGCTTTTCCTATCTCATCCCCATCTCCATGACAGGCCATAGGATCAAAGAGAAAGAACCTTAGAAAACACTTTTTCTAACTTGATCATTTTACAGATGAGAAAACAGAGGTCCAGAAGGGTTAGATGGAATGCCCAAGGTCACACAGGTAGGAAGAGGCAGAGGTAGGATTTAGGCCTCAGGGGACAATGAAAAGGGGAAACTAGGTGGCACATTAGATAAATACTGTGCCTGGAGTGAAGACGACTCAAATTCAAACTGGCTTCAGACACTTCCTAGCTGTGTGACCCTGGGCAAGTCACTTAACCCTGTTTGCCTCAATTTCCTCATTTGTAAAATGAAATGGAGAAGGAAATGGCAAACCACTGCTGTATCTTTGCCAAGAAAACCCCAAAATAGAGTCACAAAGAGTTGGATCACTTAATTGAAAAGCCCAAAAAATAATAACAATAGCAAGGCACAATGTGAGATGTGAGATGAATATGGAACCATAGTATCTGAGTTCAAATCTCAGCTCTGCTGCCTACTATCCATGGGATCTTGGTGAAGACATTTAACTTCTCAGTTTTCTCATCTGTAAAATGGTTAGAAGAAAGACCTCTGAAAACTCTTCTAATTTTATATCTATAATTCTATGAACCCAGATTCTCCAGTTTCTAAGACAGTGCTTTCTCTATGGTACCACATGTATCTCCTCCTTTTCCTTCCTTTGCAAAACTTTCAAAAACAGTTGTTTCACCTTTATGAGCTTTAGTTTCCTCATTTGTAAAATGAAAGGGTGATTGGAGTAGATGGCTTCTGAATTCTCTTTCAACTCTAAATCTGCTGCATCCATGACTTTCTCAGGCATCTGCTCCATTACATTACTTAAAGACAGCTGCTCCACATATTAGGGTCTGGCCACCAATTCGTGGATTTATGAATTGCTGTGGCTGAGAACCTAGTGGTCCACTTGGAAACCGGCATCTCCATACTCAAGTAATTGGCCCTTGGAAAGCAGATGTAGAGCACATCTAATCTAGGGCTGTGTGCAATATGGTTTTAATTTTTTAGAACCTGTGGCTCACTGGGCATCATCTTCAAGAACTCATCTTTATGATGAATCATAAAAGCTAGACTTTAGTGAATGTGATTCGATTACTGAATCTCAATTAATGAAACTCAGATCTTCTGCATCAAAAATATGAAAGAGCAAAATTTGACTATGCTATCTATGTATAGTATATGGCTGTGTGGTATTAGGCATAAATAATAGAAAGCTATTGTAGGATGTAGGAAGACCTGGTTCTCCTGACTCCAGGGCTATGTTTTATCCACTGTGTCATCTGGCTGCTCCCGATAGGAAAACCTGGGTTCAAGTCCCATTTCTGATATTGATGATGTGACTCAGAATAAGCCATTTTATCGTTCAATGCTCTAGGCAACTCTTTTGGTATAAATTTTTGAAAACTTGCTGATCTTAATTGACAGAGCTTCTTCACTGGGGAGTTTTCAATTCTTGGGGACTTGGACTTGGACAACCTCATCAGTCCAAGAAGCCTATATATAAAGTAAGAGGAAATAACAAGATCTTAAATTAAACATGAAGTTTCATCTTTGAAAATATGAAGTGCTTTCTTGACTGATTAGAATTTGGTCATCATCAAGGAATGATGCCCCTACTGGCCCTTAAAAAGCTGAGCATAAGGGAGAGCTAGATGGTGAAGTAACTATATAGCACATCTGCCCTGAAGATCTGAGTTTAAATCCTCTCTCAGACAATACTTACTAGCTGTATGATTCTGAACAAGTCACTTAACCCCAATTGCCTTCCAAACAAACAAAAACTCCTGAGCATAGAAACTCTGAAAATCTGGTCCACATAAGAGCTAGAAGATAAGCAAGAACCTTATCCCTGAGAAAAAAAATTACCCATCATCTTTTTTCCAGGAGGTTGGAAAGGGGATGGAGAGGAGAAAGAGAATAGTATTTTTTCCTTCCCTTCCCCAGTCTGGCATAGTGATTTGAAAAAGAGGTATTCCACATCTCTCTGATTCCACATGTCATTCCCTCCCTCCCTCTCCTTCTGTGTGTTTCTCTCTGTCTTTGCTCTCCCCTTCTTTGACTCTGTCTGTCTCTTTTCTGTCTGTCGATTGGTCGGTCAGTCTCAGTCTCGGTTCTGGTCTCAATGTCTGTCTGTCTGTCTCTCTCTCTCTGTCTCTCTCTCTCTCTCCCTTCCTCCCTCCCTCTCCCTCTGTGTGCTTCTCTCTGACTTTGCCTCTCCCCTTCTTTGACTCTGACTGCCTGCTCTGTCTGTCTCTATCTTTCTATCTCTCTATGTGTTTTCTGTCTTCCTCTGAATGTCTGTCTACAAGTAGCTTCATGGAGCAAGATCTCTGACAACAAAGGGTTATGATTCTTAGCAAGCAAGTGTCTTTTCTTTGAGCCAATTGTGTCCCCTTACTGACTATTAAAGGTAAGCTCAACAATGGGTGCTTATAAGCCATAGTTTTAGCTGCAAATTCATAGTGTACCCTATAACCTTGTAAGACTAGTCACATTCACTCCAAGACTCCACTTGCAAATCTATGAGTGCTATGTTAGGGTGAGAAATAGTCCCCAGATGAGGCATTTTACCTCTATACCAAACATATCTAACACCTGGGGATCTTAAATGTACAAAATGGATAACATATATTAAATATTTATGCACAAAATATACATATATATGTGAACACATATATGTAGATGATATCCCCAAAATCTTAGTGCAGTTTTAAGTTTTAATAACTTTAAACTGCACTAACACTTTTGGGACATGCTATATATACATACACATGTATACCTATACTTGTATGGGTCAAGTGTATTGGGTATGTGTTTGCATTAGGATTTGTGAGGCTCTGGAGAGATTTACATGAACTGATGCTGAGTGAAATGAGCAGGACCAGGAGATCATTATCTACCTCAACAACAATACTATATGATGATTAATTCTGAAGGGCGTGGCTCTCTTCAACAATAAGATGAACTAAATCAGTTCCAATAGAGCAGTAATGAACTGAATCAGCTACACCCAGCAAAAGAACTCTGGGACATGACTAAGAACCACTACATAGAATTCCCAATCCCTCTCTTTTTGTCCACCTGCATTTTTGATTTCCTTCACAGGCTAATTGTACATTATTTCAAAGTCCGATTCTTTTTGTACAGTTAAATAACTGTTTGGACATGTATACACATATTGTATTTAATTTATACTTTAACATTTATTGGTCTACCTGCCATCTGGGGGAGAGGGTAGAGGGAAGGAGGGGAAAAGTTGGAACAAAAGGTTTTGCAATTGTCAATGCTGAAAAATTACCCATGCATATATCTTGTAAATAAAAAGCTATAATAAAAAATGAAAAAAAATTTTTAATTAAAATTTTAAAAAAGGATTTGTGAGGCCTTCCGAGACACCATTGAACTCATTTGTAGAAGGCTGCCTCTGCCCTAGAAATGGAATATGCTCATTCTATATAGTTCAATTGGATCTCTTACTTTAGCTAATACTTAACAATTTTTCACTTATGACAAAAGAAATGGAGAAAATCTGCCCAAAAAGGAAGGAAAATACCCTACTACCTATAAATCCCATTACTATTTTCTAGGCATCTCCCATGACAATTAGGAAAAGCAATAAAAATTAAGACCCAACTTGAGACCCAATATTCACTCCTCTTAGCATGTCACAAAACTACTGTATTAGATGCACTGATGACTAAGTTGCAGAATCCTTCCTCTGTTTGCTTTAGCCCCTGACCCTTTTTTGACTGAATTAAAACATGACAAAAAGCCTATTGGATGGTCTTCCTAAATCAAGTCTTTCTTCACTCCAATCCATCCTTTTGTCACCTGCCAAAATGATTTTTCTAAGACATAAGTCTTATATGTCACCCCTTTGCTCATTGAGCTCCAGTAACTCCCTATTACCTCCAACATCAATTATAAACTCTTCTGTTTGACATTATCAAGCTCTTCATAACCTAGCCCTGGGCCAATGCAAGTAATCTTGACTTGTCTAGCTATTGGACTCACATGGCTTTAGAGGAAAGAGTAAGACTGATGATTTTGCACAACTCTGCCTCACTTAAATCCAAACAACTCACAAGTGAAGATACATTATGAGGGTAAGATATTTGGTCCTCTTTGAGAATGAAGGATGAACAACAAACAACAATCTGGTTTCTTTCTACCTTTCCAATCTTCTTAATTCTTTCTCTTCTCCATAACCTTTTTCATCTGACAACATTGACCTCCTTGCTGTTTCTTGCATATGACAACACAGCCTATCTCTTCATCTTTGCACTGGCTATGTGTCCCCATGCATGTCAGGAATACTCAACTTCCTAAGTTCAAATCCAGACTCAGACACTTACTAGCTATGTGACCCTGGGCAAATCACTTAACCTTGTTTGCCTTAGCTTTTTATCTATAAAATGAGCTGAAGAAAGAAATGGCAAAACTATTCCAATGTCTTTGCCAAGAAAATTCCAACTAGGGTCACGAAGAGGCAGACACAACTGAAGCAATTTAACAACAATAATAAAGTTATTTATATGTTATTTTAACAAGAACTCCTCAGAGTGCCCTATTTCTTTAGCTAGGCTAGTTTGTCTGCCATGCAAGTGGCAGTTGGTTGGCAGTTGATGGAGATGACTGACTGCTTCTCCACAGAAATTTTCTTCCTTACATAATGCCAATAAGTAGTGGATTAGAAACAAGCAAGGGGTCTGAGAGGTGTTCCCCATTCCCAAGGCTCTTATATCCATCTGCCTGTTGGTGGTAGTTAGTGGCAGTTACTGCTAGGATTGGTAAGGAAAATGGATCCCCTCTCCACAATAATTTATCCCTTCAATGATGGCTGCAGGGGCTGGATTAGAAGCAGGTTTGGCGGTTTGGAGTACAATCCTATTCCCAAGGAATATCTTAAAGACAACTCAAAACCCTGAACCTAAGAGCCTTGAGAACAACCATACTTCTAATCAGTCCATCCATCATCCTGGAAGCAACCCCAGGGGAAAAGGGTGGAGCGATAACCTGGCAACTGCTCCTACAGGTGCTACAGCCAGTTATTGAAAACTTGGAAAAGAAAGTTTTTGTCACCAATGTCCTTGGAATCATGAAATGGTTTAACATCAGAAATTGATTTGATTTGGTTAGTGGAAATGACAGTAAAGAACTGGAATTGTCATCTGATTTGCTGCAGCACTTTAAAAACCAATAGGACCTTGCCATCTGACTTGCGAAACAGACATTCCATGTGTTATTTCCTCCATCAGAATGTGAGCTCCTTGAGAACAGGAATTAGCTTACTATTTTCTTTGTATCCTAGTTCAGTAGAGTGCTTCACAGATAAATGATTAACCAGTGCTTTGTTTATTCATTCTTTAATAAATGCTTGTTAATTGATTGATTGGTTGATCCTTTGTGAAATTCCCTCTACATTTCAAAATTGTTTCTACAGACCAGATCCGGCTCTGAAATAACCATTATTCAGTAGACTAATTTCTTTACTGTTTATGGGATCAGTCACATGGTTGATATACTTTCCCCATCTCAGCTAAAGTGGTATTCCCCAACTGAGTATGATTGTCACTTCCTTGTTCAATAAACTCCAATGGTTCTCTGTGACCTTTAGAACCAAATATACTTTCCTCTATTTGGCATTTAAAGCTTTTTACAACCTGTCTCCAAACTTCCTATCTAGGTTGATTATATTTTATTTCCTTCATGTACTCTCTACATGGGATAGTGCCAAAGTGCAGCTTCATGCTGTTCCCTACACATGATGCTTCTCTCTCCATCCTGTCTATAGGCTATCCTCTATGTCTGGAATGAACTTCTTCCTCACTTCTCCTCTTAGAATCCCTAGTTCCTGATTCAACCATTTTGGAGAGCCCAAAAGGCTAATATCCCAAAAAAATTTTTAAAAGAGGGGAGGACCTATATGTAAAAAAATTATAGCAGCTCATTTGTTGGGGCAAAGAATTGGAAATTAAGGGGATAATTATCAATTAGACAATGGCTAAACAAGTTGTGGTATATAGTTGTAATGGAATACTATTGTGCTATAAGAAATGATGGGCAGGATTAAGTCTATTAAGAACTGATGAGACATGAAGTGGAGTGGAACCAGGACAACATAGTGCATAGTGACAGCAATACTGTGAAAGATTTGGCAATTCTCAGCAATACAATGATCCAAGAAATTCCAAAAAGCTCATGATGAAAAATACTCTTCACATTCTATATTTGCTTATTTGTTTGCATGTTGTTGGATTGCAAGCTTCTTGAAGGCAGGGGCTGTCTTTTGTCTCTTTTTGTATCCCCAATGCTTAGCTCAGTTCCTGGTAAATTGTAGAACCTAAAAATATTTGATTGATTGATTGATGATCCTCTTTGTTCTCCCAATAGAGCATAAGCTTTTTGAAGGCAGGAACTGTTTCGTTTCTGTCTTTGTATCCCTAGAACCTAATGATGATTATCATATAGTATGTATTATCTATATGTTAGAATTCAATTCAATTTTGAATTTGAACATGTAGTGTCCCAGGTCCATTGTTGACAATGGGTACAAAGATAAAAAGATTAAGTTATGCATTGTCTAATGAGAAGATAAGACAAATATACAGACAATTATAATACAGTTAAGAATATACTAAAGGCAAGTACAAATAAAGAACCATGAGAGTTTACATGGGGAGGGAGGTAGTCAAGGAAAGCTTCTTGGAAGAGATAGTCTGTGAAGTAATTCACCAGATACAAGAAGGGGAGACAGAAGGAATGGTCAATCTCAGTATACTGATGAGAAAGTGCTGTGTCAACCTTTGCTTTTTGTTGTATTGATATAGTCTCCAGTGATGACCCTTTCTGCCTCAAAGGCTTGATGGTTCCTACATGATTTGGAGGCTTGTTTCATAACGACCACCTAATATCTTTATCTGATTCTTATTTGTCCCAAAGAATTATTCCCATTCTGGAGTATCTATTATCTTATTGAAGTTCCTGGCTAGGACTATCCCCAGAGAAAGGTAAGTCTTTATGCACAAGAAGAAGTTGAGACTCCAAGTCCAGGTGAGGGAGAGTAGTCATTGGGCAAATATGTCAATAAGACAATAAGCATTTATTAAGCATTTTCTGTGTGCCAGGAACTAGGTTAAATGTTGGAGATACAAAGTGATATATTGTATAAAGTGGATAGTGCTGGAGCTGAAGTCAGAAACACCTGAATTCAAAACTTGCCTCAACTCCAAATGGAGACAACAATAGCACCTACTTCCCAGGTTTGTTGTGAGAATCAAATGAAATAATAAGTATGAAGTCCTCAATACAATGCCTGGAATATAATAATAATAATAATAATAATAATAATAATTAAAAAAAAGAAACAGTATATGCCTTAAAGGAGTTTACATTGTAATGGTGGAAATCAACACACAAAAAGAAGCTGAAAAACCAGAAAAGGAGTGTGTGTGTGTGTGTGTGTGTGTGTGTGAGAGAGAGAGAGAGAGAGAGAGAGAGAGAGAGAGAGAGAGGGAGAGAGAGAGAGAGAGAGACTCAAGTGGGATCATGGTGGCTGAGTCAAAAGAATAAAGAATGACCAGTATGGACTCTTCCCAAAAATGGAGATTCTTGGAAGAACTCACCAATGAGAGAAAAAGAAATAGGAGGAGTCAAGACACTTCTGCCCAGAAAGTCCTGAAGCCAATCCTTCTTAAGAGCAACAATAGTTATAAAGCACTTTAAGGTTTAAGATATTCCCTATGATATCATTGGTCCTCTTCAAAAATGAAAGATAAACAAGGTTTGAAAAGCACTTTACAAATATTATCTTATTAGATCTTCACAACAACCCTAGAGGGCAAGGCTACTATTTTCCCTATTTTGTCAATGGAGAAACAGAGGCAAATATTAAGTGACTTAGATAGCTAGTCAAAGTCTGAGGCTGGATTTGAGTCAGGTCTTTCTGAATCCAGACCTTTTGCTCTATCCACTGTGTTGGCTAAATGCTAGGATCCTAGAGAGGGTTTATAGAATTAACTGGAACCTTTGGACATCATCTGGTCCAAACTCCCCATTTTAGAGATAAGGAAGATGACAAAATGAGGTCCTGACTATGACCACCCAGTAGGAAGTGACAGAGGATTGAAACTCTGGGGTTTTGAGCCAAGCTAGAAGCCTCTCTGCTGCCCCACTCTGCCTTACCCAGTTCTTCAGTGGAAATGATAATCATAAAATTAAAAATATATATATTCCCTCTGTAGGATGTTATTGCTTTAAATGATCCACAAGTGAGCACAAATCTGAGGTCAGACTATCAGACTGTTCCAGAATACCACTACCCAAGGAAGAGCTGGCCAACATCTGCAGCAGCTGTGTATCTGCCATTCTCCATCAGCACTGACATGATGCCGCCTCTTGGTCTCTGTCTCTGTCTCTGTCTCTTTGTCTTTCTCTCTGTGTGTGTAGAAAGTGGATTGGGGGAGTGGAAATGGTTAAAGGGAGCCAGGCTACATGGAAACAAACTTGGCTTCAGAAGGAGAGAACCACTAGGGTGCAGCTGTGGGCTAGAAGCTTGACGTTGGATACTGGATGCTGGATGTGGATGCTGGAAGGATGATGACTCCAAAACCAGTGCAAGGGGACAGTTGGCAATGTTGGCGATTAGGTTTGGGTGTTGTGTTTCCATCGTAGCTATAATTAGGCGGATTCTTTGTTTATTTAGGCTGAGAGCTGTAAGATAAATGACAGCTTCGAAGATGCTTTTCAGCACTTCATAAATCACCTACTGGCCTGGGCAGTTTAGCGTCTGTGATGTCTCGAGTTCTTCCCCACCCCCGCCTTCACATCTTCTTTAGGAGAAACTGACATCAGAAAGATTTCAGATTGGGGGAGGGAGGACACACAATCTTTTCACCAGAAAGACAGAGGAGGAAAAGATGAAATGATTGTTATTTCTAAGGATCCCAGGGCTCCAGAATGAGACACAGGCAATGAACTGGTCTCTGGAGTCCCTACTGGAAGATGCTTGGAGATTTTTCCCACCAAGGTGGTCTCTGTTGGTGACGTGGAACCCAGTTGATGGGCAGGCTTGCCCTCCCCCGGGAGAACAAGGTCTCATTTAGGCTCTAATTCAAACTCTCTCTCCCTCTGCCTCCCTCGACATGTCTGGAGATTTACAGGAGACATTTGAGAAATATTTATAGTTCAGGAGTTATTTTTTTTCCTATGACTGCATAAGTCTCTCGGGGGGCTCTATGCCAGAGACTCCACTTTCTTCCCCTTGGAACAATGCATTCCTGAAGAGGGATTATGGAAGGCAGCCCAGACTCCCAGCTGGAGCCTAGATCTGCTCCAATACCCACTCTGGAAAATGAATAGGGCAAAGACCTAGATAATGACCCATACTTCCCGAAGAGAGCATAGGACAAACCATCTCTTAAATCTGACCATGAGCAGATCATTCCCTACTGCTAAATCTTCAGTAGAATAAAATACAAACTCTTCTGCCTTAGCTTTGAAGGTTCTCCATAATCTGACTCTAACCTGTTTTTTCCAGGTCTCTTTCATATTTTTCATATTTTTAATTTCTTTCATAATTTTAGGTCCCCTTCACACACCTGATATCTCAACCCAATAGAATGCCTATAGTTATTCCCATGAGCTTAACCTGCCATCTTGTCCCTCTGTATATTCATAAAAGCTGTCTCCCACACTTGTAATGGACTTTTTCCTCATCTCTACTTGTTAAGTTTGTCTCTTCCTTGAAGGTTCATCCACCTCCTCCATGTTGCTTTCTCTGCTTCCCCCAGATAATGTTTTTTCTTCCTCCTCAGATTTTCCTATAGCACTTAGTTTGGCTCTCCTCTTTTCCTACCACATTTTACCTTGTATTGTTGATATGACCCTTTCAGCAGATACCTGAAGAGTTCTTCTTTGAACCCTTAGAGCCTATCCCTGAGCCTTGTACATAGTAGGCACCAATAAATATTTGTGAAATGGAATAGAATCTCATTGAACAAGAAAAAGAATAGAATGTGAGGAGCTAATAATCTCCTCTGAATTATACTGGAATGTTTGGGGGGAAATGTTAAACTAGATTGTAAATATGACAGGATCATGGAGAGCAGTGCTTTATTCAGGAATGTAGTTGCATGTGATTGTAGGAAGAGGAAAGTTAGTCAGGAGATTTGGGAAAGGAGAGAGAAACAGCATAAACTAAAGATTCTGTAACTAGGGGTTAAATTCAATAACTCCTTTCATTCAGTAGTTCCAGATTGATTAGGGAATGTTGTGTACCAAATTAGACTACTGGGTCAAGGGCACAACTCTCTAATTTCACTTACAGAATCAACAGCATCTCAGAATTAGAAGGGATTTCAGAAGCATCTAACCCATTATATATCTAAAAAACCACCCCTCTCTTCCATATAGCTACCAGGTAGCCATCCAGCTATTACCTGAATATCTCAAGCAAAAAGAATCCATTACCTCCCAGGAAAACCCAATATACTTTTGAAGATCTCCAGTAAATAGGACACTTTTCCTTACATCTGCCTCTCTTCTACTTCTACCTTCCATTGCTCCTAGTCATAAGCAAAATAAATCTGTCCCCTCTCACATGACAACCCATCAAACACCTGAAGATGGTCTTGATCCCACCTCCCAAGTCTTCTCTGTGTGACTGCAGTCAAGTGTGTTATGATAGGGAGTCCTTTCTGGTTGGACCAGATAATAATAGCTAGGATTTACAAAGTACCTACTATGTGCCAGAGCTAAGCACGTTACCAAAACCATCTCATTTGTTCCTTATAACACCCCCAGAAGGTAGGTGATATTATTATTTTCTCTTTACTGAGGGAAGAAACTGGGGCCAACAGAAGTCAAATGATTTGCCTACCATCAAATAGTAAGTAAGTATCTGACTTGTCCTCCTTTGAAAGTCCCTTATTTAAAATGCTTCATCCTTCAGAATTTCCAGGGACTAGGAATAGTGTGCAGAGAACCAAAACTGACTGATTAATCAACTCACAGATGCAAATGATTTCTATTTAGAGAAAGGACCTAAGAGTTTGTACAAATCAATTATATGTGAAATTAATATTTTGTGAATTTCCAAATAAGGTTCTGTAAATTTGAAGAACTCAACCAAAGGATAAAATATGCTGATGGTCATCTACCCTATATATGTTTAGGGTAAGATGATTTGGAATCTTACAGATTATCCACTCTACTTCTTTTCCTCATTTTATAGATGAGGAAACAAAGGCCCAGACAGTAAAAGTAACCTGTGGAATATTATGCAGATAGTAGGTAATGAAGTTGTTGTTGAGTCTTGTCCAACTCTTTGTAACCCCATTTGTTTTTATCTTGACAAAAAAAAAAAAAGGGCTTGCCATTTCCTTCTCCAGCTCATTTTACAGATAAGGAAACTTGAGGCAAACTGGACTAAGTGACTTATTTAGGGTCATAAGGCTAGTTAAGTGTTCAAGTCTGGATTTGAATTTAGTTCCTCTTGACTCCTGCCTCAATGTTCCATTCACTGCACCACTTAGCTGCTTATGTAGTAAAGACTGAGATTCAAATTCAAGTCTTGCTCCTTCTAAGAGAGAATTTAATTTCAGTCCATCAAAAGCATTTATTAAACACTAACTTGCACTATATGCTATACTAAAGCACTGGGCCTATAAAAATACAAATCAAATCATCCTTACCCTCAAGGAGCTTACATTCTATCAGGTACCAGAGGCTTTTTCCAAGCTCAGGTGAGGCCCAGTGGCCAGCACACTCAGATTGTTCTTTAAACGGACAAATACAAATAAATACCACTCCTCATAAAGGGTATTAAATGAGAGGGTGTGGCTGATACAACCCAATCCATTCCTACTACTGAAAAAATAATTCAAAACATAAACCCTACTCCCAGAGGGCTTTACCTACCTAAATGAAGAGCAATGAATTCATTTTATTTATCAGTTGGTGAAAACAGCTGGACAACTGTGAGCATTGCTCTGGAAAAAAAAAAAGTGGAGAAGCTGTCAAATTTACTAATGGGATCTGTAGAGCCAAGAGCTTTGAACAACTTCTTACATGGTACATTATCAGCATAATAATTCTCTCTTCCTCAGAGCTTTGCTTCCTTTCAGTTCTCCTGGTGAAGCACACACAAAATCAAGGCTTTCCTTCCTCAGCCTCAGAGTCAGTTTAAGTGTTCACTGAAATCCCCTGACTGGTTAACCTCAAATTTCTTCCATTGTCAGCAGATCTCAAAGAAAGCCTGAAAAAAAAGCTGGGGTTTGCAGGCTGATTCCAGTTAATATCATTCTGAATAGGCAATGATAGGATTAAAACTGACTAATTCAACTGCCAAGACTATCCATACTTTTATAACTCCAGTCAAAGAAAATACACCAGATCCTATTTTTCCTTTGTAGGTATGCACATCTCCTATCTGATAACTCCAAACTTCACCAGCATCTCTATTTGACCTAGTTTGGGAGAAAGATAAGCATAAACAGTGGGAATTAGATATATAGAAAAGACAGAGAAACAGATGGATAGACAGAAAGAAAGAGCAACAGAAACAAGCAAAGAAAGCAATTTGGAGGAGAGGAAGAGGAATTAAAGGAAGACAGAGAGGAAGAAAGAGAGAAAAGAAGAGAGGAAGGAGAGGAAGAGAAAGAAAGGGAGGAAGAGAAGGAAGGAGGGAGGGAAAGGGAGGAAGAAGGGAAAGAAGGAGGGAAGGAAGGATGGAAGGAACAAATGAAGAGAGGGAGAGAGAGGGAGGAAGGGAGGGAGGGAGGGAGGAAGGAAGGGAGGAAGGAAGGAAGGAAAGAAAGAAGGAAAGAAGGAAGGAAGGAAAAAAGGAAGGAAGGAAAGAAGGAAGGAAGGAAAAAAGGAAGGAAGGAAGGAAAATAAAAGAGGGAGAAAGAGAGATTGATTTGTTTCCTCGTATAAGAGAACAATATTCCTAATCAGTGAACTGGTTCGTTTGATGCACCCCAGTACAAAATATCCTATTCTTCATCTGTTCCTCTGCATAGGCTGTTTTACATAGCCATACAAAATACACTCCTATATTACCTTCACTTCTTAGAATCCCTTCAGGTTCACATCACTTGTGTCTGAGATTTTCCAAGAGACCTAAAATTGGGTTCTTCCCTCCCATATTACTTTGTATTTCTTCAATATATTTTGTATTTACTTTTCTGTTACATGTTGTTTCCCTCCATATGAAAATAACCTCCTTGAAGAAAAAGATGTGTTTTTTTTTTTACTTTGTATCCCCAGCATCCAGGACACATAGTAGACACAATAAAACTTGTTGAATGGATAGGTACAGGCATTCATTTATACAGTAATCAGGATGGTTTGCATTGAAGTCTCAATGATCCCCGATCCACTTTTGTGAACTACATCAGGATGCTTCTTCCTAACGTTCTTGGCAATAGTGTGCAGCTGTGAGACAGTCAACCATGATATGGTGTATTTTCATTGAGCTCAGAAGCTTCCAAGGTCACAAAGCCATTGTGTCTAAGATACGATGAGAACTTAGAATTTCTGACTTCCGGTTCAAAGCTCTACCTGTTACACTGCCTGTTACACTGTTTGCCTCTAATAAGAGACATAAAGGGAACAGCTAGATGGCAGAGTAGACAGAGCACTAACCCTGGAGTAAGGAGGACCTGAGTTCAAATCTAGATTTTAATACCTAATATTTAGTAGCTGTGTGACCTTGGGCAAATCCATGGAATTATCTCACCAAAAAAAATCATAAAATGCTTCACATTAATAATCACATTATATTATCATATATTAATAATAAAAAATACAAATTAAAATTATCCTAAGGTTTTGCTCTAAAACATGAAATTGCCAACCATGATAAAAGGTGGAAATAATCAGTATTATAGGGGCCATGGGAATACAAGAATATTAAGGTACTATTGGTAAAACTGTGAACTGGCCCAACTGTTATGTAAAACAACTTGAAATTATGGCAGGAAAAATTGCTAAACTTTTCATGCCCTTTAACCCAGAAATCTCAAAGTTGGGATATGTCCCAAAGAAATCAAAGACAGAAGGGTCAAATATTCTTAGCAGCAAAAACAAAACAAAACAAAACCACTCCTGGGATATAGAATATATCCCAGGATAACTAAACTGCGTTATATTATAACAATAATAATAACTACCATTTCTATAATACCCACTGTGTACTAAACACTGTTAAGTTCTTTACAAATAGTATCTCATTAAATGCTTATCAATTGGGGAATGGCTGAATAAATTATGGTATATGAAAGTAATGGAATATTATTGTTCTATAAAAAATGAACAGGCTGATTTTTTAAAAGCCTGAAAAGGTTTACATGAATTGATGATGAGCAAGCAGATAACTCCAAACAGAACCAGGAAAACATTGTACACAGCAACAGCAAGATTGTGTGATGATCACCTATGATAGACTTGGTTCTTCTCACCAATTCACTAATCCAAGGAAATTCCAAAAAACTTTGAATGGAAAACATTATCTACATCCAGAGAGAGACCCATGGAGACTGAATGTGGATCAATGCACATTATTTTCACTTTTCTTCTTCTTTTTTCTTTCTCATGGTTTTTCCCTTTTATTGGTTTTTCTTTCTCAACATGGAAAGATGTAAAAAATGAATATATATATATATATATATATATATAACCTAAAAAGATTAAATCTTAAAAACAACATCTCATTTGAACCTCACAATAACCCTAAGAGTAGAGTTACTATCATATTTTACAGATGAGGAAACATCTGTAAAACAGGTCAAGTGACTAATAGAACATTATTGTACCCTAAGAAACTACGAGGCATTCATGGAACTAGAGGAAGTTTTTCTAAATTAATGTGGTTAAGAAAGGAAAATCATGAATATGGCAAATACAATAAATATAAAATGAATAAAAATAACACTAAAATTCAGAATAAAGAGTATGGCTGATATTACTGGTTCTAGAGGAGAGGTGATGAAACATTTCTCTCATTTAAGTCAGAGAGGTAGGGGATAACAGATGCTGAATATTGGATATGTTGTCAGATATAGTTGTTTGGCTTAAATGTTTTTCTTCATGATGAGAAGGTTTTTATATGGATAAAGAAAAAGAAATGTAGGGACATATTTGGAGAGTAAAAAAAAAAATTAAACAATAAAGCTTTAAAAAAAAGAAAGGGATAGCTAGATATAAGTATGAGAATTGTTGTTGTTCAGTCATTCAGTTATGATAGACTCTTTGTGACCTTGTAGTCTATGGCATTTAATCAGTATTTATGAAGATTTTGCCTCTACAAACCAAATCTAGTCCCTGTATTTTGCTTTTAGTCAGAGTTGCAAACTTGCCCACTTTCTTCAGAGCAAACCAAATGAAGTAAATGACAAATATGTATTCAAAATTCATCAGGTATTTATTGGACATTCTGCTAAGATCTGTGGGAAATGGAAAAAAAAAAAAAAAAAGCTCAGAAATGGTTCCTGCTCTTAAGGAAGGAGCTGATAATCTGATTGAGGAAATTTATACGCATGAAACTTTTAGCAAACAATAGGAGATCCGCCAAATCCTCTCTAGCTCCAGCCAGAAAAGCTCATTCTTGGACAACTCTATACCCGTTCACTTGAGAACATTTACCCTGGATATACAATGATTTCCAGAGATAAGGATCAGTGGGGCCTAATCTTGCTAGGGTCATATCCTGCACGTTGCAATTGTCTTTTGCCAAATTCCCATTGAATTTCCAAATCCCTGGAACAGATATCTGTTTGAGAGCAGGAATCCTGCGTCCTGTTCATCTCCCCTGACATTGGGTTGAGTTCTAGTATTGGAAAGAATCTAGATTTGGTCCCCTTCTTGAGCCCTTTGTATCAAGGCAGGACTAGCTAGGAGTCAACACAGCTCCAAATGGGAGTGACCTGTCCTTTCCTTAAATGTCCCTCAAGGAGGCGGATTCATCCCCTTGCCAAGGAACATTCCTAGGATCTCAAACCCTTTTTATAATTGGGAAACTTTTTCTCTTAATGTCACGGGAGGGGGTGGGGGTGGTCTGTTAGCATGGAACCCCAGAAGAATTCAGCTTAGTGCTATTTTTCCCATTGACCTACAAATGGACTTCCATCCTTGATATAGGCCAGGGTTCAAAAGGTCAAAACAACTAAGTGACTTGTCTTGATGATTGGGAGATAACGGTGCTCCTCTGAGAAAACTCAAGCTGAGAGACAAAAAAGCTCTGAGGTTCCAGGCCCAGCTGAGCCATTGTTTTATTATGTGACCTTGAAAGGTATCTTAACCTTTCTGACCCTCAGATTCCCTACCTACAGCTGAGGAAGAATAATATCTACCTTCCCTAAATTTTTTATTCCTACTAAAGCCAAAGAACAGTCACATTGTTTTGAGTATAGAAAGAGGGCCTTAGAATTAGGAAGTTCTGTCTCTGACAAATACTAGCTGTATAAATCTCTCTATGCCCTTAGACAATTATAAACACTGTGATATAGAACAGATGAGTTGTTGCTCTGAAAATAGGGATGGATTTTTCACACCAGGAGTTCCTTTCATCAGTGAAATCACGAGACTTTTTTTTTTAAACAAGGCTAAAAAGATCCATAGATGAGAAAATGATTGAAGAGAGAGGAAGGGAGTCTGTGTTGGGGGGATAATAGAAAGGCAAAGCTATTTTTATTATCTTTCAAGTTTTAAAAAATGACACAAGAAAATTTTTACTGCCATTATCAGACAGCTGCTTTAGTTCTCTACTTCTCTTTGCCCCTGGAGAGCCGGGTGCAGCTGAGGTTACAGAATCAAAAATGGTTGTTATCAGCATTCCTGAGAGAACTCCCTCTCTTTCCCAGAGAGCAGTTGGCTCAGGGCCTGCCTCCTGCCTCAAGCCTACGAGTGGATGTGAGACTTAGGAGATTTTTTCAGGGGAGTTTGGGGGAGTAGGGAGGGTTATGGGCGTACAAAGTGGCGACAGTTTATCTGAGGCTGGCGCTGGGTTCATTAAGTGGCCCGGTTCAGCTTATCTGTCTCTTGTCCACAGTCATCTATTCTGAAAGATGGGCTGTGGGCCCTTGTCACCATCCCTGAGACATCAGGTGCTTAGGAGGGTGTGAACTGAAGAGCTCTCCCCCACTCACATCTTCATCAACAGCCATCCTCATCCTCCAGGGGCAAAACCAGAACCGTGGCAATGGGAATTAAGCCTGAAGAAGCTTCTTAGCTTTCCATACTGGCTTCCATCCCAGGGACAGCAAAGTTTTCTGGAATGGTTTGGCTGATTGAGCAAAAGAGACACAAATAGCCTGGTGGAGAGAAGGAAAAGACATTAATGTGACTTTGAGTACCCAAATCACCTGGATTTCAATGTATGGGGCACATTTTTTCTAAGCAACCCAAGTTGGAGCTCATTTATCCTTGTGACATTTCCATAGTAGGGGGTAGTAATCATAATCCTAACTTGAATTTACAAAGCACTTTAAAGTTTTCATAGTGCTTTACCTGTATAACCTCGTTTTTTTCTTCACATCTCCACAAGGTTGTTACCATTATTATCCCCATATTACAGATGAAAAAACTGAGGTTGAAAGATTAAGCAACCTGTCCATAGCCACTTTGGGTTCCAAGTCCAATTATCTAGTCACTATACTGCCCAGCTGCAAGGTCAAGGAAATGGGCAGGATAGTGAGAATTTAATTCACTTATATTCACTTTCTATGGGAAAAATGAGATACAGAGGAATTAAGCATTTTACAATGTCCCAATGCATCTTGGAATACCCTCTGGAACAGAGGTCAGATCTCCTAAATCCCAAGGTAAGAGGCACAGTGTATAGAGCCCTGGACTTGTCATCAGGAAGAACTAAGTTCAAATATAGCCTCGGACACTTATTAGTCAGGGCAAGACACTTAAACTCTGCCTCAGTTTCCTCAGATATAATAATAGTACCTTCCTCCCAGGGATGTTTTAAGGATTAAATGAGATATTTGTAAATCATTTAACATAATGCTTGACATGTTGTTCAGTCATTTTTTTTTCAAATTATGTCTAATTATCTATGACCCCATTTGAAGTTTTCTTGGCAGAGATACTGGAGTGATTTGTCCTTTCCTTCTCCACTTCATTTTACAGATGAGGAAACTGAGGTAAACGAGGTTAAGTAACTTGCTTAAATAAGTTCCTGACTGCAGGCCTGGTCCTCTATTTCGCCACCTACCTGCCCCCTGCTTGACATATAGAAGTCATTTAACAAATGCTTGTTTCCTTAATTCCATGCTACCTTAAATCCAGGCTTCTCTCATCAGACAGTTCTAAGCAAAGGTCCTAATACTTCTCTGGAATCATCTTTCACTGTCATAATGAGCTTAGATGTGCTATTCTTCATATATAAATATAACCTATGGGTCAGCACTCCTAAATTCTGGGCTTACATGGACTAATTCTAATCTTAGAGACTGCCTCCAAAAGATCTTTGGGGGAGGCTCACATTGTCCCACCTTAGAGTTTGTTATGGATATATATAGTTCATGTTTAGTTTCCACAAATATGGGTAAGGAGGTCCCCATTACTACCCAAGTACTTAATGTAACAAATGTATTTATTCATTACAGTACAGTCTTTATTTCACCCCATAGAAAATGCAGAAAATGCAAAGAGTTCAGAGGAGCCCACAACCCCCAATTCCCCCCACACGCAAAAATTCACAAATGACTCCCAATAGCCCATAGGCCATGAAAATAGGTCTCCTCCTTCTTTCACCTTTAAACAAGCTCCAAAAGTCCTCCTGCCCCAGCACCACATGATCCTTGAGTCCCTTCAGAAGAAAATTGAATTTAGGACTGCTAGACAGACATGGCCTTGACATGTCCCTTTTTACCCCACAGATTTTCTATGAGTATTTGAACTAGTGTCTAAGGAGAATACACTTGGGACTACTCACTAGGCAGCCTATCTTCCCTTCAAACTCACCCTGTCTAAATAATACAGTGTAATTTTGAAATGCAAAGTCCAGATCCCTTGTTCCTCTGTCCTGTGATTCGAATTCTCTGCCACATGACCAGGAGCCATGTAAAAAATATCATACTGTTCAGGAGGTTCCTCTAATCTCAACAAGAAAAATCTGGATTTCTGAACTCTCAAACATATGGTTGCTTTCAAGGCAGCCCCTGAGATTAGGGCTGCCCAAGAATTTTCTTCTCTTGCTAGAAGGCTAAATTCTGAGATTCCACTGCCTAGGAAATCCTCTCTTCTCCAACTGAGAGTAGGGTTCAGGGACAATAATGTCTAGGAATCCTCTTCCCAGGCTGCATGGGCAAGCCCATGTCTGAAAACTGCTTTAGTCAGTTTTCGAATCTCATCTGTAGATTTAAAAAATAGAAAAAAAAGAAATACAAAAGTTTATCCTGACTTATGAACCAAGACCCTATGATCTTAGCTTACATGCACCATCCTGATCTTGAGGTTACCCCAGTCACTGAGATTTAATGGTGAGTTTTGAGTCCTCTCACAAGGTGTTGAGGGTAGGCCTGTGCCCTCTCCTCTGTAAGGTGACAGAAGTTTCCAACAAATGTTCATTATCTTCTAAGTTCCTCAACCAAATTCATTCTCTTTAATTCAACAAGCATTTATTAAACACCTGCAATATACCAGGCACTGGGAATACAGAGACATAGATGAAAACCTCTTGTCTTCAAGGTGCTTATATTTTGCTGCAAGAAAACAATGGGATTAGTTACAGAGGGAGTTAAATGTTATAATGGATAGCGCACTGGACCCAGGGTCAAGAAGATTTGAGTTCAAATCTAACCTTATATTCTTACTTCTGAAAGGAAGACATCAAACAGATGAAGGATGGAAAGGAAAGATCTACAAGGATTTAAAAATCATGATAAACTCTTTTGTCATTAGGAAGAGGAGACATGATCTCCAGAGTATCTGTAGAGCCAGTAGAAATGTTTCTGTAGAGGACAAAGTGAGACTAACCTAAGCAGAAGCAGAAGAGGTCTGTGCTAAAATCTACACAATTCTGAAGAGGTTGAATTTAAAGGAGAAGATATCAGAAGTATGGAAAAAATCTTATACCTTATTACTCCCATTCTAATGCAATCAATAGTGATAGCTCTCCACCTCTATGCCCATTTTCACAGCTATAAACAATTTTAATGATAATAATCTACACATGTTTAATGAACAACTGGCCAATGCATTCAAGCACATGTGATCTCAGGCGTCAATTAGGAGCAAGTTGATAAATGTTTAACAACTATGGGAAAAACACACTTTTAAACTTAATCAATATTATTAACATTAAATTCATCACTTTCTTAAGTCTTGACTATCCACAAAACAATAAATCAAGCCTTGATTTGTAGTATGTCATTTTCTAGGTATAAATGTTCCCACCAAGAATTTAACCATCAGCTGTCTTGAGCCAGTTCAGAAAGCTGAGTACTTCCAGAAAAGCATGATGCTATTTAATGGCGAGCCCTGCCTTCAACTTCAGAACATACCCAGATATTCGGTGACTAAGTGACAAAAAGCCCCCAGAGGCCTGGATCTAGAATTCTCTCTAACTCCCTAGCCCCTTCCCTTAGGAACATCCACTTAGTGAGGAATAAAACCTCCAGGCCTGAATCACACCATGACAGCAGGAGCTGCCTGTGAAGAGCTGAGATAAATGAAGTAACCTTCATCCCCATCGATGTGGGCCAGACAGAAACCAGGTGGAAAGCAACTAGCCTTTGTCTTCTGTAAACAATCTCCCTCGCCTGCTGCAACAGCCTGATTCTGAGCTGGGGATTAGAAGAACAGCTTCTGCAGGCCTGGGGCCACTCAGCTGGACAGAGAGTTAAAGGGCACAGGAGATAATAGGCTTGATGGGAATGATGCTTGAGGAAACACAGTCATTCGTCAACAGGGGTTCCCTTGACCTGGCAGAAGAGAATCTGATATCTAAACAGTTCCCTGTATCCCAAAGCACTCTGAAAGTTCTCAAGCTAAATATCTGATACAGTGTCAGATAAGCACGCTCAACTCTTCCCACTAGTACCAGAAGGCAGCTGACAGAGACAAGAAAGGGCTCTGGCCGGGACCAGACTTAGTTGAATCCATGCCCTGAATGAAGTGTATTTTGGGATCCCCACGATTCCAACCCTGTGGCTGGAAGTTGAAGGGCATGACTGGGGTAGATGGATGGAAATCAACAACTTCTTGCCTTCACTCACAACTGCAAAGTCAAGGTCATGGGAAGCCAGAGAGATGCCTGGAACTTTAGCCAAGGAGAATTTTGGAGGGGTGTGTGTGTGTAAAAATGTGACATCGTGAAAGGGATGATTTAGGTACCCTTTGCCCCAAACCAGAATCAGTGTTCTTAGTTTCATTTCTATCATTTGAAGGGTTGGAAACTGTACCAGTGATTTCATTCCATAAGGAACTCCCTGAATGGGAAACTCCCTCTACTAATGTAGGTCATCATCCTCCATGCAATTTGTAATCTCAGAGGCTGCCTAGAGCCTCAGCGCCTAGAGCGCTGAGAAGTGGGATGGCCTGTTCCCAGTCACCTAGCCAGACTGAATCAGAAATCAGACTTCAATCTAGGCTTTCTCAGCTCTGCCGTCAGTTCTTCTTCCACCATCCACCCTCTCCCTGCTGGTTTACCCCAGGCCTTTCGTGAATCTTGATTTATATGTTATGATACCTCGTGGCTAATCTTCTAACAGAATGCAAGCTTCATGTAGGCAGCCATCATGTCTATCAAAGCTTTGACTCTTCCATGACACATCACACACCTCTCTATATGAGGCAGAAACTAAATAGATGTTCATTGAATGAATGAAAGAAGGAAGGAATGGTCAGCTTGGGCAGGAATACCAATGACTTTTCCCTCTACAAGTTGACTCTATACACAAAGGTAAAAAAGAATCTCCTCCCAAACTAACTCCTTTTATCCACTTTAGATGAAGAAAACTTCAGGCATTACAAAAATAACCCAGGTCCATGGACTCAGTTGGTAGATGGATGCCAGTTCAGTCACAGTCATAGTCAAAGAATTTAGAACTGCAAAGGACCTTAGATATCCATCATTCTGAAGTTACAAAACAAAGTTAAGTGCTTGAATCCCCTCAGGGAGGCAGGGACCCGACAGGCCACGGCTGAAAGGAAGTACTTTTCTGTTTACAAGTCAAATGTCTACATGGTGGGAATGAGAAGGGTCCCCCACAGATCCTTGTTCAGGGTTTCCTAGAAGAGAATGTAGGAAAATTCAATAAGATTTTTTGTCCTTATTAATCACAGAATTTTTTAAATGATTTAAAGAATTTCAGTCCTTCAGAGAAAATATGTAAATAAGAGGTAAAATGAGATTTCCTGAAAGTGCAGCTGAGTCATAAGGGATCTTTAAAGAGGTGTTTCAAGGATTGTAAAAACAAAAACAACCACCACAAAAATTTATATTAAACTTATATTAACTTATTATTGTTCACTTGTATTAAACAGTTAAGTGCCAGATTTTCTATATACAAACTAAAAACATAGCAACAGATTTATCTGTTGACTATATATTAGAACCTTAAATTCAACTGCTTTCTTGAATGCAGAAACCTTTGATCACAACAAAAACCAAGCTTGGGAAAATGGATGGCTCAGTACAACTCATTCTGAATAAAAATAAGCTTAAAGTAGAGTTGTAAAGAAAAATTCTAGTAACTGAGACAAGCAATACAAAATGCATCCTGAAAAAAAAGAAGCACAAAAGCCAACTTTCATTCCAATTTTTTATTCAAATCATTACTAGGCCTATATGAGCTAAGAGAGCAAAGAAAGAGGAAGAGGACCCATATGTACAAAAATATTCTTAATAATGCTTTTTGTTATAGCAAAGAATTGGAAATTGAGGTGATGTTCATCAAATGATGAATGGTTGTACAAATTATGATATAGGAATATCATGGAATATAATTAGACCGTAAAAATTATGAATAAAAAGTATTTATTCCGTCTTTTTTTCCATTTTCATAAGTCCTGGACTTATCTGATCTGATACAGATGGAAGTGAGAAGCAAGAGGATAATTTATATACCAATTAAAAAGATTGTAAAGAAAAACAACTTTAAGAGACTTAAAACTTCTGTGCAATACAATGATCAACTGCTATTCCAGAGGATGTATGAGGAAGTATGTTACCCATCACCTGACAGGTGATAGATTCGTGGTGTAAAAGGAGACTTACATTTTGGAACATGATCAATGTGTTAATTTGATTTTGTTTGATTATGCTGTCTTATTACAAAGGATGGGGGCAATTCATTGAGAGAGTGGAATTTTGGAAGGAGAAGGGGACTAATAAACATGTTTTCAAAAAATAGAAAAGAAAGAAGGTCATTGAAGCACTTATTTTAAAAAACTAGAACACAAAGAAATTGGGAGACAAGACAGTTTTAAAATGAATACTTTGGATTTATTTTTGTTTTAAAAACAAGTTGTATATAACAAAGATTTCAAATTTCATGTGCAATCTTTTTTTTTTATTCTTTGCATATGGAAGTGCTTATGTTTATTGATGCTTGTCAAGTTCAAAATAACAAAAAAATAAAATAAGTAAAGAGGGAAGACTCAGAGAAAACCCCAGAGAGAAAAAAGAAGATCCTAGTTTACCAGAAAATCTACAGTGAGGAAGCCTTCACTGAAAGAGGGAGCAATGTAGGGCAAGAAGACAATCTGGCTGAGGCTTCTGGGAATGAAGGAGAAAGAGAGTAGATCCATAATTTAACTAGTCAGTTTTAGTACGTGTTAAGGTTAGTTTTTTTTAATCCATTGAATGAATACAAATTCTTTCATCATTCTCTAAATTTCAGAGCCCTCCGGGCAAAGCTTTAATCTTCTTATTTAGCTATTTTACTCTTGTGGGACTTTGTGATTCCTTTCGAGAGCTTTCTTGGCAGAAATATTGGAGTGCTTTGCCATTTCCTTCTCCAGTTCATTTTCCAGATGAGGGAAATTGAGGTGACTTGCTTAGGGTCACACAGCTAGTGAGTGTCTAAGACTGGATTTGAACTTGTCTTACTGACTCCAGTATTTTAACCATTGTGCCAGTCATTTGCTCTAAACTCTAGACATTTTACCCTAATTACAACTCCTACTTAAATTGCATATTCTGCTGTTTCTAGGACAGGAGAATCTTCTTCCTCACAGAACACAATTTTGATGTGGTTCATTATGGATGCTCAAAAAGGGTCAACAAAGGAGCTTCAGAAAATGGCAAGAAACTCCTGCCTCTTGGGTTCATCCGGGGACAGTGGACTCCATTGCAAGATTAAATTTCCAAAAAGAAAACTGAATTCAAAAGAAGCAAAAGTAATTCTTTAAAATGTGAATTGAGGAAAAGCCAGAAGTCAAGGCTGTGGAACAGTGACTGGAAAAAGAAGTGTGAATGGAAGATTCACTCAAGCCTATAGCTGAAATAGCCAAAGAGATAGCATTTCTCTTGTACTTTTCCACCGTGAAAGAGGACAGTTTTTCTGAATTTCATCTGTGCCCCAACCTCTGCCTCCTGGTGGCCCTCCAGAACAATATTTTCTTGCTCAGCAGGGTAAAAACTCATATTTCCAGCTGCACCCCCTACCCCCTTTTCCTGCTCTTGTCTGCTGTCCCGACAGGCAGACTAGCCTCTTCGGCTGTTTTCTCACCATCAGACTCTGGGTATTTCCTGTCCCTGGAGTAAACCAAAGAATGAGAGGAGCACAAGAGAGGTATCAGCTGCACCAGGATCCAGGTCACTGATGCTCAAATTTTTTAATGAATCCAGAGGTGAAGAGAAAGGTTAAGGTTCACAGAAGGGTGAGCAGAATGTAGGCTGGGTTATTGAATCTCCAATGTACAGACATCAATACTCCCTCTAATACCTAATCACCTCAGGAGCTAATATGCTATAGTGACCATTTGGGAACTCATGTTTCCCAAGTTTGGGTGTCTTCACACTCAAGGGAGTTCTCAAAACTGGCTCTTGATTCTCATTCCCCTCCTATTAATCCTGATATGTTCTAACTCTACTCCAGCAGAACTGAGTGATCAAAACAGTTGCAGGAGAAGGATGTGGTCCTCAGACTGAGAAATATACTTGATATCCCTTCCTTCATTAGCAGATGCCCTACCCATGCTAACATGGAACTTAAGCATGCTAACATGGAACTTATTGGGTCATGCTAAACTTATGAACACATACAATCCCATAGTTCTATAACACTGGGATAGCTCAATGGCGAAACACATACAGTGTTGAGTCTGGAGTTGGAAAGACTCATCTTCCTGAGTTCAAATCCAGCCTCATATATTTATTAGCTATATACCTTGAACAAGTCACTGAATCCTATTTGCCTCAGTTTCCTCAACTAGAAAATAACCTGGAAAAGAAAATGGCAAGCCATTTCAGTCCTTTGCCAAGCAAGCCCCAAGTGGGAGCATGAAGAGTCAGCCATAACTGAACAACAATAATTCTATGACCCAACAACTGCAAATATCCTTATCTCCTACTTGTCTTCAGTGATCTAATGAAGACTATTACCTAGGGTTGGATGGTGTATCAGGATACAATCTGAATCTGTAAAGTACTATAAAGAAATGGAAGTCAGTTGTATGAAGCATCAGAGAGGCTGGTTACCACTTAGGAATCAGACAGTCTAGGAAAAGGGCCAGAATCAAGACATAAGTCTATGTACGAGGAAAGAGCAGGATAAGCAAGCATCAATGAGATGTAAAAGAGTAGGCAGCATGAAGTTAGGGTATTAAATAAAGTCTGTTGCCAAAGTGATGTGACAGAGGCTCTGAGTTTGAACACTTTCCCATTCTTGGTCATGCTCAGTGACCTGAAAGTACCTGAGAGTTTTTAAACCAGGGACCTTGCTCCACTTTGTTCTTCCTAATGAGCTGCAACTGTGGACAGCTCCTAACTTTTGCTTCCTGAATTGGAAGCAGCTGTATCAGATGGCAGTGCTGACAGCATCTCATTCCCCACAGAAAAGTTCATTTTTGCTTTTCCTTTATTTTTTTCTCTAAGATTCTACCTCAAGATTATGAATTTCCAGATATTCCTTTTTCTTTTTTTAATAAAAAAATTTAGATTATTCATATACATTCTTTTTTACATATTTCTATGAGTCATATTGAGAGAAAAAATCAAAACAAAAGGGAAAAACCACGAGAAAGAAAAAGAAGGCAGAAAAAAGGTGAAAATAGTGTGCATTGATCCACATTTAGTCTCCATTGATCTCTCTCTAAATGCTAATGAAGTTTTCCATCCAAAGTTTATTGGGATTGCCTTAGATTGCTGAATGGCTGAGAAGACCCAAATCTATCACAGTTGATCATCACACAATCTTGTTGCTATGTACAATGTTTTCCTAGTTCTTCTTGCTTCATTCAGCATCAGTTCATGTAAACCTTTCTAGATAGCACTTTTATGGTACCTAGATTCCTCCATTCCCACAATCATATCTATTTCTTTTGAGCAACGTACAACATTCTATTGCTGTGTTCCAGGCATGAGTTCTATCCCATCACGTCTGGAACTAAAAGATGATGATGTCAACAAAACATTTATAATGCTTTGTGATACAAATGGAGGAACCCTAGATTTGGGGTAAGAAGGCTTTTATTTGAATTCTAGTCCTGCTGCTGTTGTTGTTGTGGCTGATATTGTTTGTCTTTCATTTTCAAAGAGGACCAATGATATCATAATGATATCAATGATGTATTCATGAATTAAATTTAAGTATGGCAGAGTTGCACAAAGTTATCAGCCTTACTTCCTCTGCCAGAGTCATTCAAGTTCAGTGACCCATGGTGCATGGGATGACCTTGCCATCTTCGAAATATGACCAAACTCTAAATGCTGTTGGAAGGCTTTAGGATGTGAAGAATTTTTAAAAGCCAAGTAGAGGATTTTATATTTGATCTTAGAAGTAATAGGAAACCACTGTTGTTTGTTTGTTTTCTTTTTTACTAGGGAGAGGGATTATAATAAGAGAGAGTTCAATCTGGAGGGGAGAAAAAGATGATTATTATGTCATGAATGACTGAGAAATTGAAGCTGGGAAAATATGAATGATTTGCCATTGGTTACACAGCTAGTAATCATCTGATGTGGGATTCGAAGCCTACTCTCCCTGGCTCTAAGTCTAGCACTTTAGACTTTTACTGAAGTCCTCATTGCTTTAAAATTACAACCCCCAGTCCAGGATCCAACACACCAAGTGGGAAATGATGGAGAGACCCCAAAGCTCTAACTCCCTAACTCGTGACCTCTCAAAAACTCTTTTATCTATTTGGAACATTTTTTTCTAACAGAGCTTCAGGTGATAGGATCCTGAAGTCAGCAGAGGGAGGGCTGGGATCTTTAAATATGTTGAAAATGCTATCTGGGCTTTCTCAAATATGTCTTTCCCATTCAGGTATTTACTCTGTGATACT
Organism: Sarcophilus harrisii; assembly: GCF_902635505.1. NCBI lineage: Eukaryota > Metazoa > Chordata > Mammalia > Dasyuromorphia > Dasyuridae > Sarcophilus > Sarcophilus harrisii. The sequence continues at coordinate 331,927,121 of NC_045429.1, read as the reverse complement.
CTTTTTTGTTCCTGAGCATTAGAACCTCTGAAACCCGTGTTTTCAAACTGATAAGACAGAGAAAGACTCCCTGACCACTTGCTCAATGCATTGAAAGAAGCAGTCTTAGGTTAGGAGGTGACATTTGGCATGGCTCTCATTATTGGTGACTTCTTTGCTTTCTTTTTTGCAAAATATGTTTTGCGCATTCAGAGAACAGGAGGTGATGGGGAGAAAATAAATGGGCTTTCTCCAAGGGATTCACACACGCGCTTGTGATCCTGTTATCTTGCAGACTTGGCAAATTCTTTACAGCCTCTGATCAAGGCTTTTTTTGATGTTTCTGTATGTTTTCGATTTACTGCCCCTGCTGCTGGGTTGCAGGAAGATGCCCTTATCAGGGGGCCCTTCAGGGCTTTCCAGACGGATTGCAGACTCGGTGTGTTTTAAAATAAACAGCAAACTGGCCAAGGAATGTAGTTTCTTTGGGGCTCAAGTAACATTTGCATAAAGCAGAGGGGGAGTGGATGCCAGAAATGATTTCCTGCCCTTGATTAACCCTATCCCCATCATATAAACTCTACTGATTCAAGTACTCTGCAAAGCTTGAAGAACTGAACTGAGTTCTAGGATAACAGTCTCTGAATTTCTGCCTTCTATTTGCTTCCTGACACTGGTTTAAGACTGAGAGGATGCATATGAGCCATTAGACTCTAGGACTTTGGACTCCTGAATAATCTCTGTAATCAAAACAGACTAACCTATTTACCACATTGTCCAAGAAGAGAGAAGGATGACCAAGAAAAAGTGAAATGGACTGTAGCTATAGCTGGGACATGCTTTGGCAAAGTCCCTTCCTATTTCAGTGTATAGATACCTCATGAGGATTAGAAGATCTACATGTTCCAAGAGCATTTGATTCATACTTCTTGAGTATTCAAGTATGAATTATGAATTCCCTACATTTGATAGAAATCAGAGGATTTTAGTCACTATTGATAGGTGACTCATGAGTTATCCAAGAAACTCATATGGTCTTGATTTAGTTCACACCTTTTCCTATAATGTCAATGATACCATCTACCACTTCTGAAGGTTGGCTACCATGGGAACAGTCTAATTAAATTCAGTCTTATCTAATGATCCAAAATCTTTCCAGTCTGAGACAATAATTAACATGGAATATTCTTCTATTACATTCAAACCTTGGTTTCTTGCTCATTTTTCCTACATGGTTTTGACTCAGTTGCTGACAGGATCAAGAAGACAGACAATAAACATTTATTAAACACCTACTTTGTCCCAGACACCCTGCTAGGTACTATAAAGAAGGGTAAAATATAATTTCTGCTTACAAGAAGCTCACAGTCTAATGATGAAGACAAGATGTAAGCAACTATGGACAAACAACCTATATACAGGATAAATTAGAAATAATCAATAGAGGGAAGATACTAGAATTAAAAGGGATCATAAAAGGTTTCTCATAGTAGGTGAGGTTTCATTTGGACTTGAAAGAAATCAAGGAAGGTGGGAGGCATATGTGAAGACTGATGGCATTCCAGGTATGGGAGACAGCCAGTGAAAATGCCCAGTCAGCAGAGGGAGTATCTTGTTTAAGGAACAGCAAGAAGGCCAGTAGCACTGACTCTTGGTTTATCTGTGTAGGAAGACTGGAAAGGTGTAGGAAGATGGGGTTGGGATATAAAAGACTTTGAAAAAGAAACTGACCCTAGAGATGATAGGGAACCACTGGGATTTTTTGACTAGGGCTTTGACATGGTAAGACTTTAACTTTGGGAAGATCACTTTGACAACTGAGTAAAGGATAGTGGAGTGGGATAGACTTGCAGCAGACAGACCCACCAGCACATTATCTTTAAGTCTCTTGCCCCCTGGCCTGTCTCATTCATGGACTTGACCCTGTTATCGACAAATTCAAATGTACACCAACCTCTGTCCTTAAATACCTTGGCTCCCTTGCCCTGTTTCCCAAATTCTATCTGATGTGTTTACTTCTACATGTGAGATGCTGAACACTTCTGCACAAAATCACACAACTATGTTGACCAAGGCTCTACAAATGTGTTCTCTAATCTCATTGCTCTTAATGATTTTCTACCATACTCCCACAGCTGCTATTCCAAACCTCTTCTCTCTTCAAAAACTCTATGCCATTCACCACTCATAGTAACTTAACCATACCAACTTCAATTAAAAGAACAACAAAACAACTGAGGGAAGACCAAGTGAGCTCACTCCTTCCCCTACTCCACAATCCAGTACTCAATCCCCTCTACATCATCTCCTGTTCTCTCCTTCTTTGCTCTATTAAATGAGAAAAGGGCAACCTTCTTAACAAAGTTAGATCCCTTTCACTTTGTTATTGATTTTTCTTGATCATGGTTTTCTCCTTTTGTTCAGCTTTTTCTTTCACATCATGACTAATATGGAAAAATGTTGAGGCAGCTAGCTGGATAGCTAGTTGGGACATCTAGTAATAGATAGAGCAACAGCCCTGAAATCAGGAGGAGGGTCCAAATCTGGTCTCAGCACTTAACACTTCCTATTTGTGTGACTCTAGGCAAGTCACTTAACCCCAATTGCCTCAGCAAAAAAAAAAAAAAAAAAAAAAAAAAGTTTAAAATGATTGTATATGTATAGCCTATATTGGAATGCTTTCTGTCTTAGGGAGGGGAGAAGAAAGGCTGGTCAGGAAGGAGTAAAAATTTGGAGCTCAAAATCTTATAAAAGAGAATATTGAAAATTGTCTTTACATATAATTGGGAAAAATAAAATACTATTAAGTAAAAAAAATTGTCGTTTTTGTAAAAAAAGAAAAAAAAAGAAAGAAAGAAAAATGTTTCTTAAAGATATTCAAGGATGTTCACAATCTTCAAGACCAGAAAAAAATACAGAAGAACCAGAAGACAGAGTGTAGCATTGTAAAGGAGTTGTAAACCTATCTTAGTGAAATAACAGGAAAACCTATCTTCCAGCAAGTGCAACAAACTGAATAATAATGTCCCTCCCCACTTTGCACATAGAGCAATAGCATCATAGGTTTAATTCTGGAAGGAGTTTTAAAGGTCATCATATTCCTAGAGGGAAAAGAGATAAAGAGATAAAAGTGTCTCTAGAGAGAGACACAGAGAAGCAAAACTTCTAGACCAAGGCTAAGGACATGGAAATCAATCCCCCATTTTACAGATGAGGAAGTTGAAAAGAAGTTAAGTGACTTTCCCATCACATGGCTAGTGACTGAGAGGGAATTTACTCTTGAGATAAGGGGTTTCTCCTATTTCTATTTCCCATTTATGATGAAGAACTAGATAGGATAGTAATAGAATATTTGACCTGAAATCAAGAAGATTTATCTTCCTGAGTTCAAATCCAGCTTCAGATACTTCCCAAACTGTATGATCCTGGATAAATCACTTAACCCTGTTTGCCTCAGTTTCCTTATCTGTAAAATGAGCTAGAGAAGGAAATGGCAAACTACTTCATTATCTCTGCTAAGAAAACCCCAAATGGGGTAGCAAAGAGTTGGACATGACTGAAAACAACTAACCAACATTTATGATAAAGATCCCTCTTCCTCCCTCACTATGTACACAAACAATTCAGCCAATGTTTATTTCATATAAAATGAATGCATGTCTTAGATCCCTCTCTGCCTGGACTGAGTGTCTGATGCATTCCTGGAGTCTTGACCATGTATAAAAGATAGCATTTGCAATAGCAAGATGAATCATATAATTCTTCACCCCCCTCATCATCTCTCCCTGTCTCTCTGCTCTGGTGAGCAATTAAGGCTGTTTTAATACAAATATAGCTTCCAGATAAAGGAGGTAATAGTCTTACTGTATTTGGTGCTATTCAGACCATATCCGGAGTATGAAGTGCCATTCTAATCATTGTATTTTAAAATGAAGGATATTTCCAAACTGGAGTATATTCAGAAAAGAATGATTAGGTTTGAGAAGAGTCTAAGAACAATCGATTAAAGAAATAGCAGGCATGTTTAGCCAAAAGAAGGGAAGATTGAGGAGGGGGTAGCATATGATAATTGCTTTCAAATATTTGAAAGACCATCAAGGGAAAGAGGAATTATGCTTATTTTTACAGTTAGAGGATAGAAGCAGGGGCAGTGGGCAGAAGTAATGGATGGAGCCAAATATTTTTTCCATGAAAAAAGAAAGAACTTTAAAGGATTAGAACTGGGACAATAGCAAGAATTTTTTGGAAGTGTTGAAGCAGAGGTTGAATGACCTCAGGTTAAGAATGGGTCCTTGCTTGTGGTAGTAGATTGGGCCTTTGTAAATCCTTTTAAGATTATGTGATTCCAATATTCTTTAATTCTGATGTGAAGTTTTCTATATTAGTCTTCCATTATATCCCCCTACTAAACTGTATACTCTTTTAGGACAGATACTCTGTCTCCTCTAATTCATGTCTCTTACCCAACTCCTGGTATTGTACACAAGAGGTGTTTAATATGAATTTAATTTCTCAACTACGAGCTTGGTAGTCTATATGTCACAGCCAAACTAAATCTTTGACTTTCAAAAGATGCTGAACTCCAAGAATAAACTAGAATTTCTGTCCTCTCTTCCTCCTTTCCTGACTTTTCTTCTGAGAGCAATGTCCTCCAACGTTCAACTAAAAATTATTGGAATCATTTGAGGCTGATTTGCTAGCAACCTCTCATGTACCTACACTCATATTTTATTCTGATCATTTGCTCCTGAGGGTCAAACCCCTTGATAAAACTGAGGGAGATGTGTCAAATAGTGGGAGGGCTGAGAGAGAGGGAGAGACAGACAGACAGAGAGACACAGAGAGAGACAAAGACAGAGACAGAGACACAGAAAGAGACAGAGGTGGATAGATAGATAATCAGGGCAGAAGAGATAATAGATTGGATTTTTTTTTTTTTGGAGAAGGAGGTAGGGAGAGCACTACAATGTAAAAGGTTTAGTACCGGAAAGTCATTCAGAGAAGCTGGGGTAGAGGCATTTCTAATACAAGCAAAGAAGGAGATCTGGGTTAGAGAGCCTTCTTCCATGCTTCTTGGAGACCTAAAACAAGAATCTGAATTATGTCTGAGCGGCTGAGCAAACATTTACACTTGCCACTGAAAAAGGAAGGGGTGTGGGGGTAGGAAGGGATTTCAAGGAATGGGCTTGGAAAGAGAGGAATTGTTGAGAGAGAAGGGAGAAAAACTAGATCAAGACTAAGGGCATCATTGGTGATCAATAAATGCTTTTTGATTAGAAGGGCTCTTGACCCAGATCTATCTTTGAAAACCATTTAGGAGCTGAGATGATAGACAGGGGCAAACCAGCTTTTGATGTGACATTTCTCTCATTTCTAATTTTTCCAGTCCTTTGGAAAAAGAGGGTAGAGAGAGAAAAGGATACCCTATTCTATTAAAAGTAAACTTCAGTTCCTATTTAGAAATAGATGTTTAAAACACTTAAATTTCCTCATTGGATAGGGGATATTGGAAGATATAATACCTCTGCCTTTTTCAGTTTATTTATTTATTTTTCTCTTTTTCAGTTTATAAGAAAATTAGTTCCTGGAACACTTTGAAGATTCTTCTTTTTATAATTAAGTTAGGAAATTGGAGTATCTCAATGATAGGAGATCCATTAAGGTCATACCTTTGTCTCTTGAGATAATGGGGCATCCTAAAAGAGTCCTAGAAGGAGCACTGAATTTGGAGTCAAAGGACAAGACTTTGAATTTCACTTTCTAGCCAAGTGACCTTGAGGAGAGAATAACTTAGCTTCTCTGAGTCTCAATTTCCTCACCTGTAAGATGAAGGGATACAGCTCTAAATTTATTGTCTTATTCTTTAAGAAGCACGCCTATCTAATTTCAGAATCAAAGAAAAACCTTTTCCTCGCTTCAAATAAGACTTCCAGTCTTAACGATGTCAACTCACCAAACTGAAGCTAACTATAGGACCTCAAAATAGCAGACTAGAAAATGGGAGAGGTGTACAATCACTTGTATTTATTTGATTCTTTCCTTCAGCTTCCTGTTGCCCACCACCACTTTTCCCTTTAATCTTTGGCTACACAAAATCAAATGTAAAGATAGTTGAATGATTTCTTGCCACCTTCCCCATTCTCAAAACACAAAAATACTGTACATGCCTTTCATGAGAGTGTTTGATATTCAGCACTTTCTCCTTCATGTTTCTGTGCCATCCAGAATCCTTCTTCTAGTATTAGCCTAGGCTTTTCCTAGTTTTTTTTTTTCCAGAGTGTGCAGACAAAATAGATATCTCCAAATGACTAATCTATATTTTTGTGTTAGAGAAGCAAGGAAACAGGCAGCTAAGTGGTATTATGGATAGAGTGCCTGGTGTGGAGTCAAAAAGACCGGAGTTCAATTTCATCCTCAGTCTTCTATGAGCTCTTTGATCCTGAGAAAATCTCTTAACTCCTTCTGTCTCAGTTTCCTCATCTGTAAAATGTTCCAGAGAAGGACATGGCAAACCACTCCAGTGTCTTTACCAAGAAAATCCCAAAAGGAGAGCATGAAGAGTCAGTTATAATTGAAAATGACTAAACAAAACAAAGCAGGAAAATGGTTTAAGTGGAAGATTTGGGTATTTGTTCCTGAAGATTATATATCTAGAGCATGACAATAAATTTTTATGCCATGAATCTCTTAGGCAATCTGGTGGAAGCCTGTGGACTCCTCAGAATAATGTTTTTAATACATAAAATAAAATATAAGTTTACAAAAGGAAACAATTATATTGAAATACAATTGTCAAAATATTTTTAAAAGCAAATAGAGGAAACCTTGAAAACTGTCTAATCCAAATCTCCATTTCCCAAGTACTTTCTAATAGTAGAAAATCTGTCAATGCATAAGATAAAACATATTCTAGTCTAATTTTATAAATAACACTGGAGCCAAGAGTTAGACTCAAATACTCTGCTCCCAAATCTTGCATGCTTTTCAACCTGCACCATAAGGAATATAAACATCAGAATGAACTTTCAATACTTTTGTGTATTTTGTGAATGTATTTGGAAATGTGTACTTTGTTTGGGGGGGGGGGGGAATTAACTGTGATGTAGCTAGGAATAATAATAGCTTACATTTAAATAGCTCTCTACACTTTACAAACCCCTTTTTTCTATAGGCATATATTTACATTTGAAACTCATGAGCTTTAAGCTTCCGAATGAAGTTGCAGACCTAAAATGTAGCTCAAGCTAATGGAAGTGCCCTTCCCATCTTGAGCCTTTTCCCCTCCCTAGAGCTTTGTCCTTGCCAGCTCTTTCTACTTGTATTAACCTGATTAAAATGTCTGGGTGGTTCTCTTCAAATAAACCCTGATTAGAGGATAGACCCTAAGAAAGTGATAGAAAAACAGGAGCAAGTATGTTAGACTTCGTGAGTGAAAACTGAAAGCTGGGGGATGGTATGAGAATAGGTGATTTAAGAAAGAGAGAAAGGAAGCCGAGTTCTGAAAGAGGAGTTTGGAACTTTTGTAGCCTGAGTATGGAAAGCAAGAGCTAGGGAAGGAGGCTAGAGCAAAGATTGGTGTTTCTTTAGTTGTCTTTCTTATTAGCCTTATTAGTTTTTCTCCCCAGAATCTGTGTGTGAATCCATACTCAACTGTTTAGCTGTATTATCAAGATTTCATCATCAGTAATGAGTTGCATCCAGTAACTTGAAGTTTGTTTCCAAAATCTGACCTATCAGGGTTGGATTCTACTGTCTTGTTGAGAATAGCAGGATGTCAGAGAGGTCTCAAGACATCCACCATGAGGGATACACTCTTCCCATATCAAGCCTTTGAAACGGTGAAATGTAGGTTATCTCCAAGGCTAGGACACTTCCGTTTTCATCATCCCATGCATTTCCTGGCTATCTTTCTAAAAAATTATATAGCCTAAGAGTCCTTTATTGACATTTAGACAGATATGGAAATTGAGATGAGATAAGGGAAGTAAGAATTAAAAGAAAGTTGGTGAATGAAGTTGAATAAAGGAATTTAAATATAATAAGGAAGATAGAAAGTCAGACTGGGGAGATCCCTTATCCTCTAGAAATTCAGATAACAAATGCTATCTCCTCCATTAAGCCTTTCCTGATGCTTCCCTATTTTCCCAACTACACTAACACAATAGGGAAAGACCTCTTCTTCCCCTAACTCCAACTCAGAACAATTTTTTTTAGCCATTAAATGTTGAAAGAAAGCCTCAAAGCACCTATATGTGAAGAAAAATCCACATATCCACATAACATATAAGCAACACAATAGAATATCCTAAAAATGCTCTCCCTGGATCCCATTTCCTACCACAAGAAGAATAGGGATGGCTCTCATATCTTGGGAGGGATTCCCATTTGCAGACCTCTGGAAGATAATAGATCTTAGTGATCTTCTATAAGTCTTTTTTTTTTCCTTCAATTTTTTTTTTTGTTATAGAGATAAAGGTCCATTGAGATTGACATGATTTCTTTAAAAATTTCTCTCTACATTTTATTTTTAATTCATACTAGAAAAAAGAAAACACACCAACTTTTTGGAAATGACTATGTATATCTATATTATATCTGTGTGTGTATATATAATATAAATATCTAGAGATATAGATATATCTTTCCCACCTCATTTCCTTTGATGGGCTAAGAAAGGCTATCCTTTTTGTGGGGTTGGAGACTGGGAGGGATGGCAAGACATCAGAGCATTAATTCCAGAATCTTCTTATAGAATCTTTTTGGAGAAGGGAAACCTTCCTAGGGTTAATTTTCTTGTTTCCCTCCACATTCAGTCTGGCCCTCTTCCCAATTGGCTTCAAAATATCTGAATTCCCAAACTGGATTCCCTTTCCTGGTTTCAATTCACTTAAATAAAATAAGTGACTAATCATTTTGAGTATTTTCTAGGGAGATGTCTTGGACCTCAGCTAAGATAGAAGGAACTGTATAAGAACTGAAGAGCAATTATTCCTTGGATGTCAATTCAGAATAGTGTGTGTGTGTGTGTGTGTGTGTGTGTGTGTGTGTGTATTGGCAATGCAGGAAAATCCAAGGAAATACAAGGAAAATCCCCAAATCAGAGATCCCTATTTTTCAAAAATTGAGCTGAATTCCTTGAGGATTTTCTATTCAAAAATGAGTTTCTAAAATTTGAAACACAAAGTTTTGCAAAGGTGAATGTTAAAAACTATTCACTTTTGTATTTTGGAAAAAAATTAAAAGCTGTTATTAAAATTATTAAATAAATAACTGAGTTTCTAGATAAGAAATAACACATTTCTCTAAAGTTTTAAGACATTACAAAGCATTTTTATTCACCACTTTGAGAGGAAGTTAGTACTAGTATTGTTGTTTCTATTTTGCTAGTGGGGAAAACCATTTTATTAAAGATTATTACATCATTATAGACTATAATATATGGAATTACATCATTAAGAATAAATGTATGCTTATTGTTCTGGAATGGTTCCCATGCCTTTTTCCTGGAAGGCAGGAGAAATAGAGTATCTAACATTTTCTGCCCCTAATGATCCCTTGTCATCATTATTATTATATTATTGATATTGGATTAATGATGATAAGGGCAGTCTGAGATTTTGATAATATGCTGATCAGAAATCCAAAAGACTGGGTTCCAAATCCACCCTCAGACACTTAAGAACAAGAAAGTCCCTTAACTATCATTCTCAAACAAATCTGTAGGAATTATCTACTAAATCATACTATGCTAAGGAATTGTGATCTGCTTAGAAAGAGGAACTTCTTATATGGGAGTTCCTTACCCTGGTGGAATGAAAGATCGTTTGTAAATCAATTATAATAATATTATACTATCCTGAATGCTTCATTACAGAGAGGAAATGACTTTGGTTCTCTGTTATGTCTTCCCAAGAAAGTCCTCCAGTCTGCCTGGGAAACCAACTTTACATCTGTCTCTCCACTGAGAACCAGAGTAGTGAAATTCAGAGAGTCTCCGTACCAGTACCTTGACTCGTAGCTGATGATTTTTTCATTCTCATGCCATCCTTGCAATGAAGAAGAAAGGGTGCTTATTGATGCCGGTGGTAGAGACCCAGGTGAACAAAATCAAGAATCTTTCATAGTATCAAAGTGAGAGAAATGAAGATTTCTTATACCATGACACTATTTCAGAGGATGCTTTAGTCAATAGAGTTTTATTTCAAGAATTAATTATCTGGGAGGTATGACTATAAAGTAATGGAATTAATTTCAAAAGCCATTCCAGTTTCACTGCTTTATAATCACCCTTCTTGTCCTGAGCATGGAAATAAGGACCACTTTATAATAACGAGTTAAGTCTATTCATCTGTTATACAGTTGTTTATGATGGTTATTACTGATATTAATAATAATAAACATAATGCCTTATTGAGATCCTATGGCAGAAGTGGCCAATTAACTTTTCCTTTCCTTTCACCTCCCTGTCCCAGACAGTTCCCGCATGGTTGTTGTTTTTATTTCAAAATACAATCTTTACCCCCCACCCTTCAAAAAAAAGAAAATCATTTTTCATAGCTGCCTCCCTCCTGCAGGACTAAACTACTGGACAAGGGAGGCCAGAGACCCAGGCATGACCCCAGCTTCAGCCCTCCCCCCTCCAGCCACTGAGTCCCCAGAACAACCGGACTCTGCCTGGGGCTGATGGGGGGAGGTGGGTTGCAAGTCATTTCTGAGACTGAACTCTCCATGAACCGGGGAGGAATTGGGGTGGGAGGTGGAGAGTGGGCAGGGGAAGGGCCAGGAGAGGCAGAGTTTCTGGGTAAGGCTCTCAGGCTGTGTAAATATTGAGTTGCCTCATCCCCAAGGCAGGGGTTGAAATGGAGCTGTCAGGCCAGAGTAAACGAAAGGGAGAAATGTGGCCCCCAAAGAGCAGAGGGCGCATACCTTGTGGGACTCCCCTTCCCTCCCCTCATAGCTCTTCCTCATCCTCTCCATTAGCCAAAGACTGCAAAGGTGACTTTCACCTGGACAAAGACCAATGGTCAGTAAAAAAAAAGACAAACAAACAAATAAATAAAAGAGCTACAAAGGGAATGAAGAGTTGTTCTAAGAGCATCCTCGAGACATCACCTAATTCAAAGTTTTTTTTTTCCTCCTTTGACCAGGAAGTCAAAGCATTTTTATAATTCTGTCCTTTATTTTTAGAAGAAGGGTCAAGGAATGATCTCCTCATGGAATTTCCCCAGGAACTGAAGGCCAGAGTGATTAGATGGCTTACTCAAGGATACACAGGTCAGGACTAGAATTCAGGTCTTTGGTTGCCCAAAATTAGACTTCTAATGGGAAGTAAAAGGAAGGGCAAAAGGAGAAAAGGAAAAAAGGAAATAAAAGGGAAAGAAAGGCAAAAGCAACCCTCCCAAATTCAATGGGTAGCTCTGGTTCTATTAGGTTAGAATGGAGACTAGATGCTGGAACTTTGTGTAAGCAATACTAAGCACCTAAATACATTTTTCCTGGGTGTTCTTCCACAACATGACTAACATGGAAATATGTTTAACATGATTATACATGTATAACAGATCAAGTGTTTGTTCTATTGGGGAGGGATGAGGAATGAAAGGACAAAAAAATTTGGAGTTCAAAATCTTACAAAGATGAATGTTGAAAACTGTCTTTTCATATAATTGGAAAAAATAAATACAATTAAGTAGTAAAAAAAAAAGGAGTATATAAAATACATCTTTCTTGGGCATGGGGGAAGTCATAAAAGGAAGAAAGAAGCAAAGAGTGAAAAACAAATGAATTTTCTGTCTTTGATAACTAGTCAATATTTTCAAGGGTCTGTGCTTTTGTCATTATAGGTACCCCTCCACCCACATAGACCACACTGCTTTTGTAACAGAATACCTTCCAAAGCTGCTACAGAAAATATTAGCAAACCTGTGACCAACCTGAAGATGAACCACTCTAACCATGTTGAGACTTCCAATAGCACTAGAACAAATAATCCCTACTCAAAGCCTCTCTGACTTGACAGGAGCTACAACAGTTTGGGCTTTGCCAAATTCAATAGCCTTGGAGATCCTAAAGTCACCTCCATTCCTTCCTGAGGCATTGTGATGATTTTAGCAGTAAAAAAAAAATCAAAACTAACTTTGGACATCGTTGCTAGCCTTGCAGAATGGCAGGGACTCACTCTGTTCTACAGATACTACACAGTACCCATTTAGGCACTTCACAATGAATCTCCTTGTCAAGGCAGGCATATACATACACATACATATGCATTTGTGTCTGTGAGAAGAGGATGTTCAGAAAGCAATATGAGTTCTGGAACAGAGCTTTAGGGCAAAGTGAATTAGGGGTGGAACAGAGAGAGGAGTAAGGGCTGTTGGCTAAATGCCAGCTGTTCTTGATCACCCAGTTAGGGTCTCTTTTCCCTATCCCCTCATTCCTCCTGCCCTCTCCAATTTACCAATCTCTTCACCTTCACTCTCCTCCAGGACCTCCAAATGTCTCCACCCTCACCTCCTCCCAGTATCCCATCACCATCAGCCCGGCTCTACACTATTCCCAGCCCCCTAGCAGTGACAGTTTCAAGAGATGTTCCTAACAAAGACCCCAGAGTTAAAAGTAAGAAAATCATCAATGTTTTCCCCCCCCCCCTTCTCTTCTCCCAGAGATCAAAAGGCCTCATGTAGGGAGAGCAAACGCTATAGGGAAAGGAGAATAAGGGAGAAAAAGTTCACACTGTGGGGTGAGGAACAGATGGTGCTCAGCCGCCTGAGAAGAGAGGGCTCAACCACCCCATCTTATTGCTTACCCAGGATGTCTCCCAAGGGCCTCCAAGATGCTGGGAGAAACTTCATACACAAACTTCCAACCCTCCCCTAGTGAGTAAGAATCTCTCCTAGGAGGGTGCAGAGAAGGGGAAAATACAAACAAACCAAGAAACAAATGTTCACTCTGAATTAGAATTTATTTTTCTTCTAACTTAGGACACATTTTTCATGGAACTCTAGATGATGGAAGTAGAGTGGGGATTTGAAAAAAGAGAGGGCTTTGATACAGAAATAATCTTTTCAAGCTTAAAAAATAAACCCTACAACTTATTTTTCCCCAACTTGGACAGCAGGAAACACACACACACACACACACACACATACTCTCATATATCCCAAGACCTTCCTCCCCTTTCCAGTCCCTTCATCAAAACTGAAATGTAAGTCTTACTTATAGAACCAAGTGAATAACCATCTATCTGGAGAAAGTCTCAAAGTGTAGGCAGATAGTCCAGATTATTTGGGTTAAATAAATCCTATGTTTTCCACAATGAAGAATAAAAACTCTATGTTTTTTTCTTTATTTTGGGAGAAGGAAGGAAAGACCGTATTCTCTATCCCTTACTGGATAATGCAGACTGAATAGATGGCTTTGAGCCTTAGAATCTTCAGTGGGAAATTGAGATTTAAATTGAAGAATGGAGGTAAAGGATGCTTCAGGGATCTCCAAACCAATGAGATGGAGATGAGGGAGCTGAGTAAGAAAGGAAGCAGTCCAGTGTCATTAGTATCCAGGATCTTTTCTTAAAACCCTATCTGAATAAGAGAGGGAGAGAGGAGAGGTCAGATTTTTTTCATAGCCCCTATGTTGCCAATAGAGAGCTCCTGTCCCCAGCCCCCAAGGGGAATCTGACTCTGTCCCTTCTGTTGTAAAGGGAAATCAAACCTGCTTGCAGCCCTTCCCCTTTCATTTTCTGGGTCCACCAGCTGATCCCCACAGAATCATTCATCCTTTCCTCTGGAAGATTCACTTCTCCTAGCCCATTTTCTCAATAATTTCTAAGGCCTAGAGTTCTTACAAATAATCTTACTGGAAATCTCAACTCTCTCTGACCTGATCTTTTAGTGACCCAAGGCCCTGTGAGAGGGCTGGAGAGGAGAGTTGTCAGGGGGCTTCCCTGACTCTCTGGCCTCTGCTGGGGGGTAGAGATGGTGGTGGTGAATGAGTTACTTTAGATGCCAACCTTTGTAGTGAGCAAATAAAATTAGAGTACATAAAATGGACTTGAAAGCAAACTTTTAAAAAACATCTCTTAAAACATTGAGCTTCCATTACCTGAAATTGTGTAACTATTGATAATAGCCACTAACAAATGTTAATAATAATAAAATATTATTGGTTCCTTTAAAAGTATATTTTATATCTGTTACACATATACACATATGTGTACATATATGCATACACACATATATGTATATTTGTATTGTGCATGTGTGTATAAACTCAGGCCTTTGCATCATTTTCCTTTTTATTCCAAAACAAACTATTTGAATTGTCTTTTTGGCAGATAAGAAGCCTGAGACCAGGCATCTGGGCACTTCAACTAGAGGTCCTATCCATGGGTGAGTTGTGCTTCCCAGAACAGCTGATATTTTTTAAAAAATTGGAATTTATAGAATGAGGAACCCACACCATCTGGACAGCACTTTGGGGCCAAATGAGCGATGGAGATTTGTTATCCCGACAGGTAGCTTCCTGAGTCCCTTCCCCCTACCTACTTCAACCAAAGGTTTGTAAATTTGACCGCTGAGAAGACAATAGTGGTTCCTGAAGCTACTCTGTTTACATGTTTAAAAATCCCAGAGGCGCCTTGAGGTAAAAAGGTCAGTTCTGTATCCGGAGGTTATTTCTGCTGCCTTTAACCAAATTCACCCAATCCCTAGAATCTCAGGCCCTCCTTGGACTCTCAAATGATGCCCTCTATTCCTAACCCTAAATTCGCGCCTCTCCCCTCCCTCTTACCCTCTTCTAGTCTTTTTCTCCTCTTCTTATTTATTCCCCTTTCTCTTTTTCTGATTCTTTGTCTTTCCTGGTCTCCCTTTTCTTCATTTCCCATTTACGGTTTGAAATTGGGGAGAAGAAACATATTGGACTGAGAAAAGGCAGGAAAATGATCACTTTCCTGGAGACATTTTCAGAATCAGAGTTGGAAGCTCAGGAAAAGGTTGGAGCTCAGATAAACAACCCCAGATCTGGCCTTCCATGGCCCTCCAGGTTCATGCTCCTTCCTCCTTTCCGTTGCCTGGGGAGGAGGATGCTCAGAGGAAAAAGCAGGGCACCAAGCGATATCTCTATCATTCTGGGCTTGTCAGTATTTCCTTTAAAAACTTTCCTAGGTCACCAATAATTTAAAGAGGGAACAATAACCTCAAATTCCTTTTCTCTGTCCTCTCTGCCTTTTTCTCATAGCACTGAATCCTTCAATTTTCTCCTATTCTCCATTTTTCTAATAACCCTTTCTTTCTAGCCCTCTCCATTCCTTATTCCCCTTTTTTAAATCTGCTGTCCCAATCCCAGTTTCTCCCTCCCCACTTTTTGTCCTTTCTCTCCCTGCTCTTGCGAGGGCAGATCAGTATTCTGTGAATTAGGACACCAGAGTGCTAGACATGACTTTGGGTTCCGCCTACTTGGTGATAGTCTGGTTTGGGTCTAAATTTTATCTAGGTATAGGTTTTAACCAACTACCTTTCCTTTTCTCTATCCTCCTCTTCTCTGGCTCCCTTTCAGCAAGGATTTCCTGATGAATTCATTATTGCTCTTCGGAGTTGGAGGAGCAGCAGAATGAGGAGGTGAGAAGGGGTGGGGGGAACTTTTATTGGAATGAGGTAGTTGGAAATACAGATAGGGAATTAACTTGTTTAGGATCCAATGTTTCCAGCAGGGCAGAAACTCCTGGTTTCTTTACAAAGTTAATTTCAAACCTAAAATAACATCCGCTTTGAATCTGGTCTTTTTCCTTTCAGATTCTGAGTTAGGGGTGTCTTTGTAAGTCTTTTTCAAGTAATGACACCATACCCCTTGTTTCCCCTTAGCCTTCCAAAGTCCCGAGAAAGAAAAAAAAAAAAACGTCCTGGGGTTAGAGTACTCAATAAATAAGGAAAGGAGCGCTGCAGGCTTCTACTTGCTTTGAAAGGCAGAGTCACTTTTCTAGTTGCAAATGGAGGGACAGATCCAAGTCCAGGCCCTGATCGTGCGCTCCACAATTCTTTTCAGTCTTAAGTTCGGGAAAAGGTACAAAGGGAATTGGGTCAAGCAGGGGCCGAGGGTTGAAGATGAGAAAAAGAGGGAGCCAGTATCTGCAACGTTAGTGCAAAGCGTGAGGGAGCGTGAGGGAGGGAGGCAAGGACTTGAACTGGAAGAGGGTTATCAATTAGGTCCGAAAGATGATTTTTTTTTTTTGGCATGTCATAAGGCAACTAACTTGAGAGATACTCACAAGAATACTAGCCTACAGCCCCAAATCGGCCCCAAGATACGCAAATATTCTGCTGTGTAGTGAGTGGCAATCAAGTGGGGAGAGAAGAAAGAAAAGGAGAGAGACAGTCCTTGGAGCTCAAAGGCACTGATCTGAAGAAACGGAACCAAGGAAAAAAATTGAAGGCGAAAAAAGGGCAGTGAGACTAGGGATAGATCATCTGATCGATTCTAATTCCCCGGCAAAAATGGATCTCTGACTGTCCCCAACCCTGACAGTACTAATAAAAGGTGCCAGGAATTCCAGCACAGGCACCCCAATCCTGGTATCTCGTACCCCTATACATATACACAAATCCCCAGAGAGAACAGTCGAGGCTTCCTACAGAGTATCATGCTGTCGTGGGCATTCGGGGGTTGGGAGGGGGGGGATGCCCTGGACCCTCATGAGGCATAGACCCCGTTAGGGGATATTTTACGGGTTCTGGATGAGGGAAGGGTGAAGCCAACCAGAGACAATTCCTTGGGTTCTGTGGTTAGTTCAAGAGTTGACCGAGTTGGGTGAGGCTTCTGGAGAAGTGCAAGCGGACTGATCCGAGGAGCCATCTCCTGCCGCTTCCTTGTTGGAGCCCGGGGGCACTGCAGAGGCTAGTCCTCCCTCCCGCTCTCGCTTCTTCTGTTTCATTCGCCGATTCTGGAACCAAATTTTGACCTGAGTCTCATTGAGCTCCAGCGTGGCGGCAATTTCCACCCGTCGGGCCCGGCTCAGGTACTTGTTGAAGTGGAACTCCTTCTCCAGCTCGGTCAGCTGCCGCGTTGTGAAGTTGGTGCGAATGCCGCCGGCTGGTCCTAGGCCCATATCAGAAACCTTTGCTGTGGGAAAAGTGGATGATGTACACGAAATAGTCAGAATAATTGTAATCCCACCTCACCATCCATCACCATTAACTTCTTCTTTTCCATCTCCTCTCCTTTTCTTAATTCTCATCTTCTCCCTCAACTCTTCTTTTCCTTCTGCCCTTCGTTTCCTCTGCCCCATCCATCCATCTCCACCTCTAGCTCCAGGCTTCCACCTCCAGGTCACCATCTTGAACCTTTCTCTTTTCCAGATTTACAGCCCAAGATTCCCCATAGCCTTCTCCCCAAATCAGTCCCTAGTCTTCCTTCTTACACCAAATCATCTCATCTACTCCACCAAAACCCTTAGTCCTGGGAAACAATAGAGTCCATCTAGGTCTCTCTGCTTTGGCCAGAATTGAGATGTAGGCCAGTGTTGGGGTGGGGAGGCACCTACCACGAAGAGTAAAGTGGAAAATAGTAGAGGATGAGGAAAATGCAGGGGGGGGGTGTGTGCAGATTGGGGCCTTCAATTTTTCTCCCCACTTAAACCCGAACTAAATTGGACTGGGGTGAGAAAGAGGGATATTAAAGTCTACCTGCAGATCTGAAAAGTAGAATTGTGTCAGGAAAGAACATAATTACCTCAGAACATCATACTCTCTCAAAGTCCTCAGAACTTGGTTGGGAAGTTGCTTTTCCTTGCCTGAACACTCACTACAGTCCCCAGAACCCTAACTTACCTGTCTTTGGAGGGTTCCTCTTGACTTTCATCCAATCGAAGGTTTGGGTGGTGGGCGTGCTCAGCTCCGTCGGACAGGATGATTCTTTATCCTCCGCTAAAAGATCCCCATAGGGCGGCCCAAAGGTGGAAGATTGCTCGATCCCATAAGTGGGCTGCAGTGGAGGGTAGGGCCCTGCCCCAGTTCCTCCAATGGCAAAGTTGTCGGATAAGCCCCCCAGCTGGGCCCCATACCCCGACTGCTGAAAATAGACTCCATCCCCATCATGTTGGCCCAAGGTATAGTACTGGGAGGGGCCATAGCCAGGGCTGCAGGTAGGTGCAGTGTACCCGGAGGGTGATGAGCTGGTGAAGGGGACCCCCAATGTTGATGGAGTCTGTGTGGGGTAGCCTGGATTCTGCTGGAGAACAGGGCTGGGGAGACCCCCGCTATAGCGAGGTTCCCCACCATAGCTGTCACCGGGAGAACTTGAACAAGGAGGGTAAGAGGTAGGGGAGCTGTAGGCTCCAGGACCCCGGTTACAGAGTGCATACTCCAAGAAAGAATTCATCCTATTATAGTCCATGCGTTGAGGATGGAGGAGGGTCAGCCCGTTTTGGGGGAGACACCCTCTTGCCCTACAACCTTTAGGCAGTATGTCAAAGCGCTGAGACTTCCGTCCATGGCTGTCCCCGGGTTCTCCCGGCCCAGAGCTCCCCTAGGGGAAATGGTAGGGGAATGGGGGAGGGTACATGTGATCCCTCCCAGGCCAATGGGCAGCGACTGGCCAGAGTTTGGCAGCCCCTGGCGCCCATCCATCACCCCCTTGGCATTAGCATGACAAAGACACTTCAATCAAGCCCGGAACCATCCATCTGAGCGGGACACCAAAGCGTCAAAAACATCTTTCTTCAAAGACTTTGGGAAAGAAGGAGCCAGAGAAAGGGGGGAGGAAAGTTCCAAGAATATTCAAGAGTCTCCCCCTTCTCACCCCACCCCCCAAGTCTTAAAGAGACCCTGAGTTATTAGATTTGGCTAACTCCGTTCCCAGCTGCCCCCCAGCCCTTCCCCCCAGCCCCCAAAAGGAGGTTTCATTCTGGAACTGCAGGAAGAGAGGTAGGGAATACAACATCGTTTCTGACTATCCCACCCAGTTCTCCCAATTTGTCACTGGATGATCAGGGTGAGGGTGTGTGGGTGAGTGGGTGGGTAGGTGGGTGAATTATTGTGATTATCTAGGGTCAAAAGGGGGGAACCCTGGGGACTGGGAGAATGTAGAAACAGATTGAGAGGGAGAGGCAAGGTCTCATGTCAGGAAGAGTTCATTAAATCAGGTAGAAGCACAGGACTTTTTAGTGATAGAATATTACAGATATAAAGACTATTAGAAATGAGCTACTAGTAGAGTCATTTTACTTTTCCTCTCTACATATAGATGTTCTCTCCCTTGTCATCCACCCATCCATTCCTTTTGCAGCCTCTCTTTATATCTTCTCTGTCTCAATCCATCTCTCTATTCGTCCATCTCTCTTCATATTTATAGTCTCTCTTTACCTCTCCATCAATTCATCTTTCTAGATATATTTATACTTTAGCTAGCCATCCATAGCTGCACTGATCTTGCTGACTTTTCAGACTGAAATAACTCTTCCCGTCTCACTCTCTTTGAATATGAAGACTGAGGTTGTGTGAACATGGAGCAAAGTGAATTGGTACTGTTGAGTCAGTGTGTGGGGAACAAAGTCCATGTCGACTGCTGATCATGCCTTCTATGTCTTCAACCCCCAAACAAAACAACAAACCACCCACAAGTGCACTTACCAAACTCAATTAATAGGGGAGTTTCTGGCCATCAATTACTCATTTTCAGAGCAGAAAAAGAGAGGAAAAAGATGGGGAAAGAAAGATCACTAGGATTGAGGTCTGGCATCCTAACAATCCCTGGAACTCTTACCCATGTTTGATGGAGGGACCAGCCATCTTGATTTTCTGATATCTTTTTTAGACTTGGGTTTGGGGAACAATCAGCAGACTTTGCACTTACCACTATAGGGCTAGAATAAGCCTTCTCAGGTAGATTCCATTGATTCTCCTCCTCCGGACAAGGCGAACAAGACTCAGAACAATCCACCGCCTACATTCATTTGTTACTTGTCAGGGTGTCTGCCGGCCTGCAGTTGGGACTGAGTCAGTCTTGGGAGGCCAAGAGTTCAGGGAGATACTCAGTAAACAAGCACATTAACCCAGCAGCCACAAAAAGTGCCAAGTGTGTCTCTCCCAGGAGAGAAAGGGAGGTAAGGATGACATCTCCCTGGAAAGTACCCAGTTCCTGTTAGCTTCTTTCTCATCATAAGTCCAATTTAACTATATATACTGAGGTTCTAAGTTGGATCATCATTTATAGACTCACAATATTTTCCTGGATGTATTTAAAGGTCATAAACTCATAACTAAATAGAATACTTAACTCAATGGAATCAAAAAGAAAGGTGAAGAAAGATTTGCAAAGAAATCTGAGGGTTTTTTGTTGTTGTTGTTGTTGTTGTTGTTGTTGTTTTTTGTCTGGGGGGAAAAACAGTTCCTCTTTGTTTATATGGTGCCTTCTTAAATGCAGCTAAGAATCTATTGCTTACCTCTACCTTCCACTACTCAAAAAAAAACTGGGGGGGGTGATATTTGGACAAAATTAATATTTTCTGCTGTACCGATAAGTCAGCTCTGGGGTGGGAAAGGGGACCTAGCTCATTCCCTGAAGTCATTCTAAAATAATTGCCCTTAGGTTATCATCAGTTTGTCCTGGTTAAAGTGCGCGTGTGTGTAGTTGAATGAATAGAATCCCTTCATATTTCATCAAATCTGAGCGTTTCTTATTCTTGTTAGACTCTTCACTAATCACAGTGAAACTCATTGCTGTAGCCTTGAAGAGAGTAGAGACCATTAAAGAATTCAGAAGGGGCTTTATATTTTCCTCATATACACCCCCTGGCCCCAAAGAAACATAACACAATTTTAAGCTCCAGGACATAGGATTGTGGGGGAAGGGAGGACACAGCTGGGAACTTTGCTAAAGAGGGAGATGTGATGGGGGAGGGAGGACAGTGGTCACTGCAGTGGAAATAGGGAGAGAGGGAAATGAAGGAACAAAAGAAAAGGAGAATGGAGCAAAGAGAAGAATCAGAAGAAGAAATAGAGAAAAATAGTAAGGTAGAGTGCAGAAGCAGCACTTTTCTCCCTAAAATAACTCGTTCGGTTTTATGATATTCTAAAGATTTCTCCCATTTTAGTACTCTTCTTAGAATGGATGGAGAACAGTTCTGATATCTCTTCTCATTCCACATTATTGCCCTTCTGCCTAAGCTTCATTTTGTCTTTGCTGAACCTAGTTTCTGGGAAGCTCTAGCACCTTCCTCGAAACAATTAAACAAACTTATTTCTTCAAGTCATTGGGGTAAGCATAGGGGATGAAAAAATAAAACAATAAGTGATGTCTACTCTCAAAGACTTTGTAATCCCATTGAAATGTAGGTAGGCAAAGATACAAATAATTATAATATACAAGTACATAAAAGAAGTAGAAACAATATAGGAAAGTTCACTTCCTTTTGGGAGAAATTAGAAAAGGCTTCATCAAGGGGTGTGGGCAATGATTCTGGGGAGAGAAGCAGAGACATTTGAATTAAGGGTTGAATTTCAATTGGAAATGCATTTGAGTAATAGAAGGGCGTCTATTCTAAGCTGGGAAGACTCCTTAAGCAAAAACAGAAAAGGGAAGGGTGAGAACAGAGTAAGGTTATGTCCAGTCTGACATGAGAAAAGAATACATGGAAAAGAGTAGTGTGAGATAAGACTGGAAAGATAGATGGGAACCAAATTGTAGCACTGTTGAATGCTAGGCTGAAGACTTCATAGTTGCATATAGGCAATCCTCTTGAAAGTCACTAAAAGATTCTGAGGAAGAGTATGTTATATCTACTGGCAATGTGCAGTATGAATTGGAAATAGAGGAGAGATTAAATGTATTGTTTTTAGACATTTTGAATTGAGGTTGCTTGTGTCACATCTGAATAGATGTCCAGCAAACTTTTGAAAATAGGGTCCTGCAGTTCAGGAGAAAGAAGTTAGAAATAATAATTTGATAACGGTTTGGTCATGTATACTTATTGTGTATCTAACTTATATTTTAATATATTTAACATCTACTGGTCATCTTGCCATCTGGGGGAGGGGGTGGGGGAAAGAGGGGAAAAAATGGAACAAGAGGTTTGGCAATTGTCAATGCTGTAAAGTTACCCATACATATAACCTGTAAATAAAAGACTATTAAATAAAAAAAAAATAACAATTTGAGTAAATCAAATAAATATAACACTAATGTTTTGCCCTCGCTCTCTTCCTTTCCCAAGTGAGAAGGCTTTTTTCAGTGAGGGTATTATAGGCCAGGTCATCACATAACACTACAGGAGATAGCTTGGGGACTTGAACATGGAAAAAAAACTCTCTCGATAGCAATTAATGAGAAAAAAAATTAACTACACAGTAATGTAAAAGATGAATTGAGGGAGTCTAAAGGCAAAGTTACTAGTTAGCAGGCTATTAGGACAGTCTAAGTGATAAGTGTAGAGGCCCTGAATCAAGAGAGTGACAATAGTAATAGAAAGTAGATGATTTCAATCCTTATGCATCATGGGACAGTGGAGATTGGCCTGAGTTGGAATTCCAGAATCCTGAATTTTGGTGATGGTTCTTACATTAAGGGAAAAAGTTATTTCTCTGGGCCTTGGTTCTCTTCTCTCTGAAATAAAGAGTTTTAGATTAGGCAGTTCTAAAGTCACTTCTACATTTGGAATTCTGTGAGAACTATAAAGTAATAGCCTTTGAGATTCTATTAATTTATCAAATATTACTGACACAAGCTGCAGTTATCCCGCCACGGGGATTCCAGTCCTGACTCTCCTTTGGTCTGAATTCTCTGAATGACAATTCAAATAGTGACCAAGTCACCAGGGATTGGATTAGATTTCCATTTTGTTATATAGACCAAGCCTCACAGAATTCAAAATTCACTCTAATTAATCAGAGATTACAATTTGAGTATACTTTGGGTACACTTTCTTTTCTACCTCTATCTCTATGTGAAGAAAGCAAAAATGAAGTGGATCGAATTTTCTAGTACATTTAATCCATACAGATAGCCAAATCAAAACATTCATAATTTCCTATCATCAGAAAAAAATTCACTTTTGATATTGAACTTATCTCAAGTAATCATCTTCTGGATCAACCGGAAACCTAGATTGAAGGTCTATTCTAATTAAAATGGGAATTTAACTGGACCTTAGTCTCAGAACCAGTCCCCGTTTGGAGAGAAGGAGGAGGATGGTCATGTTTGAAAGATAAAAGATTCTGAAATACTTCCTTTACTGATGTACTTAGAACTGTTCTTTACTCAACATCCTCCCAAGACCACATCCCAAGGATCCTTTGAAAAACCAAGGTCAAAGTTTAATATTTTCCTTCAAGTTTGCAGCTTTCCTCTATCTAAGGGTTGGTATTTTTTTCTGAACCTGAATTCTTAATGATCTTGTCAAATCAAGTTAATTGAACTATCATTAATCTAGTGGGGATCATTCAAGTGTGTTCTGCATCATAGTATTGGATTGTTCTGTTTTTCTTCTACTGGAGAATTTAAAATATGTATATGCTACACATATGGCATATGAAATATAGTGTCTCAGCATCTTACATTATTCAGCTCACATTTTGGTATATGAAAACTTAATTGAAAAAGTTGATTTGGTAAAGAAAAACTAAAAATTGTTTCCCAGAGAATATGGGAAAAAAGACTAGCAACTATGTTTTAAAATATCTGAGTACTATAGTTGCAGGCAAAGAAGTATGGATTCAAGTAAGACAGCAGAAGCAACTTGTTAGCTCCATGCTGTTCAGTATTTGTAAGGGCATTTTAGGGGCATAGTGACTCCTTTCTTACAGATCTTTAAAAACAAGACAAATAGGATCAGTCTTTCCTAGGAGTAGTGACTTCTCTGAGACAGAATAAAATTGGAAAGAAAATTTCTTCAGGACTGAGAGCTGACCATTTGCCTGTAGTAAAGTTTTAAGGTAATTGAAGAATTGAAGATTTTCTTTGGTGAATGTGATTGTCATAGATAACTGAATGGAATAATTTGAGACAAACAATACACTTTGGAAGTCTAAACTGTTCTGGCTACACATCTATTCAGACCAAGTTACTTGGAGAGTTGCCATGTTTCTGGTTTATTTTGAGCTGCTGTGCCAGATTCATCGAAACCTTAATTATTTTGTTATATTACACAAAGGTGTCCTTATTTAACACACACATCCACAGAGGGGGAGAGAGAGACAGAGACAGAGACAGAGAGAGAGAGAGAGAGAGAGAGAGAGAGAGAGAAGAGAGAGAGAGAGAGAGAGAGAGAGAGAGAGAGAGAGAGAGAGAGAGAGAGAGAGAGAGAGAGAGACAAAGAGACACAGAGACAGAGAGAGAGAGAGAGAGAAGAAAGAGACAGAGACAGAGAGAGACAGAGAAGAGAGAAAGAGACAGAGAGAGAAGAGAGAAAAAGACAGAAAGAGAGAGAGAGAGAGAGAGAGAGAGAGAGAGAGAGAGAGAGAGAGAGAGAGAGAGAGGATTTTTATCTTAAAATCTCCTCAGATCATGACTTTCCTTTAACCCCTTGGTTAAAACAGAGGTTAGGCATTCCTGCCTCCCAGCTTCTCTGAAAGACTGCTTAGCTGATTTCTTTCCCTCAATAGATTTTTATCAGTTGAATTGGAGATGTTGAAAAGGAGGAGGATATCAGGCTGAAGAAGGGCTTGATGTCACTGGCTGTTATGGGGTGGAGCAAGAGAAAAGATGTTTAAATATGGGAATGGAGAGATCTCTTGCAAATAATCCACTTTAGAGTGCTGAATTATCCTGGTTACAAGTTTATGCAGATCAAGTTACTTGGAGAGTTTCCAGATCTCTATCTGACTTTGGACTGTTAAGACGGATTGATTTTAGCTTTAATTATCTGGTTATCTCATGCAAAGGTGTTCTTACTTAGCACATGGGTGCATTTACCTATAAGTAAATCTGTGAATGATGAGTGGCAGAGATAAGATGCTAGTGACCAAAGGGGTCCTAGAAATGTTGTCTGGGGCACGGTTGGTTATAGGAACACTGAAGGGGTATTTACACAAAGTTAACAAGGACTAGTTAAATTGCAAAAGATAAAGACAACTTCCTTTTTTATGCTTATGCCAGAATTGTTAGGACTTAGTGTTCAGACAAAACTTCAAGTTAAGGAAAAACTTCAAGTTGGGAAAGTTAAGAACCTAAAACTGTTAGAGTTAGAAAGAACATTAGAAATTATCTAGTCCTACTCCCTCATTTTTCAGAAAGAGAAATTGAATTCCTAAGGGGTGCTAGCCCAGATGAGGAAACTGAAGTCAGGTGAGGTTAAGGACCATAATACATAAGGGTAAGTGTTAGCATTTGAACCCAGTTCCTGACTTCCAATCTGATTCCAAATCCAATGCTCTTATCATTGTACCACGTGTGTGAAATGCTGTTCATTTGCCTCATTATTCATTTAAGTAGTTATTTAATTATAGTTATTAACACACAAAAACATCTGTTGATATTAATAAAAGTGACAGGCTCAGAAAGGGAAGGGCATCAGATATGAAGAGCTGTGGTTAAAAGAGTGTGGGAACATTGAGTCATCTTCTTAACAGGAGTAAATACAAATAGGACATGAAATGCCCCATTTAGGACTGGTTTATTCTCATTAAAATGAATGAGGGACTGCGACTGCTTTAACGTGGAAACTGTTTTTAGAGGCAGTGTGCTATACTGGAAAGAAACCTGAACTGGAAGGCAGTACACTTTGGTTTTAGTTCTGTTTTATTATTAGCTGTGTGACCTTGGGCCAGTGAAATCTCTTTGACTTGCAATTTCCTATTCTGTCTAATAAGGGAATTGTACTAGAATTAGGAGTTCTTAACCTGAGTTCTGTGGACTTGTTTCTTAAAATTCATTAATAATCATATTTTAATATATTTGGTTTCTTTGATGATTCTGTTTACTTTATTTTACACATTTAAAGGCATTATTCTGAGAAGGGCATCAGATTTCACTAGATTATCAAAAGGGTCTATGACCACCCAAAATGTTAAAACTTCTTGCACTAAGTTCCCTAGCTTCTCTGAAGGTTTCTTTACAGCTTCAAGAATAATATTAAGCAATCCTTCTAATACGAAGTCTAATCCAGGGACCCTTCAGGGTCCAATGTGGACTCCCTTTCAGGGAGTTTGCAAGGACAAAACAATTTTTATAACAGTATTAATATATTTTAATTTTGAATACTGCAAATATTAATAAATATAACCCACATAAACAAAAGCTCTATGGGATCCTCTATAATTTGTAAGAAAGTAAGAGGTTCTGAGATCAAAAAGTTTGAAAACAATTGCTTTAGACAATAAGAAGATGGGGTAAGATCAGGAATTTAGCAGGAGTGACACTGAAGTCTCAGCTCTTCTCCCATTTGTGTGTGACTACCTGGTGGTTTCACACTGACTTGTCCACAGCTTAAAAGAAAAACAAGATCAACGAGCAGACTTGGTCTTCTTAGCAGGAGTCCTTTTGCCTTTCATTGAAGTGGAGTACATATAAAAGCTATGATCTTATCAGAATAGGGCATTCTCCAAAGGGAAATAGTATAATTCATTCTACTGCATGGGTGGCAACCAGCTATGATTCAATACACTAGTTCCACGGAGTTGCCTGAGGCTCATAGAGATTAAGTGTCTCACAGTTAGTGTCAAAGGTAGAATTCAAACTTGGACCTTCCTGATTCCAAACTTAACACTCTGTCCATGACAAATTCCATTCTGACTCAACAAACTCAAAGTACTTCTTTTTAAGACCAGTAGCAGTTTAATGCAATTCCAGAAATTTAGTTCATTGCAACTAATAGTTGTTGTCCCCACTGGTCCTAGCTAGGCTGTGTCTATAAAGTGTTAAGTGAACATGGAGCTATGTTGTGAATCTTTCAATGTGGATTCTCTCTCTCTCTCTTAACTTCTGGGTTTCCATGGTAATTAATGATTTAGTGTTTGTTTTTTAAATCAAATTCTCTAATACTTGTGGTTTCTCCTCTTCCTCTATATATGCCTAATCCTAAAGTTGTTATTGTTGTTATTGTTGAAAGAGAGAGACAGAGAGAGAGAGAGAGAGAGAGAGAGAGAGAGAGAGAGAGAGAGAGAGAGAGAGAGAGAGAGAGAGAGAGAGAGAGAGAAGGAAGGAAGGAAGGAAGGAAGGAAGGAAGGAAGGAAGGAAGGAAGGAAGGAAGGAAGGAAGGAAGGAAGCTATTGCTTTTGAGTTGCTCTTTTCTCCCCATTTCTACTATGATAGCCTCAAAAAATGAAGATAGTGAAACTGAGTGGGGACTAAAGAATCATGGCAGCAAAATTCCAAAGCAGCCATCCCCCAGTAACCAAATAACTTTTAAACCCATCACATATCAAAAACTCCCTTAGTCATGGAACCCTTTGACAATGCCTTGTTCTCTAATCCCCACATTGGCTCTAATATTGACTTAAGACAAACGGAACCTAGCTAAGCCAGTGGAGAGAACATGGTTTCATTTGGAGACCTTTAGTCTCTGTGGGGGACCAATGATAGGATCAGACAAGTGTTAGAGGATACCAACCTGCTTATCCAGGTAGAGAACTCTAGTAAGGAGGTGTCCTCTATGTGGCTAGAAGTAGTTTTTGTTTAAATTTCTATAATCCAAATAATTCAGGTCAAACCAGAAGTTCCAGAGTCTGAATTATGCGAATGAGAGAAGTGTAGATCTGAGCTATGTCTATATAGTCAAAGGAAGGAAGAAAGTGGGATCAATTCAAAAGTTGCTAGAAGGTACCTCACTTCTCCAAAGTAAAAGGATCATAGAATTTACTGCTCCAGAGTATCTAAGTACCTCTTAGTCTTACCCCCTATTTATTGCTAAGAAAATAAAGAATATGAGAAAAGAAACATTTTTTAAACCTGTTTGAATTATCTGGTTTGGGTGTCTACGATTGTGTCAGCTCATTGTTGACTTCATTTTGCCAGGATAGAAAAGGCTTATGTGCTGTGATTTCAAGACACTAAACATATAATGACTGCCTGTGGGTATATTTTATGGGGAAATAAACATCCAGCCCATTGAGAGATAAAGTGTTGTTTTAATATATTGTATGTTCCTATATTTATGGGGAAAATAAACACACAACCCAATAAGATATGTATTATTACTTTAATATATTGAATTTATTTCATATCTTTATATTTTATGAGGGAAAATAAACGCATGGGCTAATAAGATACACTATTATTATAATAGCATATTTAATTGTTCTATATTAATTTATTTATGAGAGCAGTAAATGCAATGGAATATGGCACATAATATTATTTAATGTATGACATGGATTCTACATCAGTACAGTTTTTTTCCAGAGGTAAAATTCTAGCTGAAGAAGATATGCACATCTTTCCCCCTAGCCAATCAGTCCCCCCCCCCAAAATGCATAGATATATCCTGACTTACAGTCTCCTGAGTTGCGGTGATGATTGAGGTCTCCCACTGCGTGGTACGCACAGAAAACACAGCATGTTCCAAACAGGCTTCTTGCCTAGGACTGTCCTTTCCTCTCCAGACCTAACTCTAGGAGGCCCAGGAAACAGACGCTTCTTTTCGAGACTAGGTCTAACAGGACCAGTAGCCAAACTGAGCAAATTTTCAAGCAGAGAAAATATTAAGTAAACTTGAACATACAATGATTTTTCTGGGGTGCTTTAAATATGCACCTTCTCTCCATACCAAGAGAGGAGTGAGATAAGTGAGGATTTGGTTCTAACCTCTTCCCAGTAACTTGAAGTTTGTAGGGAAAGGGATAGATGTGTAGAGAAAGATGTTTTAGATAAAATGATACTTGGGGCATACAGTCAGAGAGTTCTGACCTGGTTTAATATTTTGTGGGTCCCACAACCTGAAGCAATAAAAACATGCGAATGTAAAAGTACACAGGATACTCATCTACCGATATACAAACATACATACACGTGACTTATTGCATACACTCTTTACATTTTCTGAGCTCATTTAAAACAAAATGCAAAACAAGCAAGAGAAAAAATCCCGGCCCCCATTTAGCTGCCTTCCAGCTTGGGGAACTGAGAAGGCTGGCGGAAGGAGAGCTGGTGGTGCTGGAAGACAGGATCACTCATTCTTCCTCCTCCCCCTAGCAGGAGTCTGGGAATCCTGAGGCTGCTGTCATGGCGGCTAGAGCGTCCCTTCGCTTGCTTTTCCAGGCCCAAGCTTCAGCGCCATTTTGAGCATCCCTGTCTTAACCATCTCCCTTCCCCCCTCCCAAACTCACCCGCCACCCGCCTTCGCTAGCTGCCACCTTCTCCCCTCCAGTGCCACCAGCCTCGCTGCCTGCTCCCACCCTCTGGGTGTCCCCCTCATCCAGTTCTCCGTCCATCCAACTGTCTCTCTTTCTCTCACACAGTATCTTCTATCGCTTCCCTAACCTCTGACAGGGTCCATTTGGCTCAGGAGCCCCCGGTGCCTTAGAAATAATTTATTTTTTCCGTGTCCACCGCGATGAATTCCTTCGCTGACCCTTTTTCATTCATAACCATCCTCACCCTTCCCTCCTCCCGCTTGATATATGAGTTTCATGTGTAAAATTCCATGTTGGAAAAGATCGCTCCTGTCTGGGAGCACGTGGGCCCATCACCGAGAAAATCCCCTGCAACTCCACCCCCACACCGCCACATACATTTTCTCCAGTCCCTGGGTCTAGGCTTATAGCTCCTACATTTTTCCCTCTTCATCCTTCCTCCATCCTCCGCAGAAGATGCCTTCCCATTTCTCCTAGGGTTTTTTTGTTTTTTGTTTGGTTTGTTTTTGGTTTTGTTTGGAGTTTTTTTGTTTTTGTTTTTTTTTTTTTGCATTCTTTCTGTTTAAAGCTTTGAGAGAAGGAAGATACGTGGGTTTCATTCTGTGGAGACTCAGAAAGAAATAATAGAAACCATTATCTAGGGTTAACTACAGCTACTCTTCCCCCGCTTTCTCTTTTGGTGCCCCTTCGATCTGCCTGGGGAAGGTCTTTCAATTCACCTATGCCGCCCACTTATTGCAAATCTCATAAAAGAAGATCACAGAGTCTCTTCTTTCTCCAACAGACCCTATTTTCATCTGCTTCTTTCTGTTTTGTGTCTAAGGAGAAGATTTCTCTAAATTTCTCTAAATATAAACAAAACCAAAACGAAATTAAACCAAACCAACCCGGCAATAAACTGAGGATCTTGATGAAGAAGATGGGGCGATGATGGGAAACCAAAGCATTCTATTTGGCTCTCTCGGATTTTTCTTTGTAGCCTGAGAGTCGAAAGAGTACAGTGCAGAATTGAATCCACAGCGCCTGATTTGTAGCACCCGGACTTCATACGTTAATTCATACACTTTGCTACAGAGATCTGCCTCACTCACTTTAACCCGGGGAGAGTAATGGTATTACAGACACCCTTAATAGAACTTGGAAAAGGAGTTAGAAGCTAAGTAAATGGAATCCATTAGAGTTAAACTAAGTTATGAAGCTTCAGAAAACGCCTACTCGCAAATCCAAACGCTCACTCGTTTTCATATAATAAAACATTTATTTACTCTATGAAAATAATATACAATAAATACTTTCCCCTTTTTCCTATTAAAGAATTTTAATAAATAGTCTACTGTCTAAAACTTAAAAAAGAGGAAAATAGGTCCCTCTGTTTATTTCTTAGGAACCCCCCCCCCAGTTTTATTATTCCTGAGATTTCATTGTTTACCAAAAAGATTTCTGTAGTGTTTTTTTTAAGAAAAGTATAAATGTCTAATAAATTAGGGAGAAAGAGAAACAGAGACAGAGGAAAGAAGAGAGAAAAAATGAGGGAGGGAAGGAATGAGGGAGAGAGAGAGAGAGAGAGAGAGAGAGAGAGAGAGAGAGAGAGAGAGAGAGAGAGAGAGGAAAACGGATAAGATTCTAATTCGATAATACCTGAATTTTTAGTAAAACTTATAAGGATTCTAGGAGTATGAGGAAAGGGAAGGGAAGGAGAAAGGAGTACTTTAACCTACAAAGAGGACTCCCCGTTACGAAGTGAAGAGGTCAGGAAGAGTGTTAGGTGTGTTTGGGGGAGGGTTGTTATTGGAATTGTAGATGTTCTAAGTCTATGGTTCGGAGCGTGCTGGTGAAGAAATCCAGATCTTCCTCAGAGAATCGAACTGGACTGTCCAGGGAGCCCTGCAGGGTAGGGGAAAGCCCCCCCGAGAGCTGGAGGCAGGAATCTGAAGCAAAGAAGTTGAGATCTGGCAAGAAAGGAGAATCTTGCCTCTCTGGGAATGAGTCGTCCAAGAGGGTCTCTGGTTCCATCGTCCCTGGCCTGTCCTCCGAGTACTGAGGACTCTCTGAATTCGAATTCTCTGATGGAGCCGACAACAGCCGAGATCCTAGCTGGCCTAGGGAGGGCTTAGTGGGGAGAGAACAGGCCTCTTTATCCTCTCGGGACCCCAATGGAGCATCCAGAGCTTGACCCAGAGCCGGGCTATCCTCGGACTCCTCCGCTGGATCACTGCCTTCCTCTAGAGCCCCAGGGTAAGCTTCGCCATCCAGAGGTTCCTTATGCTGGTTCTGTCGTTTATGTTTCATTCGCCGGTTCTGAAACCACACTTTGACCTGCCTCTCTGTCAAGTCTAGCAACGCGGCGATTTCCACCCGGCGAGGCCGGCACAGGTATTTGTTAAAATGGAATTCCTTCTCCAGCTCCAACAGCTGCGTGTTTGTGTAGGCTGTTCTCAGTCTCCTGGCCCCGCTGCTGCTTCCATCCTGAAGTCCAGGGGTATCTGGGGGGTGGGGGGAGAGGAAAAAGGTGGAGTGGGGAAGGCGGGAGAGAAATGCAAAAATAATATAAGTATTAAATTGGGGATACAGCTCCGCTCCTCCACCAAGTCTCCCACTAATCCAGCCGGCATGAAGCCCTCCTCCCCTGATATAGAGGAAATTCAGTGGAACCCTCCCACTCCCTTTCCTTTTTAAAAAGGAGGGCCTCTGCTTTTGTACAGTATTCCATTCCTCTTCTCTTCTCGAACCTCGAACTGAACCCAGCCAGAATCTCAGGTCCTCAGCAAAATCATGGGAAAGGAACTCAACGCCTGGAAAACGTCTCATGCCCCTATCCCACCCCCACACTTCAGGAAGGAGAGAAAAGCAAATCCTGATCCCTTCCAACAAGATCTGTTGTGCCCACAATTCATACAGAATTCTCACACGCAGAAAAAGCGAGATCCCTCTCTTAACTTACCCTATCCGACTTCGAGACACCCCACTATCCCCATCCCCCACAGACAGTTCTGCCGACGCTCTAAAATTCTTCAGCTGCTCTTAGGGACCTAGAGGGGGAGGGGAGAGAAGTTCTCCTTTCCCCTCCCCCAGACTTAATTCCAGCAGTTCTCCCATGCCCATACCCCAACATACTCACGTCCCTGCACTGAGAAATGAAAAAGGCAATAAAATCTCTTTTTAACCGTTTATCAGGGGGTAAACAAACAAACAAACAAACAGACAGACAAAAAAACCAAAGACATTCAAATGAAAAGGTAATCTTAAAATCATCTTCCAAAAATCTCCTGGGGTTGAGATGGGGGGGACTAATCGTCCAGGCCCCGACTTTTCATTCTACTCTTTGGTTTGTGAAAAGATAGGGACTGGGCGGAGAGAATCCAACAGCTCTTTCCCGCTCCGGAGACCTACCCTAATCTGTGTCTACCCTTCTGCTTCTCCCCAGTCTCCTCAAAATGCTTAGCCCACGCCCCCAGTCCACTATACTGACCTGTGGGTGATCCAGCCCCTGAGGCCGGCACCGTGGAGGAAGCTGGGGCAGGGGATGAGGCCGATTGGTTGGGTTTCTTGGTCGATTTCTTCTCTTTCATCCAGGGGAATTCGGGGGCCAAGGGAGCTGCGAGAAGAGACTGCGGTGGAGGCGGTGGCAGTGGCGGAGCCGGCCCATCCTCGGTTCGCCTTTGGCTCCGGGGTCTCTGAAGGGTGGAGGCGCCCGGCTGGAGGTTGGGGATGGTTTGCTCGAAAGGAGGAGGAGGAGGAATTAATGTCGACTCCTTGATTGATGAAGTTTGAAATGTCTCCAAGACAGCGGGGAAGGAAGTCAGGCACTCGGCGAGCGATGGCTGGCTGTTTATAAACCCAATCTCCCTCTCAAATTCAAAATTCATGGCTTTCAATGGTCCCAGCCTCAGGGTGGGGGAG
This sequence comes from Sarcophilus harrisii, assembly GCF_902635505.1. Lineage (NCBI taxonomy): Eukaryota > Metazoa > Chordata > Mammalia > Dasyuromorphia > Dasyuridae > Sarcophilus > Sarcophilus harrisii. The sequence continues at coordinate 331,893,969 of NC_045429.1, read as the reverse complement.
GGGGGCTACGGGGGGGGGAATGTCAGGAAGGGAGGATCGGAAGGACCCCCCCTCCCCCCCCAAGTTTTAGATGGAGTATTATTGGAGGGGGAGGGAGATTTTGCTCTCTCTCTTTCTCCCTCCCCCTTTTTTTATTTCGGGTCTTTATAATTGTATATTGCTGATAAATACAGGCGTATGGGGACTCTCTCTATTAAACCCGAGACTCGGCCGAAATTGCAGGCAATACTCGGTCACGGGACCGGCCTTGGCCAATCGCTCACCAGGGCCTGGTAGAAAACAGAGAGCATTCTTTTCTTTAATTGATTCAAAAACTCCAGAGGACCGCGATGTGGACACTGTCAATCCCCCGAGATGCCTCATGTCTTCCTCACCCCATTTCCCCCCTTTCCTAAACTGATACTGAAACATTATTCCTGTCAATGGAAAGACATGTAGGGAGGAATGATGAGGAGGTCACCTATAGGAGAAGTCTTCCTCCCCCATCCAAATAAATACATAAGAATAAATAACAAGAATAAATTAACCTTTTCAGAATAGCAGAGCAGATTGCAAAGCAAAACCTGGCGGGAAGAGAAATTTGAAATGGACGTTATTTCTCTTGAAAGTTTCCACCCTGGGGAGCAAATATCACTCTTTTCCCTACCCACCCCATAAAGCCAAAGGCTAAATCTTGCAAAGATCAATAGTTTTCAATTCTGACACTTAGCACTGAGACATAGAGACATTGCAGGGAAGGCAGAATGATGTAAGGGAAAATTAATACTGGACTGGGTATTAAAAGACCTAGGTTCCAATCAAGGTCTTGCTGCTAAGTTGCTGTGTGTGATTTTGAGCAACTGATTGCACCTCCCTAGGTCTCATTTTCCTCTTCTGTAAAATAAAGGGATTGGGTTATATGATTAAGTCATTCCTAAAGTCCTTTCAAATTCTGTGGTTGTACAAAAGTTCCAATAGATAATTAGATTTGATATACTTGTATTTAATTTCTGTATCCTTATTTATATTCCAAATGTATGTATATTGTACATCTATATATCTCCATCTTTTAAAAGAAAACCATACTAGTCATAAATGCCCAGAACTCTATTTTACCTATTATTCATCAAAGAGTAACAGCAAACATAGAGACCCACACACTTAAGGGTCTTGATTAGAAGTATGAAGACATTTGTTTTGGAGAAAGCTTACATTTCTTCCCAAGACAGAATCTTCTCTTGGAATTTTCCTTTTCCAAGTCTACTTTAACTATTTTGAAGGAGGAAATTGAGGACAACTGAATTCATATTCTCTTGCTCATTTTTGAAAGGAAGATTTTTAAATTCTGGAGAACTAATTAAAACTTAAGAATATGGTGTGTGTGTGTGTGTGTGTGTGTGTGTGTGTGTGTGTAGCTGAAGGTGGATTGGGCGTGGTTGCTGGATCCAAAATATTTGATTGTAAATAATAAGCCACTACAGAAACTGAAAAATCAGTTCTTGGGAAGATTTTTAAATAAGTAGGTCAGAGGGACCAGAGAGTAGAGGAGGCTATCAATCTTAGCCCTCTGACAGCTCCCTCCTATTGCATCAAAGAATTTGGCTCTTTGGGAAAGGGAGAGGGAGTCTCCTAAAATCATGATCTCTTAAAGGCCAAGGGGGGGGGGGGGGAGAGGATGTAAAGGAGAAAGGTGAATCAGGGAGACCCAGGGGTAGCAGATGGGAAATGAGAAAAGAGAAAACGCCACCAACTTAAGGGGAAAGTTAGTCTGGAAAACTCCCCAGGCTTTCCCCCCTTCCTCTCCTCCCCCATTACTTCAAGCAGCAAGCTGGAGAAAGAGAAAGAGATGGCTAGGGGAGAAATGGCTACTCGGCTGGGGCTGCTCGATCTAGGAACTTACTTTCTGTCAATTAGACATTCGTGTGGGCGGTGAGTATTTTAAGAGAGGCACAGAGTTGGAATCGGGGGGAGGAGGGAGAGCCCTGACTGAAGAATAGACACAAAGATGGGGGGGGGAGAGAGAGAAATAGAGGAACAGTGAGGCCTCCCGGAGAATTTGTGTATGGGGTGGAGGAGAGTTTGGAGTTTGGGGGAGCTATTGGAACTACAGAATCTCTAAAAGAGTATGTTGCTTGATTTTGAAGAAACCAGCTGGAGTTCGAGCTCAAGTCAGTGAATTAGTTTTTCGTCTTTGGAATTTTTTTTCTTAGAAAGGAGGGGTAAAGATTAGGATTCTTTAAAAAAAAATCTTCCCTGAATGTTTATCATTTTTGGAAGATGGGGTTCCCGACACTCAGAGACAACTTGCAGAGGTTCGACAGCCAGCCAATCCCTCAATAAAAGATAGTAAACAAGAAAAACTTGCGATGTTGACCTAGAAGGCTCTCTAGGGTTGGCCTAGTGAGTTTGGCAGCTTTCTCTCTGCACCTCAGAGAGCTCTTGGAGGAAGAGGAGGGTGAGGAAGAGGAAGATGAAGATGATGAAGAAGTGGATAGCTGCCTCTAACTCCTCCTTACAGGTTTTACGGCTAGATTAAAGAGTAATGTAACACTTGTTTATTAAAGAGGTAGAAGTGGGCCTTTAGCAAAAGAAGAGCTAGATTACCAGAGACATATTTTCTAGCTGGGAGTCATAGAGCAGAGATATTTTAGCTTAATCTCAGTCTCTGGATAGATATCTGAGCTTCTGAAATCTCCAAAAGGGCAGGGCAAGTAGACAGCCAGCCAAAATACTCCCTTATCTTTCCTCAATTCTATTCGTCTCTTACTCTTGTTTGCAAACTCTCGCTAAAAAAATCTCTGCCTTCTACCCTCACTCTTGCTAGATAAATAGTCCATCCATCGTCCCCCCTACTCCACCCCCTTCAATCCCTAACATGGCGCTTCATCCCGTTACATCATCCAGAAAATGCTATTCACAGAAGAGGAAGAAAGAGTGAGAGAGAATTGGGGTGGGTGGGGAAACCCTTGAGCATTATTTGATCCCAATCAAACTTTGCACGCTCTCCCGCTTTTAGATTATAGTGTGACCCAATGGCAAATTGCTTGCTGCTTGGATGAACCGAGTCCAGTTAAAATCTCACATCGAACGGGGGGAAAATCAGGTTGCTTTTTTATTGTTATTTATCGTTGCATAAAGATTGTAATTACTAACCTTGGACTGTCTGGATGCAACATAAAAATGAAAATTAGCCCTCGCTTTAAGACTGGGGGCTGGGAATCAAACGTGGTTCTCCTTTACCCCTTCCCACCCCGAGCATACATATACACACTAAATATATGCTTCTAATTAAGCAGTGCGAGCACATCGCTTACAATTAGAATTATGCAACTCTTCAGCAAATCCACCATCGCTTCTTTTTTCAACGAATTAGCCCCATATTTCAGACTCCCTGTCCTTTCTCTCTCTTATCGGCTCCGGCGATTCAGCGCTGACATTTCATCTTTGACAGACGCTTTCTATCCTCGCTCCCACATCATAAAACTTTTATGGAACCGCGACTAATAAATTAAGTTTTTGCCGGGATTGGGAAAACCGAGAGGCCCACAAGTCTAAGAATTATTTTATTTATTCTCCTGACCCAAATGTCTCCTCCTATCCCCTTCCTCGACTCCTCGCAGCTGCATCAACTGCTCCTCTCCTTTCCGGATTGGTTGCTTTCACCGTTTTTATTAGATTTAATTTAACTTCGGTTGCAACGTTCTGACCTGAAAACTCTAGGCCTTAGAATTTATTTATTTAATTAAAAAAAAAAAAGATTAATCATTTTCCTTTGTTTTCATTCTAGACCCAATGGTGGTTGGGCTCCAGGGTCACGTGATGGCTTCTTTGTAGCGGCGGAAAAGGCTTGTGAAGTTTAGGCTGGTGAAAGGGAGATGGAGCTGTTATCCAGAGCAGAGAGAGGAAAGACAGAGAGACAGAACTAGGAAGCCAAAGAGAGGGAGGTGGTGTAGCTGGGTAAATGCAGGAAGAGCACAAGAGCTTGTTAAGTAAGCACCAACTTGATAAGTTGGCAAAATGTTACGACAGGAAACAAACAGAATTCAAAGGAGAGATTCAGGGAGTAAGGGGAAGATGCTAAAGTGAGGAGTGGGAAAGAAAGCCAGAATGGTATCTTCAATCCCCTTCTTAAATTTGGAAACACTGGACAGCTTGATTGTTGCCTGACCAATTGGACCAAAGAGACAAGGTAAAATTGATAACAGAAAGTTTATTCAAGAATTGCTTGACAGACAACCCTTTTTAGTAAGGAAAAAGTAACTCCTAAGAACAAATAAAGATTTCCAAGAGGGAGTAACTCTAAATCTACAAATTCAGGACTATACAGAGACGATTAGGAGCTGAATTCATGCCTTTAAGAGAACTAATTACAATTGCTCATAAGTACGAGGATAACATAAATCTACGGCTCTTTCCTAGAGTACAGTAATAACTAAAATTGAAAAGGTTTTACGACAGGAAACACAATGTCCTTTATAACAAGTAAATACTAAAAGAAAAAAGTACAATTTTCTTTTGTACTTCATATAAATACATAATGTTGGGTAGGGGGATAAATAATACAAAAAAAGAAAATATTTTAACAGGCTATAACCAATAAATATATATGAAAATGTTCACTAGAACACACGCTTTTAGAGCAACGCCTGGATTCTTCGGGCCCAAGCATCTCTCACAGTTGTTTTTATATCCATTAAAATGTAAACTCTAAGTGCAACAATGGTATCCCAGTTAGGAGCATTAGGCCAGCACATACCAAAGGCTCTGGCATCAGCTCAGGCCCTGGGACATACAGTTTGTTCAAATATACCCTGTTTTCACGTTAAGTCAAGAGAATAATCAAATAATAATAATAATAATAATAAAAAAAGCTTCTAACCCCTTGTGTCTGGATTGCTTTTTGTGATGAGCCCTAAAGAGAGGAGGGAGGATGTGGTGATTGGACTGGAGAATGAGAAAGTGGGGGCAGGGGAAGACAGGCAAATATTTAGACCTGACAACTTGCTTGCCCCAGGCCTACCTCTGCTCCTCAGTCATTTTTCAAAGGAAAAAATATATATAGCTATATCTTTATAATATAGGCAGCTATGACTTTCAGGATCTCTCAGCATCCCTGAGCCCACTGAAAATTGAATGGGGGTGGAGGGGAGGAGGAATCACCAGGTATACAGATCTTAAAATCCTGGAAAAAGGATGTAGGGCTAACAAATGAAGTGAATGGGGGGGGGAGGGGAAAAGGAGAAGGGGGAGTGAGGGTGGCCTTAGATAAAGCCCAAATGAAAGGGAGAAAGATTTAGATTTTGAAGGTGCTAGAGAATGGAGAAGTTAATGCCCCTTCTGTGCCGTGGGGGTTGACATATTTGTAAATGTTTTCTTTCTAACAAGATGGCGAATTAAGAAGTTATCTGGAATAGCCAAGAAAAGGTAGGAGGTGAGTAGTTTGGTTGCCTTTTGCTAAATCATTCTATTCTCTCTTTTAAAATGTGCTTCTCCACAATCCCCACTTCAATTTTCTGAGCTTCATCTTTCTCCAACTTCCCCACCCCCACCCCCCAGGCAGTAAAATTAAAAGTTGTATTGGAGCTTTGGAATTACCAGGGGAAATGGGGGCAGGTAATGGGGATGGAGAGGGACAAGATCTCTAGCCTGGTTTGGATTCGGGAGTGAAAGTTTGAATACCAATTTTGCAATGCAGGGATGTGGGAGAGTAGGAGAGGAAGGGTGTATTTAATACTCTTAAAGCCCTCCTCTCACCCCAGCTCCCACCAGGCCCTTTCTTCGAAGAGAAACTCCCTGTAATCCTCCCTCCTGTTTTTTCCCATCACTTCTGGACAATCTCAGTCTTGCTGGCTCTTTCCCACACCCTCTTTCCTCCTTGTGCTCCTCCACGCCACTTCTCCCTCACTTCTCCCATCACAGGTGTGTCAATTTGGGCGCTTCTTGGATTCTACCCTGAGGAGGCGCATGGTGAGAAGAAAGGTCTGTGTAAGTGGGGTGTGGGTCGCAAGGTCCGTGATGCTGGTTGGGGGCCATTGGGGGCGCCCCGTTGTAGTCCAGGTTCCCCGACGGGTGGTGGGACAGGTGGTTGAGGCCATACAGGGAGGGACCAGCAGGGGGCGGTAGCGGATCCACGTACCCGCCTCCCCCGACGTACACAGGGCTGCTTTGCATGCTCGGTGTAGCGTAGGCTCCCCCATTGCCTTGGAGAACGTGGGGTTCGTACTCGGGAGGCGCTGGGTTGGGCGTGTACTTCTGCGGGGCGGCACAGCCCTTGAGTGGCGGCTGGTAGTTCGACGGCAAAGCATAGGCATTCTGGTGGGGTTTGCCGAAGGCAGGAGGGGACGGGGTCTCGTAGCTGGAGGTCATGGTGTGTAAGGCGTTCATGAAGCCCGCTGTAGATTGCATGGGCTGAGGGGGGCTGCCGGCTGGAGAGGGGCCTCCGGACGAAGAGCCCAGCCCCTTGGACTTCTGGTCCTTCTTGTACTTCATCCGCCGGTTCTGGAACCAAATCTTGATCTGGCGCTCGCTCAGATTAAGTAAATTGGCCATCTCCACCCGGCGAGGCCGGCACAGGTAGCGATTGAAATGAAACTCCTTCTCCAGCTCCACCAGCTGAGCACTGGTGTAGGCTGTCCGGGCTCTTTTGGAGGCCGAGGATCCCGGCGGGCTCTTGTCCCCTCCCCCGCCGCCCCCACCCCCTCCGCCTCCGCCGCCTCCACCACTGCCGCCGCCGCCGCCACAGCTTTCTGCCGGATTGGGGGGGGGGGGGGAGGTGGAAGGAGAGAAAATGAAATAAAAGATAATTACTGTACACGCCGAAATTGAATGCATCGTTTCTTAATAAATCCAGGCCTGGGCTCTGAGCCTTCTCTCGCCCTCCCCCTTCTCCCCCCCCCAGAGCTGTTGTGTTGTCGCCCCCCCCAAACCCCGCTACCCGTCGCATTAGCGGACACTCCATAATAGTGGCATTTATTAAGAGACCTGTTCTCCACTCGATGCCCTAGCTTATGAAAATTTGATCATGTCACACAGACACAAGCTGTACGGCCATTTATTTATGACTGGATTATTCTCTCCTCGCCCCCCCCCCCTCCCCTTCTCTAGCTTTTCTCTTCTCCTCCCGATCTCAGATCTTCCCTTCCTCCCTTCTCCAATTCTGAAAAATAAAATATCGGAGAGTACTAATGAAGGGTCTAGGAGTGAAGGCCACATTTGGAATCTGGGGGTCTCAAAGCCAGGAGGCACAGACCCAGGGTCACAGTGCAGGATAGATGAGTTCTGGCACACGGCAGGGACACCTCAGTGATGGTGATTAATACCCACAATAATCATACTTAATAATAATCAATCCGCTTGGGGGCCGCTCAGGGGCTGTTGGACTGTTTTTCTATAGAGTACCACAGACTCAAGCTCCTAGGCCTGATGCTCCTAAGTCTGTGGCTTTTAATGCAAAGAGCAAATGTGTGTTTGGAGACTGGAGAGAGGGGGAAGGTGGGCTAAGGGTTCTTAGATAAGAATATAGGCGGATGCAGGTGTCAGTTAAGTTGAAGGGGTAATCTACTCTTACCAAGGCAGTAGCCCCCTGTTACCTGACCCTTCTTCCCGCTCTTTTCCCTCCCAGTGTATTTTGCCACGTGGAAAGTTCTGGGTGGACCCTAGCAAGACTAATAATCACAATAATAGAAATCAAAATAAGGCAGAGAGAGGGAGGGGCAATACCTGTGCTGGGGGAGCTGTTTTTCAGTTTGGAGTTTTGCCTCGACTCTTTCATCCAGGGAAAAATCTGTTTGCTGAGGGTGGAGTTGGAGCTGGGGCCGCATTTGGGGGGAGCGTTTTTGCTGGGCCCACTGGCATTATTGCTGTTGCTACTGGTGCTGGTTGGGACAGCATTGGGAGGGGGTGAACCCGGAGGGGGGGCCGAGTGGTGGTCCGGGGCCAAGCCAGGCCTCATACAGCTGCCGTTCAACTCTTTGCTTTTGCCATGGGGGGCCGTATTGCCCAGGGCCTGGAGTGAGCAGGCCGAACGCTGGTAGTCTCCTTCCAAATGCGTGGCTGATTGGAAGGGGGGCTGAGTTGGCCCGTCGTAACCGAAGCCATTGCTGCCAGGGTAGGAATAACCTCCGAACAGAGCTGTTGTGTTGTCGTAGTAGGTCGCTTTCTGCATCGCTGGACAAGCCCTGGATGGCGGGTGGCAACTTGCAAGGGCCTGATACCCTCAGGACTGGACATTGGCACCCCGGGGTCACGTGATGTGCCGGACCCCCCCCCTCCGCCCCCCTCCTCCCGTGGTCTCTTGGAAGCGGCTGACCTGCGGGGCGAGAAAGGAGAAACAAGGGAAGAAGACTGGGTCTCGAATCCATCTTAGGCGCTGAAAAGCGAGCTGACATCAATAGGGTTTTTTCTCTCAGCCCCCCCCCCACACACACACTTCCCCGAAGCAAATGCTGAGGCTGCCTTCCTGACCTGATACTGAATTTTGTGGAGGATTTTATTTTAATACAGAAAAAACAAATTTCATCCCTATTAAAAAACGGTGAGAATGGTGATTTTGGAACGTCCTAGATCTAACACTCGACTAACTTCAAGTGACGTCTCTCCCTTTTCCTATAAAATAGCCTTTGACCTTCCTCCTCCTCTTACTCCTCCTCCCAAGTGTAGGATAGGGTATTAATCTGTATCGGGGTGAGGGGGGGGAGGAGGGGGGAGTAAGAGAGCAAGAAGACTGAAATAAAAGGGTCATCATCTTCATCATCACTATCATCATCCCAGGTTCCCCTATCTCTCTGTCTTCTTGTCCATTTCCAAATCTCCTTCAGCCAAACAGAATTAACCTGCCAAGTTGGGCAGAATGGAGAAGCAAGATCAGCAAGCAATCTCCTGAAGCAAAGCCGCTCAAACCCGCATGACATAAAACTCTCAAGTTTTAGCCTTCTCCGTCTCCAATTTTTTCCTTTTCTTTATATTTTCTTTCGAATCTGACCAAATTCTTTACTCAGTCAAGACTGTACGGAGGACCACGGCCAACCAGTCTCTTTCGGAGACCCCTGATCCCTGCTGGATAGTTCATTCACCTTCTCCCTTCCAGTTGGTGCCTCCACCATTTGGTACAGGTTTTCTCCACCTCTTGTTTTCTTCCCTCTGTCCTTTTGTGTTTTCCTACCCTCTTTCTTTTCCTCCCTTGTTTTCATAGGAAGGGGAGAAAAATAGAAGATAAAAGAGAAAAAGAAGAAGAAAATTGTACAACTGCTGGAGTTCTCTACTTCGATAAAAGGCTCTTACTTAAACAGCAAATGACTTGCTAAAGAATATCAACAAAGCAGTGACTCCTGATACTAAAAGTTGAGTTCTTCCTGATAGCTGATTTTAACAATCCAAAGAAGTCCATCTCTTTTCCCAAAAACAACCAAATAAAATCCCTATTCTTAATTGTGTTTTTGGAGAAAATGACAGCAAAATAAAGTTACAAGCCGCTGAGGACGTTGCCTTTTTTTTTTTTTTTTTTTTTTTTTTTTTTGAGGAAAAAAAATCTTCGTTTTGGCTCTGTTTTCTTTTCTCCTTCCTTAACTGCTGCTCTTAGACATGATAAAATTCTGCAAGTTGACCTTTTATTACACGTGTATTTGTTGTGGATGAAATAATTTTAAGTGATACATATCTTAAAAGAAAAAACCCTTAAGGGAAAAAGAAAAAGAACCTTCCAACTTTCCCTAGCTCCTCCATCAAGAGTGTCCTCAATAGCATATAACGAATAAACATTTAATCCCAAAATCTGGATTAAATTCTAGGGGTAAGTTTCTTTTCTGGAAAAGACACAGGTCTGGAAAGAAGCGGGCTCTCCGAGAGAGGGGTTCTTCTTACCCGGATAACGCAGGTCTTATTGTTAACACCGCTATTATTATTTTGATTTAGCCTAAATGAGCTTTGGAGCAGCCCTGGCTGAAGGGTGAATTAATTAACACGCATCAGCTGAGTTTGTTATTAATAGATCGGAGAGGGAAACTGAATACAAACTGAAAAGGAGGGAGCTGGTGCTGGTCGGAGTTTTATGTTGTCTAGATTATTATTACAGTAATAACAATAATATCAATAATCATAATAATTTGGCTGGAAGCCTAAAACCGATCAACACTTTGGACACTTCCAAAACCCCTTGACCACCCTTTCTCCCAAAAGAATCAGCAACCTGGAAGCAGCAAGGCCTGAAGTGTGTTTTAGCTGAGGAAGAAGGGAGATAGAACAAAAAGAAAAAGCGGGGAGAGAGAGAGAGAGAGAGAGAGAGAGAGAGAGAGAGAGAGAGAGAGAGAGAGTAAACCAGAGGCAAAGAAAAACTGAGATGTTTGAGAAATTCAGCTCTCCACCCGCCTCCAGGGAAGTTCCTGTCTCCAGTGCCGCCGTGCAGGAATCAGGATCATCGCCGGAGTAGGAGAATAGAAAAATGTCCAGGATCATAACTAGTCAGTGGAGGCCTCTTCCAAGGAGTCTACCCTGGCTACAGACTTGGGCTATGCTGATCAGGCTCGGGTGCTTTCCTCTGTTTCAAGTTCGGCTTCCAGAGCTAACCGAATTAAAAAGCGGCTTTGCAACTCAGCTGCTGTGCTTTTCTGAGATTGTCTCTCCGCCAGGGAGCGCCGAGGCCTGGTCAGCCAGAGAGAGGACCTCCGAAGGGATCGTAGTTTAGGGAAGATAGGTAGGAAAAACCTAGAAAAAAGCTGGGAGAGGGAGGAGGGTAAAGGGATTGGGGGGAGGGCGGGGGAAGTGCGGGGAGTAAGCCATCTCTATCGAGAGCCAAATGTGTATTTTTTTCCCCTTCCTCCATGTTGGAAAAATTCAATTCTCCATCTGGTTCTTCAGGAAGGTGACAGGTCTCTCTCAGCTTCCCCCCAGGGCCTCGATAAGAAGGGAAGGAACCAACCCCCCTCAAGAAAACCATTCCGCTAGGCGCAATCCCCTTTGCCACCGGAGTCTGGAGATTTAACAATAGCTTAGGAGAGAGCAGGGGCCCCCCTCGAGAAGGCATAGGCCGATTGGCAACCTGGGGAAAAAAAGATAGGATTTGGGGGGAGGAGGAAGGAAGAAAAGAAAGAAAGCAAAGAAAAAAGGAGAGAGGGAGAGAGAAGCGGAGAGAGAGAGAGAGAGAGAGAGAGAGAGAGAGAGAGAGAGAGAGAGAGAGATTCCAGTTTTCCAAGAAGACAGGCAAAAAAAAAATCAAGCCAAGAGATGGGTACAAAAAGAAAAAGAAGAGAGAAAAGAGGAGAGAGAGAGAGAGAGAGAGAGAGAGAGAGAGAGAGTCGCTGCGTGGAAGGAAGCCTAAAGCTTGTGAACTCTTCTTGAACCGAGATCGCAGTCATATGGGCCATAAATCATTGAGACATACTCTCCGCCATTCACAAACTGATAGCCTATTTCAGTCCAGCTTACCTTAGCCACCGACGAGGGGAGAACAGGCAGACATAATATATATTCACATCGAGCCCCAACGCGAGCGGTAGGCGAGAAATCTCCCCAGCTTGAAGGCAAAAAAAAAAAAAAAAAAAAAAAAAAAAGCCACTCTTTAGCTACATCCCCCTCCCCCCCCACCCCCACCCAAAAGAGGAACCCCGGCTGGGGAGCCAGAGGGGCCGGTCGCAGGAGCCGCGGTGCGTCCGTTTCAATTCACTCCGCTTGGGGGGGGGGGTGCGAAAGAGGGAGGGGGTGGGGGAATAGGAAAAAAATAGAAGAGGCGAAAGGTGGTTCGGCAGCTCCCGGAGAATCCGGTTCCAGGCTCGCGAACGGACAAGTCTCCACAATCTGGTTGCCCTATAAGACTGGTACGCCCTACTCTCCGATAACAATGGCCTCTGCTTTTGCACAGGGAAAAAAAAAAAAAAAAACCACACAGACACACACACAAGCCTACATACACACCCCCCCCACCTCTCCCCTTCCCAAGCTTAGATGCCTGATACGGAAGAAAGGTGATGGTGGTGGGGGGCATGTTTTTGTTTCCTCTCTCCCCCCTAAAAAAAAAGTGGGGAAGGGAGGAGAGTGTAGGGTTAAAAGAAAACAGAATACAGGTGATAAAAATATATGTGTGTGCAAGATGGGGGGGGGGGGGAGGGTGAAAAGGGAGAAGCCCCGGGCAAAATGGGTAGAGTGAGTTCTCATGCTTCTTCCGACACCCCCCACCCAAACGCAGCGTCACTAGTGAAACATTATGCTAATTAGACACTGTAGTGAACTGAGGCCTAGCCAGAGCTGGCTCTGGGTTCGTGGGTGTGACTATTGGGTGAGAATCCTCATTAATCTGAACATATCGAGTTTTATTATTGCTGTTTTTTTTTTTTTTAAATAGTTGGGATCCTCTTTGGGTCTTGCCTACATCTCCCTATCTAGCTCTGCCTCTCTTCCTTCTTTTTCCTATCTCTTCCTTCAATCATCCGTTCTTTCCCTACACGCTTCCCCGCCCCCCCCCCATCTCTAGGTAGACTCTCTTTCCAACTCCAACTAAGGGGAAAGGGGGAGCACGAGGATTTTTTTTTTAAAGCATAACTCCCCCCTCCTTTTTTTTTTTTTTTCTTTTTCGAACAGACAGCAAGCGAGTGACTGATGATTTAAACACAGACGCGCAAGCACACACAGCAATATGAGGTTGGGGGAAGGGGGTCGAAACAAGGGGGACAAAAGGAGGAGATTATAGCGCCGGGATGAGGTAGGGAGACTGAAGACTTGAGGAACTTCGCTCTGAAGTTGAGTCTGTTAATATTCTCACCTTCTGACTGGCACAGGGTAGAAAAGAAAGTGAAGGGAAAGGGAGAGCACATTTACACTTCCAAGGACAGAAGAAGACAGTAAAATGACTTAGGAAAGAGCAAAGGAGAGAGTTTTATTATTACTACTAGGACGACGACTATTAATAAGGACAGACCTGCTTGTTTCTCCAGGCCACCCAAGATTTATGGTTTTCTCGGTAAACCAGAGTAACTGCAAAAGCGAAACTTTCTCTGACGATGGATTTCGTGTAAGGGCAGGAAAAGAAGCCGAGGCTGGAGCTGCGTAGGAGGAGGACAGGAGCCAAGAATGTAGGTGTCTGCAGATTTAGGGACTGGGGAGGGGGGGACAGGGGTTCCCAACTGAGGACTAATTCCTTTAGGGGGAAAAAAAAAACCAGAATACAAAAAAAGGCGTTTCAGGCTTTGCCAAACTGCTGACTCTGAATTTAGGATTGAGTGAAAGAATGAAATGCCTCTCTCTGTCTCTCTCCTTCCTTCATTTCCTCCTTCTTTCCCTTCTTCCGCCTCCCTCCTTATATTCCCCCCCTTATCCTCTGCATTTGACTTATCCCCTTTGAAAGCACCACTTGGGAAGACTGGTAACCCAGAAGAGGGACTCTTTACAGTTATTGTTCCTTCCCCCCACTGAGCTTGATAAGATTTATGCAAGATCCCATCCTCCTCCTCTCACTCATTAGAGCCTCTACTTTTGACTGTGGGCAACTTCATCTCCCTCAGGAGGGTGCCAAGTCCACTCCTACCCCATACTTATCTCTCCAGGCAAGAACATCAGGCAACAAATCCAGACTGAATTTCTGGCCCAGAACATTTTGGGAAGGACTACTCCTGCTTTTAGTGTTCCATTAGCTCTGGCAACTCCTGTGGACTTTCTTTTGGGTCATCTTCTCTACCTCCCAAGGGGTAGAAAAAGAGTCAGCATCAACGACAACAAAAGCAACTATAGCAAGATCGGAAACGTTTGGACATAAGGCCAGGTGGATTCCCTTCGACTTATTAAAAAGGTGGTAGTTGGGAGAGGGAAAGGGAGGGGAAGGGGGAGGAAGAGTTGGGAAAAGAAGATATTGTTGGGATGGAAACCATTTCAACTTTTAAAAAAAAATTAGTGATCTCCCTCAGTCTTCTCCAATACACAGAAAGCAGTGACCTCTAAAATAGACTGTTAGAGTCAACTCGTATCCTGGGTCTAGGAAGAAGCAAATATTCTTTGGGTTAACTAGAGGAAATGCAATTGCCCCCACAAAGGCCCTCCCCATCTTAAACTCCATTTGCACATAAGGAGCTACTTAAGGAAAGAAGATGAGGGGCTAGGTAATTTTAAGAAACTAAAAAAAAAAGAGGTCCTTAAAATATCCCACTTTTGATTCACTCTCTAAAATACTAAAACAACTGCTACTACTTATTGTTATTGTAACAACAACGATAAAAGAATCTCTGAACTTAAGGACGTCCAGCTCTGACTTGAGCTGGTAAGGTACTTTTTTTTTTTTTGTTCTTGTTACCTCCCCCTCCCAAAAAAAAGGGTTTTTTTCCTATTTTTCAGAAGAAAGGTGCACACAGGGATGCTAGGTTGATTTGGGCAAGTCTCTATTCATTATTTAATGTTTTTTAAAGAGGTCCTGTGATCTTCTGAGTTACTGTCTAGAGCTACTACCGAATAAGAACAGGGAGATGATCTATGTCTAAGGTTGTGGATGCTGAGAAAAGTTCTTAAGAAGCCTATGTCAGATACCTTATCCTTTGGTGTTGTGATAAAAGGCACTCAACAACTTACAACTTCTTTTTGTCAGAAAAGGAAGATGAAGGAAGGGGCTAGGAAAGGGGAAATTAACTACAAGAAAAAAATTAATCAGTATTAAAGGCTACACTTGGTTTGAAAAGACTATTAGACTTCCTTAATCGTATAGTATAGCTGGTATTAAGTTCATTTTTTGAGGACCTATGAAGGGGATGCAGGGAATAATGTATTTTACAGTGTCTAAAAGTTAATAGAAATGTTGAAATTTAATAGGTTTTTAAATGAAATTCTAGAAGATCCTTCTAAATTCCATTGCTATCAAAGATGGAGAGTTAGTGGAGGCAATGGTATCCTAGGGAGAGAACATCCAACCTGGGATAGTGCCCATTTAATTGAAGTTTCTAGTTTCTGTTTCCCAGGTCCCTTTTAAACTTCTCTTAACCCCATCTCTCAAAACCAAGTGGAAAGTTGATGGGGAAAAACTGGAAGAGAGAAGTGGCAAATCAGGCACTTTATAAGCTTAAAGTCCGTCAGGAGGTGGAGAAAAGGGGGAGAAGAGATGTAAAAAGGAAAAGTGCTTCCACGGGGAATCGACACAGCACAGTATTGAAAGAAAACAACTCACTGCTTAGTTTCAGGAAAGAGGGAACAGGTTTTTAACAGATAAAACTTTGGTTTATTTTTTTTTAATTGGGGAGAAGAGATATTGAGAGAGAAAAAGAAAGTGATTAATATTTTTAATCCAAAAATCTATACTCCCTCTCCCTTAAAAAAAAATCTTTCTCAGTATTAAACAGCAACCAGATTGAACCAAAAGGCACGACCCTTTCCTTTAATCTCATATGTAGCTCCAGATTCATTCACTAGGAGAGGACAATGACCAATTTCTGCCTATCATATACTTTTCCCACCCCACAGTCACAATTGAGACTTTTTGAGATAACAATATGAGTTCAAGAAATTTCCAGATATCAACAAATCCCTCTCCCACCTCCTATTCAAGTAAACAGACCAGAGGAGAGGAAGTGGGAAAAAAATCAATAAAACCCTAAAATTTCTTCTTTAAATCTGTGTTTTCGTTCCTGGGCTCCAGGCCTCTCCCTGGGAACCGCTGAGGCGGGATCTGCCACCTCTCTTGATCCAAAGCAGGCCCGTGGCCAAATTGGGAAAGCCCCTCCTAAAGTTGAGATGGCAAGCAGAGCTGAGGAGCCGCAGACCTTTTGCAATAATTTTAAAAAATTTATTAGGCGCACACGCAGCTTCCCCTCTCCTTGCTCCACTGGCCTCGGGTTATCCAAGTTCCTATTTTTAAAAAATTAGTAATAATCCCCTTTTCCGAATGAATAAAGATCTCCAAGCCTGCAATGGGAAGGGAGGGAGTGGGGGGAGTGGGCAGGGAGGACTTGGCACCGAAAAATAGTTCTAGGCATTAACTTACTTTCCCCTCCTCTGGGGGGGAAAATCATCTCAGCTACTGCGTGATCTGGAACAAAAGAACACAAGAATAGATGAAACTTTACTTCTGAAGTTCTCCCCGAGCTCCCTCAAAACCAAAGGACAGCGGGGACCTGACCACACAGAAACGGGAGGCAAGAGCAGAAACAAGTAATCTCCAAGTAGAGAAAGAATTCCAGCCATGTGCTAAAAACATTGCAATCTCTCTTGCCCAGGGCAGTAGAAACGAAACAAAACAAACAAAAAAATTATACAATATCTGGGTAAGGCCTTATTGTTCCAAATTATATAAAATATCTTGAGATACGGAAGGGATCAGCCAAAACCAAAAGAACTGCTCTTTTCAACAATGACATTTTGAGTTCTGCTGCTCTTTATTCGGAGGTTTGGAAGATGGAAACGAGTATTAGAGAATGAATGCCTCTTTAAATGGGAGATGTTCTTCTTTATACTTGGGTTATGTGGGATAGAGTGTATGAAAAGTGGGAAGGGTGAAGACAGTCCATCTAAAGCCTCAGTAACCCCTCCCCCAACCCTAAGTCTTGAGACCCCCAAGACAAAGGGGCATAGAGCTAAGAGGGAAGAGGCAGTCCAGTCCAATCTCCTTCTTGTGAAGAAGACAAGGTGAAGAGAAAATACATTAAAACAAACACGTACCATACTAGGAAGAAGAAAGAGTAAACGTAGAAATGGAAAGAAGGTAGAAACAGGAGCCTATCTCAGGAAAGTGTTTTGAGTCAGACTTCTGACATATTAGATGTCTCTCTCCCAGTGACCTCTGTTTAGCAGACAATAACTCACCGGATTAATGACCAATCAACGGAAGTACTTTTGAATTGCCTCCAAATATAAAACCAAAAAGCCTGGGATACTATGACAATTCGCTTAGGGCAAATTACTGGGTCCCAATCGACCTGCCTTCTCTCCCTTCCCGCCCATAGACTGGCTGCCTCTATCTCTATGTGTATTTCTGTCTCTGATCCTTTCTTATTTTCCCCCAGTGAATTATTGGGGGAGGGGGGGAATCAGGGGTAGTAATTTCGAAAATGGATGATTTGCCTTTGCAAATGCAGAAATCTTGGGTTCTTTGGAACCTCTAAGGATGGTTTGAGCTCTGTTCACCTGACAATTGGAAGTGGGGTGTAGATGGTAAAGAGAAAGGAAGGAGGAAAATCAACTATATCACTTCTTTGGCCACATTACCCCTAGAGATTCTTCCAACATTTTTCAGTGACCTCTCTCTCTAAACTTCCCCAAGTATCAAATTTAAAATCTCCATTTCCCTTCTCTTCCTCCACATCCCTAACTCCCAGCTTTATAATCACTCTATTCTCTAACCCTATGGTTAGCTTTAGGAAAGTAGCCTTTCCTTTCATCTGGTATTTCCCCTCAACTCTGGCCCAGAGAGGTATTTTAGGAAGTTTTAAAAAATAAAAAAAAAGATGGAGGGGAGATACACGCCACTCTAAGCACCCAGACTTTTCCCCCTCTCAGGTTTGAGCCTGTCTAAAGCAATGGCAGTTAGCTGACGGCATCTCTTGGAATAACTTCATTCTATTCTAAGCATCTTTTCCCACAGATTTACTAGATTACACTGAAAGCTTCCCTCTATTGAGTGCGTAGGAGGTGAAATTACAGCACAGGAAACTCTCTTGTGAGAGGTTGCTCACCCTTTAGAAGGCCTAGCGCTTCATCCAAGATCCAATGAGACTTCCAACCTCATTCAATTTGCTTGGCCCTCTTCTGACTATCCCTGTCTCTATTGCCTACACCTTATAGTCAATATCCATCCTGCTCCAAGAACATCCACGATGGTGGCTAAAAATGAAACTTGAGAGAACAAGCAAGGAAGAAAGAGCTGGAGTTTGGGATTCAAATTATATGAAATGGCCTGAATTTACATAAGGAACCATGCTCCATTTGCAGAATTTATATAATATAACCCATTAGAGTTTAGTATTTAATATTTTCTATGAAAATGATACACAATCTCTATATGCATATATTAAAGATGTGTGTATGTACACACACACACACACACACACACACACACACACAGTGTCCCAAAATTCTTAATTTAATGTTAAGCTTTAATGGCTTAAAACTTCAGCAAGACTTTTAGAACACCCTGTATATATACCTATTGACCTATGTCTAGCCATATGCATTCATGAAGCATATCCAAATTCATTAAACTATATATATATATACACACACAACATAAATAATATTTATAGTGTAGTTATATGTTGTATGTATATATATATGTAATAAAGGCTTGTTGCATAAATCTACAATATTTGTGTTAGTGCAAATAGTAGTTAATAAAGAATAATAGAACCAAATCTATTTAATAAAAAGGAAATGAGAATATTTTGACTAGTTATAGAATATATCCCATCAAGAGTTCCTCGAAAACGTCTGTGCCACACAACTACCTAATTACAAACACATACAAGTTTTGGGTGGGCTTTGGTCTTATTGCTCTACTGCAAAGGGTACTGATTTCCCAAGCTCATCACCATATCAAAAGCACCATTCAGTGCAAGTAGCATCCTCACTCTGTAAATAATTAATTTTTAATTGGAGGAGAAAACCTCCGAACTGGCAATTTTTAACAGGAAATCAATGCTCCTATTGTGTCTATCCAGGACCTTTTTTTCTCTCCCCCTTCCAATCTCCTCCCCCTAAACCACCACTTTCTCCTGTAATCCGTCATATTAACCCCCTTCCTGCCCAAAACAAGCAATCTTCAAGCTGATTTAGGACCCATCTCCCTGTTTTCTTCCTCATTGCTCCCTTCTTCTCTCTCTCTAGTCTGAGCTGAAAGGTCTCTCAGAAACTCTCCACTGTCTATTCCTCATTTCCACTAACATCACTGGAAAGCAAGCTGAGAGTGGACATACCTCTCCCCCTGCTTTCCTGCCCTTTCCCCCCTCTTCAGGGGTTTGGTCTCTGCCAAACTGTAATGTATTAGCTTGAGACCGGTTCCCGAAGCTTCTTGGGAAATATGCGATTCGCCTACCCAGCCCAAGATCCCTCAACAATGCTGGGAGTTTGAATTTCTAGAAACTCCCATTAATATCAATTTACTTCAATGAAACCTCGGGTTCTTCATCAAGTTGATGATTTATGATAAAATCAATTAAATTACGGCCACTTAGGACCGGGTGGCTTCCTCTCGGATTTCATTGGTGCACATTCTGGTTTAAAAAAAAAATTTGCAAGTTTAGCTGGAGGCGAGGAAAGATAATTCTGCGGCTGAGAAAATTTAATGCAAAGCAATTTCTAACCAAAGCCGGGTGTCTAGACCAGGACCAATAGCCACTACTTCGCTTGAGGAGATGGGCAACTGGAGGGGCAAAACTTTCTGTCTCTATCTTCATCTCTTTCTATCACTGTCTCTGTAGCTGTCTATCTCTATCTCCCTCTTTGTGTGTCTCTCTCCTCTTTCTGTCTCTTTTCCTCCTCCCTCTTCTCCCTCGTTTTTTCCTTCTCCTTCTCCCTCTCCCGCTCCCTCTCTTTTTCTTTCTTCTCCCTCTCACTCCCTCATAGGAAGAAGGGACATGGTGAGTTAACCTCTTGGAAAAATATACACAGAGAAAGAACACATCTTCAAACCCATCAGTTATATTCTTTTTTCTACCAACCTCCCCCCATGATTTTCCCTTCTAGTCAAAAGATCTTCCAAATCCCTCTGCTCCGACGCCCACGCCAGGGTTAAAGATTCAAAGTGAAGATCAGAATCAGTAGAGTGAGACAGAGAGAAGGGGAACAGAAAGATAAGAGTTAAGATCCCAGCGTTGTATTCTGACTAGGGCCAGGTATTTTCAGTATGTATCGGGGGGGGGAAAAGGGGAAATAGCTATATAGATAGTTGTAACTACCTAAGTTTAGTGTGTTGTTTTGTAACATATTGTGGTTGTCTAAAACAGGATAGTAACTATGCTGCAAGCGAAAAAACATACCCACAGGGAAAAAACCTGCAAGGAAACCTGGAACCAATGTCCAACAATAAATTTCCAATCGATTAGGGGAAGAGTGACAAATCCTCTTCTTCTCCCTAGATACATACATACACAGAGACTACTATTACTACCATCCATTCATCTTTGGAAAGAGAGGAGTTGCCACATATCTCCACATCTGGTAAAAATAAGTCCGAAAGCAATAAAGGGGGCCTTGCCGCCGCCCACTTTGGGGAGAAGGGAGTCTTTTCCCCTTTCTTTTTCTTTTCTTTTTTTCTTTCTCTTTTTCTTTTCTTTTCTTTTCTTTCTTTCTTTTTTCTTTTTCTTTCTTTCTTTCTTTCTTTCTTTTTTTTTTTTTTTTTTGCCTGTGTTCTGTTTGGTTTTGGGTTCCCAAAGCAGGAAGCGAGTAAACACAGTTTCGGCAGAGCCATAAATCAACCGATCCCCTACCTTCTTGTCTTAACACCCAGGCTGGGCGGCTGGGATTGTAGTTTCGTTTTCTGTTAGCCAGAGAGGTGCGAAAAGTCTCAACTAACGCCTTCGGAACAAAACCCAGAGGTTTGTTCCCGGAGATCTGTTAAATTCGTGGGAAAAACCAAAGAGCCAGAACGCGACCCCCGACCCCAGCATTCCCGGGACACAAATGCAACGCACATAGATACTCGATTACCCAGGTCTCTAACTCCCAGAGTTCGCTGTCCTGCAGGTTAGTTACTGTTGACAGACAAAAGGCCAAGTGGCTGTTTCACGGGTGGGTTTCCCGTGGGCACTGAGAGATACGCTCTTAGAATTCCCAGCCCCGAGTGATACACTGAGTCAGGGACGAATTCCGAGACTAGGTTCTTATAACTTCAGGCACTGCAGTCACTTACCTGGGTGACTTCTCACTAGGGCCTCCAAAGGAGAAGGAGTATCGCGGAGGAGGCGAGCACTTGAGGGGCGATGGCGGCGACTGCGGGGCCCCAACCCTTCAGGATCGTTGCCGCCACCATCATCATCATCATTAAAACCAAATCAACTCAGATACTTCCAGCGGAGTTGGGAGAAAGAGTCCCGGATGCAATTTCACCCCTTACCCCACCCCCAACCCTCTCCCTTGCTTTGTTTGGTTTTTTCGGAGAAACTTGGAATGAGACACACCGATTTAGGCAAAAATCTTAAAAGAAAAAAATAATAAAAGAAAGAAAGGATCCCGCCTGCCCTCTTTTCTCCCGGGTTCCTCTTTGTCCACAGCAAGCTCCCCTAACTTTGGCTGCGCAGGTTGGAGAGCGCTACTGAAGGAGCTCGGGACTCCGAGACTCATGCGCTCCTGGCCCAGCATGGCACGGAGAACGAACCGCTGCTCTTTATAAAGACCTAAATGTCGCAAGAAAAGGATAATGGTGACTGACAAGGGGCACGGAAAGGAGAGGGGAACCAAACGGGGCGCCATAGTTGAGGGCAGGCCCAGGCTGGCCCCTCTTCAATGTCACCAGGCCGAATAGGTTCCATATGTCCGTCCAGTCCACATGGAGGGAAAGGGGGCGGGAAAAGCTGAAAAAAGTCAAACGGTGTGTGTGTGTGTGTGTGTGTGTGTGTGTGTGTGTGTGTGTGTGTCTATGATGGGGGGATGTATAAGGGTAAAAAAAGTCTCGGTTTTTTCTTTTACTTTTCTGGAATTGAGATGGGGTGTTCTAAATATCTAAATCTCTGTCTGTCTGTCTGTCTCTTTCTCTCTGTGTACCAAAGAAAGGAAAAGGAGGTTGGAGTGTAAGGGAGACATAGAGGAAGGCGTGGAAAGACAGATACAGAAAGATAGGGAGAAAGAGAGCAGAAACAAAGTAAAAAAAGATAAAGAAAAAGACAGATTGACAGAAAACAGAGAGACGAGAGAGGGGGGAGGGAGGGATAGAGAGAATAGGGAAAAAAGAGCAGAGAGAGAGAAGAGAAAAGCATAAAGGGAGAAAGAGATGAGAGAGAGATTAATTTTAGTCTAGGAAAATTAGAATAAAAAGGAAGGAAGGATGGAGTTCAGCACCTCAGTTACTTCATCCTGTGTAGTTTGAGGGAAGAGAATAAAACAGTGTAATACATACTGGAATTGAAAAGGAAGATTTTGTTATGGATATGCCCCTGCTCTTCTGGTCCAAAATGAGAAGGTGGGTTTGGCTTTTTAGAAGGATAAAAGTGAGAAGACAGAGATTTCCTCCCCCCCCCTTTATTTTGGAGTCAGAAGGCTTTTCACAAAGAAAGCTGTGAAGTGGAATTAAGAGTTAGAATACTAGTTCTGTTTTTATCAAAACCTTTATTAGTGTTATTGTTATGGTTTTTAATATTGTAAGATGTGTCCTGAATCAGTTCACATTATTCTCTGACACTTCAATTTTTGCCCCCAGCCTGTGTTCTGAATCCATTTGTCACCCCCTTTTCCAGTTTCTAGTTCCATAATCGATTTATGATTTTTGATTCTGAAATGTCTCCCTCCTCTTTTCAACAATTGCCTAAATGGAAGGCAGGGAGAAGGAAAAGGAAATATTATTTGTGTTGAACACTTCCAAAATCTAACAACCTCCTTTATATTTTTCCCATGATGCACTAAAGAAAACCTAAGAGATTTAGATTGCTCTGTTTCCCTCTGTCTTTATGTCTCTTTTTGACTCTGTGTGTGTGTGTGTGTGTGTGTGTGTGTGAGAGAGAGAGAGAGAGAGAGAGAGAGAGAGAGAGAGAGAGAAAGGGAGGGAGAGAGTGTCTGAATTCCAGCACTGTCTTAGCATATATGTTCTTGAAAGGAGAGAAATGTTCAAGTTATTTTTATATGCACTTGGGAGTGGGCTCTGAAATATGTATTTGTGTGTTAGTCTGTAATTTACATTCTTCTCTATCCTCTCTTTGTCCCTTCTCCTTTTCCTCACCTTGGGCTTAGTCCTACAATTTCTTTTGTAGGGAAAATTAGTCAGATTTTTCTCCCTCTTTCTTCCCCATAAAAATTCTTCCTTATTTAAAATCTCACAGAACTCATACCTTAAGACCTTCTAAGTAATCCTAAGATTAAAATAGATTTTATTTAAGAGAAGAGAACTGAAGTAAATTAATGGTGGAATGTTGTGTTTTCATGAATTGTTCCCAGTAGACCCAAATCTTTGTCTTGGACAACTTAGAAGACATGGGGAAAACTTTTTCAGGGGCAGATATGGTTCATCTTTAACTCACCTCAACGAATCAAGGGAAAAGAAGGAGAGAGGCTTTTAGTTGCACTATTTTGTGAAAGCAACCTAGAGCTAAGTGCTTGTATTGGTTGTTACACCTCTAAACCAAAAAATAAATGAGATTCAAGCCATTCAGTGAGATGAAGAGATCATGGTGAGAAGAATGGCATGGCATTCATGGTCATTGTGTCTTGTGGAATTATATGCCTTTATTTTAGATAAAGGAGGAGGTGTAGGAGCCTTAGCCTACCCAGGTTTGAGGGAGAATAACAAAGGCCAGAGCTGGGTTGAGGGGGTACCAAAGGAAAATTGAGGAATAGAATACACCCTTATGTTATGGGGGTTGATGCAGTTCAGAGGAGATTGTTTGGCAAGGACTCGAGAAGAGGCTTTCTGCTACAGGTGCCTTCAGAATTGCCTGGATCCTACTTTTGGAGTTTCTCACGCAAAACTGTCTCACAGTCTAATTCTATTTTTTATCCATTTGAAATCAATTGAATTAAATCATTGAAACAATGTTATACAGTTCTTTTTCTTTTTCTTTCCTCTCCCTTCTCTCAAAATAACACAATCTATTCTTCTTTTCAGAGATCTCAAGCCTGACTTTGGTCATTGACCTGCATAATAGAGTGCCCTAAATTGGAGGTGGCCTCCCACATTTTCCCCAAACCCTCTAGAGAGTCAGGATAAGAAGAGAATGTAGAAAGGAGGGTGCTGTGTTCTATCAACATGGTGTGTGTGTACTCACTGGTGCCTGTATGTGCATGCATGTATGCTCAATCTCTCTCTCTCTCTCTCTCTCTCTCTCTCTCTCTCTCTCTCTCTCTCTCTCTCTCTCTCTCTCTCTCTCTCTCTCTCTTCTCTCTCTCTCTCTTCTCTCTCTCTCTCCCCCGCTCCGCTTCCCAAAACTTTAATCCAAAGATACCGAGGTCAGACTTTCTGTAAGGAAGAAAAAAGTAAGGGAGGAAAAAGGTGGAAGGGCCATTTTTTCCCCTCCACACTCTGGCTTTTACAACCTTCCCCAGCTAAGGATTCCATCGTTTCCTCTGTTACCATTTCCTAAAAGATCAATATGGAAATAGATACTCCAACCCCACATTGGAATCAGTGATCTTGAGCCGGGGAGTACTCAAGTTGCCAACTTCACCCCCACTTCCTGGGTCCCAGCCATCTTCTTCTCACCCACTCTACCACCCTACAAGACTACCAAATTCAGATCGACAGGAGTGATGCCTCCCTGGGTTAATTTTTCATCCTCCGAATCTCCCCCTAAAAATAAAATGGTCAAAATCAATTTGGAGGTGAATGTGGAAAGGAACATGGGATATGACAGAGAAGGATAGGGGTAGGAAGGATGCTGCCAGGAGCTACTCTCAGTCCAGTTTAAGCCATGAATAATTAAAGGTTAGTTGCTCAGTTGTTCTGATTTTACTACATAAAGGTTTATGCTGGCAGAAAGAGTTAAATATCCCACTAATAGTGGTGGTAAAGTTGGTTGGCGAAAGGCCAGGGAGGAGTGAGGAGACAGAGGAGGCAAATGGGAAAGGCTAGAGGAAGTGGGAGTGGTGAAGTGGGAAGTTAAAAGTTGGGGACCTTTAGAAATAGGGACGTGTCAGAATGATTTAAACCTCCAGTTCTAACTTAGTCCAACTTTCTGAAACTCAAAGAAGTGGCCAAGATGATCAGGATCCCTTGTTTTTCTCTATGGCAGCTCTACTCCTTTTTGTAGGAATACCAACAGGCTTGGATGATTGAGTAAAAGTGGTCAACTTCCTACCAGACTTCCCACCTGACAAAGGCTGAACCCCACTGTGCTAAGGGGAGTAAGGGCAATGAGCTCAGCCTTTCTTAAACGTGAAGAGGATTCCATTCATCCATCCCAATCTGAACATTTCAAATGCGCTCTCTCTCTCTCTCTCTCTCTCTCTCTCTCTCTGTTCAAAGACACCTTCACTCATTCTAGGAGAAACTTTGGAAACTGTCCCCAAATCCTACTTCACCATTCAGCGCCTGCTAATCAGGGTCCGGCAGCAAACTAACTATTAAGGGAACTTCCTTTGTTTCAGGAGGTTGGAGGAAGGCTGATGGGCTGTGAATTCATTTCCTTGTTTTGTTACCAAGGAGGTAGGGGGAGCCTAGGGCATCAACCTCCTGCTGGACTCGACTCCTCTCAGGACACTTCTCTCTCCACTTCTATTGTCTTTCCCTCTACTAAGCAGACTCTCTCCAACACTCATTCATAAACACACAATCACACAATAACCACAACTTGGTTTCCTTCTAGGGATCCCACACAAACAGCTATAGAAAACTTCTACTTTGGCTAAATTAATTCTAAAAAAAAAACTGCATAAAATAACCTCTCTTCCCCAGCCCCTAAATCCCTTTTGCCCAACAGCTCCTTTTTCTAGGAGAGCTGGGTGCAGATGCCCTTGGCTCTCTGATCCATACTTCTATTGGAAAAACAATGAAAAATGGGGCTGAGTCTAGTGAAGGGATGCTGGTAATATCGGACTCGAAGATGTAATTTTTATATTAGGTCGTGATCTTTTACTGGGTTTATATGCCAATGAGGAATTCCTAGTTTACCAAACTTATACATATTTTGCCTTAATTGAGAATCACAAATGCTGTAATTTAAGACCTCCAGCTATAGAGCTTTCATATTAACTGTTGATATATTACTGTAAATTTTCTGAAATAATCAACTCTGGGAAGCAGGGCAGACAGGGTGGAAGCGACTCAGAAAAAAACTCTCTCTCTCTCTCTCTCTCTCTCTCTCTCTCTCTCTCTCTCTCTCTCTCCCGCTGAAACAGTACCGCTTCCACATCATTTTCTGTGAGAAATGATTTATCGGAGACACGGCCATAAACACCACAACTCCATCACAAACACACACAGGCGCGCATACACACAATGGCAGGGCATACCGGTAGAGAACTGACACCCATATTGCAATAAATCAAGAAAAGATTGGAGAGAGAGAGAGAGAGAGAGAGAGAGAGAGAGAGAGAGAGAGAGAGAGAAATAGTCCTAAAATATCTATGCGATGCCTCAATGGGTATAAATACACATAGCACCATGTGAAGAGAAATGGCAGGAAATGAAGATGGCTATTTGTCACATTTTACGACAATAACATTAATAACAAACAATAAATTTACATGGACATATAAGACACGGTAGGTAGTGAGAAATCCCTTCTACTTACAATAACCCAGCCCACGTTGTGGCTCCGGCTCTCGGGGCTCTTTTATTGCTGTCTCCCTCTCTTTTTCTCTCTCTCTCTCTCCCTCTCTCTTTTTTCTCGGGATATAGGCTTGTTTTTTAAAGGACAGTTGAATTGCACGTCAGAAACAGGGAGACCATGTCTGCGATTTTCCTGACGAATACATATCTATTCTGCAACCTCTGCATTAATTATTTAATGAATCACGTGACCAGGAGGGGGGAAGGGGGTCTTTCGATTTCAGGCTCAAAGGACCACTATGACCTTCCCCTTTCAGGAGAAGGATTTTTTTTCCTCCAAAATAGGTCTCCCCCACCCTCCCGACGGGGGAAAAAAAAACCCCACCAATAGAACCTTAGCTGAGTTCTCTCCTCTTCTCTAAATTCACCTATAGATGTCTAACAATCAAAGCGGAACCCATATCTCCTACTTTCCCTATTCTGCCTCTGAAGAGGTATAAAAAATAATCTGGCTAGGTGCCTAGTTGGATAGGAGTGGGGGCCGGAACCCAGTGCAATGCAAAAGAGTTTCTCAGACTTCCATTTTACATATTTTAGAAATAATGTCTCTCTAATACTTTTACCATCCCTCTGTATTTTGTCATTCTCTCTTCCATAAACAACATGACTAAAGGGATCACCTCAAGAGAAAAAATCTCTCAAGTTCCACATTTTAAAGAGACTAATCCATGACTGGCTGGGGGCTCCCCGCCTTTTTTTATTTTTTTGGGTTTTTTTTTAAAGCCTCCTTTACTGAAGTTTCTAAGGGTGTAGGGCAGTGCTACAGGCATTTCCACAACAGTCTTCCAACACGAAAACTTTATGTTTTCATAGTTACTAAGGGAATCTAAACCAAATAACTGGACATTAGCACGTTCTAGAGACAAAGAGCAGTACAGGAACCTCAGCACAAAGGACACAGACACACAATCTCTCTACCTATATCGAACTTCTGTCTCTATCCCACCCCGCCCCCTCCTGACACCCCGACACCAGAACACGGGACAGCTGCAGATCTGAAATTCTTGGGAGGGTGAGGGACAAGAAAGAGACTTTGAAGTCCAGAGTCTTCATCTTCCCTATTTCTCAGGTGTTAGAGGAAGACAAAGTGTGAGTTGGAGAGAAAGGAAGAACGACAGAGACACAGAGAGACAGAGACACAGAGAGAGACAGAGAGCCCTTCCAACACAAAGGAGTCCGCTCAAATGTAAAAGAGAAAGAAGGAAATAATAATAAGGTCAAAGAAGGAGAAATTTTTTCAAGGGACACATATGCACACACACACACAGAGAGAGAGAGAGAGAGAGAGAGAGAGAGAGAGAGAGAGAGAGAGAGAGAGCAAACTCGAAAACTTTAAAATAGGTAAGCAAGAAAAAGTCAATTAAAAGTCTTCCCTTTTACCCAGGTAAAATTCATCCTCTGTGCGAGGGATAGAAACAAACAACAAAGCATAGAATAAAACATAAACAAAAACACAGAAAAATGGGGGCACTGAAGAAAAAGACCATACTTGGCTAACATTCCCTTTCTTATCTTCAGATTTTAACTCTGAGTACTGCCTAAGCACAGCTTCATTACAGAAGGGAAGGGGAAATCTTAAAACACGAACCCCGATGAGAGGAATTTGAAAGGATAAGGTGTCTCCCTCCTCTTTGTTTTGTTTGGGGTCTTGGACAAAAATCAAAGCAAGGGAAGACTTCCACAAACACAAGTTACACTTAACAAACTACACTCTAAATGTCAACTACCCTCCAAACCGAAAATTCTAACAAGCTGCAGTCACGCTTCGCAGATAGCCAGAACAGTATTCTTTCAGCCATCAACCATCTCCCTCTTCAAACCTATCAATTTTTGAAGGTGTCCGATTAGTACACCAAACTAGAGGAATAGCAAATGGGGAACAGACTTTATTGTCCTAATTATAAACACCTAAATTATTGGATTAGGGCAATCTACTTACTCACACATATTCGAACCCACTGACAACAATATACAATAAAAATGTATGTGTATGTAAAGTCAATACCACCCCAGCCCCTACTAAAACACTTTCCAAGTTTCTTGAAATCAACCCCCAAAATTGATCCATTCCCTTGCCCCCAAAAAGAAAAGCACCCCCATCGAATTCCAAAACGTCTATGGCATTTCGAGGAGAAGGAAAGCAATATTGGTTGATATCTGGCATATCCTGCGAGACGGCAAAGCAGGGAAGAAATATTCAATAAAAGGAAAGACAAGCCTTCCCGGCGGCCTTGGTTAAAAAGCCCACACTCAGTTCCAAGAATGGGAAAGGCGGCGATCAAAATAAACAACCGGCCCAGCTCCAAGCTGGGCGGTTTCTCCCGGCCGATAAAACGGACGATTATATAGCTGAGGGGAGAGATTGATTTACGCATCTGAACGCGCCGGTTTTATGGGCTATCACAAATCCGTCAGCGCTCAACTCACGCTGGGAAACTTCCCAACTCTGTGTTCCAGGCAGATCCTACTCGAAACCGAAGATTTTCAGGGAGAATTACCCAGACCTTTTGCCCTGGCCTGATCAGTTTTTCCCGCTTTTAACCCAAATCCAGAGTGCTTCCTGACCCCGACCCCCATTACCTTTCTTTCTGCAATCTCGGTTTATTTTCCCCTGGATTGCCCAGGTTGGCGTAGAGGGACTATCGTGGGGGAGGTGTTAGCAATGAAGAAGAATTTGGGTTAGGGGAAGAAGGGGGGGTAAAGAGATTTTTTTAAAAAAGAAGAAATCTGGAGGAACCCCGAGAAAGTGCTGAAATCCCTGCCTGGATCTGAAGTGGGAAGTGTTCTGAGAAAGGATGGTTCCAAGCCTGAGACTTCAGCGCAGCTCGTCCTTTCCAACTGGGGAAAGAAACTGAGTGAGGGTGTGAGATGAGGGGGAGGTTATCATTATCCCAACCTGGGGGGAGGCCAGGCTAAGAAAAAAAAAAGAAACCTGGTCACTCTAAGATTGCCACGAATTTCAAATCTCTGCAACCATATTGGTTCTTTTTATTATTATTATTATTCCTGATTTTGGACTTCCAAATCATGACTACTTAGGGTTTTTTTTTTTGACCCCTAAATCCTCTCTCCATCTCTCATGTGATTTTTTTTATTACTTTGTATAACTGCAGGTCTCCCTCTCTGCCTCCATTGCTTCTGTGTGAGCCTCTTTGTGGATTTTGTCTTTAATCATATCTGTAATTTGTTGCTGGTGAGGCCTAGATCAGAGGAGTTACAGTCTACACAGGGAGCCTGTTCTTTGATTCCCACAATCACCCTACCCTCCAAACACCGTTTGCTGATCTGAAGCTCTGAGGAGGTCTAAAATAGCCCCTTTGGGGAGGGATTGCTAAATAAAGATTGCTGTCACGCTTCCTTCCCATGTGGGTGCAGAGAAGCATTGACAGCAGACTCCCCAAAACATAGAATATCTACCATCAAATTCCTACCATCACAACTAAGACAAATGGTCCCCAGTCCATTTGAGCTTCCAATCTTTATCATTGTCTCTGTACCTAAACTAGTCTTTGTCTCTGTCTCTAAGGAGTCAGTTTATTTCTGGTGGCTTCTGAGCACATTCACACCCAGGAGTTGCCATTCTGAGGGGATATATTCCTGTTTCTGTGGCTTGGTTATTTTCTGATGATGTATGACTTCTCTGTTAGAAAAATCTTCAGCTGAGCTGAAGACCTACCTAGAACAACTTGGCACAAAGAGAAGGCCTCCCTTTCTATCTTTCCCTCAAAGTTTCCTTCCCAAAGCAAGGGATGGAGAGATATTAATTGTGTATAAGGTGATGTCTATGAAAAGAGAGGATGCAGAAAAAACAAAATCCAATGGATAAGAAAGGGCATAGCTTCTGAACAAAAGAATTACTGACACTGTTTTGTGTGTTGTGGGAAAGACCTGCAGTATTGTGATCAGGATAGGAACCCAGGTGTTCCTTATCACTTGGTCCTATGAGGCCTGCCTGCACCTCTCCTGATCTCTCCTCCCTTTGTCTTTGTGTTTCCTCCCAGCTCTTCTTTCATGCAAAGCACAGAGAAATGGGGAGGGGGGATTGCATAGAGGGCCGGAGACAGACCCTCTGGAGCAAAGATGCTAAAGCAAAAGGATATAGTGAAGGAATATGAACAGATTCCTCTTTCTCCCTTCCTCCGCCTCTACTCCTCCAGCTAAAAATCTTAACCATTTTCCTCAGTGAAGAAAAATAGCCAAGGGATAATACCAGAGGATTTAAAAAATAGTAGAAATGAAGATGGGACCTAGCAAGGGTAGGGAAAGCTGTTCTATACTCCCACAGAAGCCTCCTCTCTCCATCTGGAGGGGTGAATCTCCCTCTATTCCTCCCTGTCCTGGATTGGAGATGTTACACAGCACAATGTCCAGTCTCAGAGGTCAAGGGGCTTCCGAGGTCATTCTCTGGTTATAATACTTAGCTAATCGCCTAGAAAACGTGGCCTCTCCATGAACTCACTCTCTCTCTCTTTCTCTCTCTCTCTCTCTCTCTCTCTCTCTCTCTCTCTCTCTCTTTCATCCCTCTCCTTTTCTCTCCCCCTTTACTCATACAAACTGATAAAGCTGCCCCAAATTTTGACTGGTCAACTTGTTTATTTCTCCCTCCCCAGGGAGTCTTATCTCCCAAAATAATTCTGAACCTCGAGGGGAAAAGAGGAGAAAGTAATAAAAAGAGAAGGAAAGAAAGGGATGTAAGGTAGGGTGGGAATCCTATTGGAATGTAAGCTTCTTGAGGACAGTGACTGTCTTTATTTTTTGTTTGTATTTTTAGAACTTAATAAATGCTCTTTCGTTTCCTTTTTTTTCAAGAAAGAAAGAATATTCAACTGTCAGATAACAGCCTCTACTGTGTACTAAAGTTTCTTTTTTTTCCCCTAGAGATGAACATATATTTATTTAAATACCAAAACAGACACATGCACAAAGCACCAAATTAACAGTATGACTCAAATCCATATTAAGGAATCAATGGCAGAACAGTTAAGATTCTGTTTTCAAAAGGTAAATAGAGGAAAAATCATATATATATATATATATATATATATATATATATATATATATGCATGGCTCTGGGTAGATTTCTAAAAGGTATGTATGGATATATATGTATGTATATATACATACTTATGTTTCTCCGTGTGAAATGTATATATACATATATGATATAAATTCATACGTGTATTATATGAGCCAAACCTGAAAACTTCTGAAACAACCTCATATCACTTTCTCTCTCTCTCTGATTTTTCAATCTGACTGACATCACAGCCCCCAGTCTGTTCAAACAATCTCCAGTTGTCAAGTTTTGCTCTTCCAAAGTATCCGTCAAAAAAAAAAAAAAAAACCCAAACTGTTACTAAAACCGTCACCATAAAAAAAATAATAAATGAATGTATACATACATACATATATATGTATACATATATATATCAGATGCTTTTAAAAGAAAGAGGAGCAGAAGCAGGAGAGTAATTCTTATTTCAACTGGTTTCTTAAAAGGGCTCATAAAACCATCAGAAAGCGGCCAGCCCCAAACACCACATTGTTACCTTTGGGTCTCTCTTCTCTTCTCGCCTGGGCTCCACGGATCCTATTCATGATGACCGCCTTCTTCCAAACTGAGAGAAAAAAGTTTTCAACTTTATGGTTCCAAATTTTTTCCCCCTCGCAGATCCTGGAGAGGCGGCTAACACTTTTTTCCCCCAACAGACGGTCTGCGGAGATTTGCTGTGGAATAATAACAAAGGAGAGAGGATACGTATTTAAAGAAAAGAAGTGATTAATGGTTTTCTGTATAATTCTCGCATTTTTCTTAGCTCTTGTCTACACAGAATGGCTGTGAACTTTAGGTCCCATAGAAATCCTTTTTTCCCCTACGATCCTATTCATACCTTTCAGGGGACAGCTTTGATTCGCTTCTATAGAGGAGCATTCCTGGGGGGCATATGCTTTTTAAGAACTATTTTTTTTTTTTAGCATTAAGGGCTGCATCTCCGAGCATCTAAACCCAGCATTTCGTTTCTAGTCGAAACAAAGCCTTCTCCTTTAATCGCTAGCAAGGAGAAAAGTTTCCTTTTTGTCTCAGTGGAGCATTTCATTAGCGAGTGAGAGCTGGGCCAGTTCGAACACTTAGTCCCCTAGGCCACCAAATGGGGGCCTCTGAACCCCTCTCTCTATCTCCTAAGCCTGGTTGACGTTAGTTGGCCCTCTTGCCCACTGACTCCCATACCCAGCGTATTCCTGAAGATTCATTGTCATACACACCACATAAGGGGAGGAAGTTAGTGTTTTTTCGACTAAGGAAGATGTCACAAAGTAACAACGCTATTTAAAAGAGCTAACTTCCTCTTTGGGAACAGTAGGCTACTTTAGATACAGCAAGGGATGGGAGGTCATAGTAAGGACTGACTATAGGAATTAACCTCCTTTGTAAGTCAAGGCTGTGTACTCGGACATTAAGCCAGAAAATCAATTGCTGTTCTTTTCCATAAAGAACTCTCCCCCCTAAAACACACACACACACACACACACACACACACACACACACACTCTGGGGGCAAGTGGACCTTCAAAGCCCCAGTGCTATTTGGTCCCCCAGTCTCTGTTTCGATACTTTCTATGAGAAAGAAAATGAAAATTAATACAAGAGAGGAGCTTCACAAAAGAGGCCATTCGTCTTCTTGATTATCTATTTGCTTGTCAGAGTTTGAGCTATGGCACCGGCCGGCTCCTTTGTAATATAAAAATCCTCCAAAAACCTGCAAACACCGAGAAACATCTGTGCAAAAAATTAGACTCATTAAGGCGTTAAACACCTCTGAGGAGAATGGTACCAGAGAAGTACTTTCCCAAGTCGCAAGAAAGAAGGCCTGCCTCTGGGGAATTGTCTCACTACCTTAGAAACTAAACTTTAGTCTCTAAAGTGAAGATTACTGGGAATCCACAGAACAGCATTCTCTGTGCTTAGAACAAATAAATCACAGTATCCAAGTCTTAGCAGGATTTAGGTTTCTTGCGCTGTACCATTAATCCTTTTTCAAACCAATTGGGGAGATGATTTGACCCTCCTGATCAATTTCTGGGTAAGGAAATAAAACTCAAACAAAACAGGAGTGCACACCCACCGATCACCACCACCAAACAACCACCAAAACTGGCTACTATTATTTAGGTTCAACTGAACTAGAAAGATTGCTTTTTATCAGGCATCTTGAAAACTCTTTGACCTATTCTAATAATACATATACCATACTATTTCTAGCATGTCACATCAACATCACCTGTATCCTTAGATTTACATCAAAGCTTTAACAAAAACACAGTCGAACTAGTCACAAGGGAACCAAAATTTATTTCTATTTTCACTATGAACATGTCATGGGAAATTTCACACTGACTGCCAGAGAGGTATCTTTCTGCTCCTGAAAGGAGCAAGTTGGCTTTGCAACAGGAATTATTTGGAATGTCAGGAAGAGCACACGGAGAGGACGCACACAAAATAAAATAAAATGTTCATAGTCTTAATCATCATCATAATTAAAAAAAAAAAAAAAGTAAGTCGAGAAAAACAACAACAAACGGTCCGAAGGCCCAGAGCACCTTCTTCCAAACAGACCGGGGCACACAGTTCTGGTTGCTGGATCACATTCTCGGTCGGAAAACGGACTGACTGTTCGTAAGTGGAGGCCCCTGCCTCAGGAAGAGCCTCTCAGAAAGAGAGAAATCAGAGTTCCAGGGTCCTTGTGTCTTAGGGCAACGTTGCTGTGCTAAACAGGTTCCTAGCATTCACAAGCAAGGTAATTAACCTGCCAGTGTCTTCATTAGCAGGGGATACAAACGTACTTTACATTCTCTTAGTCTCCTTTCCCCCCCTCTCAGCCTCAATTTTCTTTCTTGATACAATGGTGCCAGGCACCCCTACCCTCATCCCTGGTCTTTCTACTTTCTCTTTCCTCCCTCCCTTCAGCACTCTCAGAACACATCCCTATGCAACACGTAGGAAGGAGAGTTTCCAGACATCATACTGAGCAATAGTGGCTAGGGGGGGGGGGGGGGGGGGGGGGGGGAAGAGACACACTTCTAAATGAGTCAGAATTTTTTTTCTTTAACCATCGCAAAACAAAACAAAACAAAAAACTGCTCTATCTGGTTGTCTGAATATGCTCAGGTTGGATGCCTGGGTTGGGATAGGGAGGGGTGGGGAAGGGGGGGACCGAAAATCCAGTCAGTCTTCAAGAAAGAGAGCCTCATTTGTTAGCGGGAGCGCTGGTTGTCGAGGTAATGGCAGGCAGAGAGTCCGTCCTCTCTCCGGCAGACTGAGCATGACAAATGGGCCTGAGGTTGGCGTGATTAAAGATGAAACATGGATCCATCTTCGCCAAATCTGAAAACTAGTATCTGTAGCCTTCGTCTCCACCTCTCTTTTTTTTTCTCAAAAAAAAAAAAAAGAAAAAGAAAAAGAAAAAGAAAAAATGGAAGAAAACAAGAGCCACGAACTCTGTGCTTCTGGGGGCCACTTTTGCCCCCTCTTCTGTTTCTTGCTATAAATAAAATTCCCCTCCCCTCCTTTTCTTTATTATTATTATTATTTTCTGCAGAGACAAAATTTCCTGGTCCTAAGCACCACTGCCCTCCCACTTTTTCTCCTCCCCCCTCACCCTCCCACTGATCTCCACTCCCACCCCAATAAATCCAAAGTCTCCCCTCCCTGAGAGGGAGCGTTATAGTGAGGTGGGGGTTGCATTGGCTCGACTCTGGGCCCCTCCGGAGGACCCCGATGTGCTTGATCGGATCTTCGTGTTGGGTAATTTGTGGTCTTTTTTCCATTTCATCCGGCGGTTCTGGAACCAGATCTTTATCTGGCGCTCAGAGAGACAGAGGGAGTGAGCGATTTCCACCCTCCGCCTCCGGGTCAGGTAGCGGTTATAGTGAAACTCCTTCTCCAGCTCCAAGACTTGCTGGCGGGTGTAAGCTGTCCGGGAGCGCTTTGGCTCCCCTCCGTTGTAATTGGGATTTACTGGACGGACAAGAAAAAGGAAGAAAAAGAAAGTTTTATTATCCTGGAGGGGAGGGGTAAAGTCCCTTCTGAACACACAAACACACACCATCTCCCATCCTTCCCACCCCACCCAACCATGGGGAAATGGGAGGAGGGAAACCTCCGTAAAAGAGAAGTAAGAGTGTTCCCATAGGAAGAAGGGGAGGCGGAACCTCGAAGTTTTGTGGGGAAGAGTGAGGAAGTATCTTCACTTGGCTCCAATCCGTACCCTTCTCTTCTAGTCTAGCTGCCCCTGGTTGAAGGAGTATGACCAAGGCGGGGACGGGGGAGGGGGTGTCTAGAAGTTTCTCTAAATTTCCCCCCCTCCTCTTTCCGAGCTCCCAGATTCCAGGCGGCGCCTGACTGGGGAGAAACTTTTGCCTAGTTCCCGGGACCAAGGAGACGGGAAGCGAGGAGAGGAAGGGGAAAAATAAATACACCGAGTTGACTCAACCCACTACTTAAATACAAATTACTAGGTCCCCCCCTTCCTCCCACCCATAGCCCCCACCCCCAACATCAAACTTCACTTAAAGCTGCTCCTCGCAGGAGAAAAAGTCGCTGGTGAGAATCGCGTAGAGGATGAGGAACTGACTTCAAAGGCTCGGGGCCAAGCAGGCCATAAAAATTTATGGGGGATGTAATTATATGGCTCTGAAAATAGGCGACAGTAAATCTCCCGGAATGGCGATTTTACAACGGGGGCAATTGGCTTTCCCCCTTCTTCTCCCCCTCTTTATGACTTGGAGGTTCCCCTCAGTATAAAGCTAAAGAAGTGTTGGTGGGGGGGAAAGGGGTGTGGAAAGGAAAGTGCATTTTAGTCACTTACCGGTGCTCACGTGAACTTTCCGCATCCAGGGATAGACTACGGGCTCTTTGCAAGAGGAATGGGATGGGCTGGGGTGAAGAGGGTTTTGACCACAGGGCGGTGGCGGGGGGCTGGGGCTGACCGCCTCGCAGCGCTGGCCCGGTTCAGGGAGAAGGGCCCCTGCCTGCGGCTGGACTGGAGCCCTCGGGGAAAGCACGGTCGGCGGCGGGTGGCCGGGCTCTTGACAGGACGCATAGGTCTGCACGGTGCAAGCCGCCCGCCGCCCGTACCCCGCCTCGTGCTGGAAGCTGCTCTCTCGCCTCTGGCCGCTGCCGTAGTACCCAGACGAGTGGTTGCTGGGTAGGTAATCGCTCTGTGAATATTCCTCGCAGGGAGGGAACTTGGGATCCACATAGTTGGAGTTGATCAAAAAAGAACTCATAGCCATTAATTTCTGGGAATTGCCCACAAAATATACTAAAATTTATTCCGATCCCTGACTCGTTTTCCTGTTTCCGAAAGCCCACCTACTTACTGTCAAGTGAACTAAGTTAGGGGGCCACGTGATCCCCCGAGCCAATAGCCGCTCCGGCGGCGATTCCCGGATAAGGAAATCTGTTCACCCGGACCCTACTCTAGCCAAAGAGCTGCAGCATTGAGAGGGTTTTTTCTCCCCCCTTCTGCTCTCCCCCCACCCTCACCCCCATCATCAGTATTTACATAGGGCCAATGCCTGTGCGATCTACCCCCCTTCTTTCTCTCCGTATTCAGGGTCTCTGGGGACTGGGAGCAAACAGGAAAAATTTGGGGGTGACGAAGGGAGTACCCCCACTGAAGCTTCCACTCCAAGATGGGGGGGTTCAATCTTTGCCCTCATCATCTTCGCCCACTGTCTTTCACCTTAAGGAGCAGGAAGGCTTTTTTGAAATCCAAGAGTAGAAAGGGGAGCCCTAGCTTCTTTCTGGAGAGGGCAGTTCAGTCAGGAGATGGGAAAGGGAATTGGGAAGGTGTCTCTCCGGCTGAGTTCTCTTCTTTCTCTAGTGGGTGTAGGAAAGGGGTGGGGGTGATGGTGGGAGAGACAAGACGTCGGAGCCGCCCGGGTGTGCTGAAGGGGCTGGCAGAGATGAATTGAACTGGTTGCGGATCGATAGAAAATTCATCCACTAATTCGGGGATACCTTGACTTCCAAATCGCATTTAGCTGCTCTATTAAGCTGATCTTGTCAGTCTGTCCCTCAATACCCACTCCTCCCACTCCTCACTCCCCCACCTTACTCCAGCGTCAAGAAGCGCCCTTTTTTTTTTTTTTTTTTTTTTTGAGAGAGAGAGAAAAAAAAAGAGGGAGTCTGGATATGAAAATCAGGATCTTTGAGCATTAAACGAGCAATAATTTGTTAATATCAGATACATCTGAGAGATACTAAGTCAGAGAAGTACTATTGCTAGTGTGGACAGGAATGCTAATATTGTGTCTAATGTGATCTGTTGAAGCCCCAAGGGTGACACCCTCCCAGTCTTTTGTAATTGTTTATATCAATTGTGTTTAAATAGCATCTTATTCTGAACTGAAAGTTGAAGAAACACTTACTCCCTCACCCTACGCTCTCTTTAGAAAGAAATACATATTTGAGGAGACCGGCTTCCATCTCTTTCCTTTTCCAACTCAACAGCCTCCGTCATTTGGTATTTTTTATCCCTGATTCCGCCCCCTCCCACATATATAATATATACTTGTGTAAGACAGAGAAAGAGAGACAGAGAGACAGAGACGGGGGAGGGGGGAAGAGGTTTTTTGTTGTTGTTGTTTTTTGTTTTTTGTAACTCTGGTCTCTTGAGAAAGAGCTAAAAAGAGGTAAAATGAGAGAAGGAGCCAGGCTATTGTGGGTTCCCTAGGGCTAGGAGCTGAAATCTCAGGTAGATAAAAATCTCCTCCAATAAGGAGATATTGAGAAAGACAGATATGTAGACACTCAGAATTTAAAGAAAAGAGCGCCCTTCTGGTTACATCACTGGATCCTTTTTATTCTATCCTCTATTTTCTCTTCTGGGAAAAACAAAATGAACGGAGTGTTTATGTCAACTACATATTCCCCTAGATACGAATTTGTGACCACAAAATTCCTTACACAAATTCGGATCTACAGGGTATATACAGAAGACAGAGAGATCTTCTTGGCATACAAATCCTTCAGTTCGTTTACTCTGAGCACAGTCTTCGTGGATTGAGGGGGGGGGGGGAATAGTGATTGGTTTGGTTTGGTTTGGTTTGGTTTTTTGCCTGTTTGTTTGAGAGGTGAAGAAAGAGCAGGGCGCTGTGAGGACCCGGCAGGGCGGTTAGCTTAGCCTGTATTTTGAGGTGTCACTGCTCTTCCAACCCCTGGAAATAGATGCGGATGATTTCGAAAATGCTCGCGAGCTAAAACCGTAAGCTGTTCAACTCCCAGGCACATGAATTATGAGACGTAAACATTGGCTAAGTACAAAAGAAGGAAGGGTCACCCAAAGGCTGAGGAGCAAAAGTCAAAATTTATACCCTCTGGCTTCCCTCTCTCTCTCGTCCTCCGCCCCCAAAGAACTTTTCATTTCAAAAAAGGAAAACAGAAGACCAAAAAACAAAACAAAACAAAACCAAAAAACTCAAACCTAACAACAACAACAACAAAAACCCACCCAAAACATATAGAACAACTACGGCTCCCTTCTCCCGCTTTATCCTTTAGCTCTCAAACAAACGAATATCTCGATAGTTATTTTCTCTGGAGCTTCTCAGAGGAACGAAAGGGCGACGGAGTGGAAGGGAGAGGGTGTCATAAAAGTCCTTTTTAAAAAGTCTATTGTAAAAAGAGAGAAACAGCTGTAAAGAAAAAGGCAAGGAGGTGAAGCAGATGGGGCCGAGGGTATTTAATGATGGGCAATTCCGTTTACAACCTGAGAAAAAGATCAAAGGCGTTCCATTTCCGAACGAGGGGTGATGTAAAACAATAAAATATTCATCCAAATGATGCAGCAGCCCCACTCTTCTCTATTTGGAAAAGAACTGAGTGAAAAGAGAATATTCTATGAGAAAAGAGAGATGGTTCTCTGATTCCTCAGTTTCAGGCCCGCACCCCATCCCGTCACTGATGTCTAAACTACCATACATTCAAGCCACCTGGCTGCTTGGCAAAAAAAGAGATCCAGAAAAGAGGAAAAAACAGGGAGGAGTAAAGCAGTCGCTGGAATGATCTGCAAATTGTCTTCAACTTTTCTCCATACTCTGCTAAGAGGATGGACTCCAAAGCGAAGAGAGTCAAGGGGCTGAGTCTAATTAGAGATGAGGTTCTAAACCTGGAGTCCACAAATCCCTAAATAATGAATGGTTAGATTTCAGGGGCTCTGTGAACTGGGATGGGAAAAAAACACATCTTTATTTTCATTAACGTCTAACTAGAATTTATTATTTCATTTAACTATTTAAAAACATTATTCTGAAAGTTGGTCTATTTGGTTTCAGCAGAGTGACAAAGGGCCCATAACAGAAAAAATTAAGAATCCATTCATTACGAGATATTTAATACTATTTTTTCCCATCCTTACTTCCCAGATGATTTTCAAATTTCCCTGTAGTTTTTTTTTTACTAGGTATGGGGATTTGTAGGTATGGAAGCCCTCTCTATTGCCTAAAATCATATGAGTAACATTCATAAGTAATACTACATTCTCTACACAGTCCCTGAGCCTGGGAAAATGCTGTGTTCTTCAAATGAGGACAGCAACAACAATAACAATAATAACCCTCCTCAATAAATAGTCAGGGAACTCTGTGTTTTCAGAAGGCCAAAAGCTCTGGTTTGGTATACTGAGAGATTCACATAAGAAAAAATTGAAATTTGATCATTCCCCTCTCCCATTTTAGACACTTAATTTCATATCCAAGAGTTTGCAGTTCTCTTGTCCTTTTCCTCCCCATGTGACATCATCATAGGAACATTATGTAA
Organism: Sarcophilus harrisii; assembly: GCF_902635505.1. Classification (NCBI taxonomy): domain Eukaryota; kingdom Metazoa; phylum Chordata; class Mammalia; order Dasyuromorphia; family Dasyuridae; genus Sarcophilus; species Sarcophilus harrisii. The sequence continues at coordinate 331,853,806 of NC_045429.1, read as the reverse complement.
ATCCTGCTTTTCCTTAGATTAATTTAACACCAATGGCTACGAAGGTAGTGATTGTGATTGCTTTTTTTAAAACTAGTATTATTTAGGTAACAATTTGCTCCGGAAGAAGCCGAGATATTTGAGTTTTCCCTGGGCAGCAGACAAAAGGGTAATGATAGGAACATCTCCAGCACCCCTAGCGTCTAGCTTGGTCCTTTCAAAATCTTACGAGAAGCTGTGCTCTGTCTTTTACTGGGCTGCAAAGCCCCCACCAATCCTGGTCCTCAATCCTCACCTTCTCTGGTCCATTCCCCACACCCCGTATCTCCTTTCCTTTACAACTAGGCCCTTTGCTCATAAACCCGTCGGCATTTCGGAAGTTTAAGAAGACGGATTTGCAGCTGGGGTATCTCTAATGCTCTACATTTCAAAAGGGGAACCGGCTAGAGAAGCGGGGGAGTTTGCATCCCCTCCGGTTTCACTCCAGGGAGCATAGGGACTGAGACCCAACCTCCGCTTTTTAGTGGTGACAACCGCACAGTAAGAATAAAACCGAGTGGGGTAAAGGGAATTTAGGGCCTGACCATAAAGCCCATAGAGTCTGCTATACTTCTTCCAAGGACTAGACACCTGCCAGGATGATTCCCAGACTTCCCCTCACCCCTACCCTAAACATGCCCCCCAACGCACAATCCCAATACGGGTGCAATGAAGGAACGAAAGATTCTTCAGTAACTTTTAGAACCTATTTTGTCTGACACAGACTCACTTCAGAAAATAAGCATAATCTTATTAAAAGGCCAGTGCCCTTCTCCCTCCGCCTCGGAGCGCGTCCCCTCGCGCTTCTTCGCTAGCACCTCTTTCGGAAAGCCACAGGTTGAGAGCGTGACCTCTTTCCTGCTTCTCCGCCTCCTCCCGTAGATGTACGTTATGTCAACTAGAGAGTGGGGCCAAGCGGTGCGAGTCATTCTATCTCCCTGGAACCGTTACAGCACCCCTCCACAGACCAACTCATGGGGGTGGAGGAGAAAGAGGCAGGAAAAGGGGATCAGAGGGAAGGGACAGAATAAAGGCTGGAGGGGAAGAGTCAAAAATACTCACAGCTGTCGGGTTAGGTCCTCCCTTCGTTTTTCTCGATAAGATAAGCTCTCCTTTTCCACTATTGTAGGAGAGATAGACGGAACCGCGACTGCGAGGAAAACCAGTCAGTCCCAGGCCCCCTCCAAGACTAGAATAGGACTTTTTTTGGGGTGTGTTTTGTTTTTGAAGCCGCAAGTTTTCGTATTAATCTCATACTTTGGCAGTCTTTGTTAAACAGCTAGGCGTGTCACGAGTCTCCTGAACATTTTAATATCTGTTAGACGCCGTGACCTACGTTTCACCCCTCTCCCGGTCTCTCCCACTAGCAGGCCGTTTCTATAATACGCTCACATAGTTCGCTCGGTCATATTGAATTTTACTCAGGTCATTACTTGGGAGAAAAATGACATGGCAGGAATTTTATTCAGCTCTTCCTCGCTGCCTTGAATTTTCTCCAGAGTCGGTCACTTCCAATCCTCCGTCTTGCACTCCCCCCCAATTCCTTCTTTAACACTCACATTTGGATACAAACCCGCCCTACCCTATAGGCTACCGCAGCAGCCGCTGGGATTTTCGAGTAATCAAATCTATTTTTTGGCCCTGAGACTTGTTTCCAAAGAGGGCACTAGAGATTGGGAGCCTGGGCATTTTCTCTCAGGGCTGGTTCTCCCAGACAGAGTCGGGATGAAGAATAGGGAAGGGTAAAGGGAAGTCAAAAATACGAGGGTGTTTGGACCCGAAGGAATCCAGCGAAGAACTATTGACTAACTAATGCACCTCTCTTTGCTCCCTCCGCCCCGACTTCTGCCCTTTCATTTCCAGGACATCCTTCCTTCCCTGAAAGAGTACCACACGCACCTAACTTCTTAGTAGTGTTTAAGGCCACAGGTTCTTTCTTAGGCGCTAGGGAAACGTATTCCCTATTTCTCCGGTCCTCCGGCAAGTCGGATTCCTGGGGCATTTGCGAAAATTACAAAGGTATTAGGCCAAATGGGGTGGGAAAATTCAGGAGCATTGGAGAGTAGTTTTTTAGTTACATTAATTACAGAAAATGCATTGGGTCTTAAAGAAATTGGATTTTTTCTTTTCCTTTTTATAAATCTGTTCTCATTCTTTAGACCAGGGAGCAGATGGTGGAAACATTCCAATTGTAAGAAGATAATTCCTTTCTTTCTTGTAATATTGTTGAGATATATTTTAAATAGAGAACCTCTTCTGCTCTCCCTCTTCTCTGATTCTGACGGAATCAGATTCAGGCCGGCTACGCGAAGTGAGAGCTACCTGTTCCTCCCAGATCGAGCACGAGTTTCGGAATGCAGAATTTTCAGTAGCAGTACTCGGGGACCAGATAAATAAGAGATTTGTGTCACATTCTTCTTGACTGACCAGGAGTAGACCGGTCATTTCAGAAATACTGTAACACTCAAATTCATTTCTACTTATCTATGGGTGGCCTTCTCTTCTTATTTCCAACTCTGAAATTCACGGAAACCCTGAAGTTCGGCAAAAAAGGGAGAAGGGAAAAGAGATACTGAGCCTGCCACCTCTTCATAGAGGTTGCTTTCTCGTTTCCCGTTTCCCGAATTCCAAAAAAGCTAGCCCCGTTCCTTCTGAGACACCCGGGAGAATGAGAAAAAGAAGTGGAGAAGGAATGGAGGCCAGCAGTTTAATCAAAAGACAGAGTCAAGTTGTATTTTAACATCATCCTTGCTCCTTTCTCTCTACTCCTTGCCTTATCTCCAACTTAGAGTGTAGTATAAAGCCGAAAAACTAGGATTATCGTTATCTATGCACACACTCCAGGCTTTCATATATTAAATACTCATATAATAATGTGATGACATAGTATAATGTAATAGACATTCATTTCTATGCCTACAAGAAGCACATGCGTCGATGTTATAATTACAGCCCTTCTCTAAGTATATATATCATCGTTTGACCTATAAATTAAATTCTATAGGGTGTGTCGAAGATGAATTTCTGTTAGCTTGTTACAAGAGCAAGAGATAAATGTCTGGAGGATAATCTTCCTTCTTGCTTAGCCTCTTTGCAAATGTGGAATTAGGTTGGGAATTTGACTGTGAGCAGAAATTGGGGGGAAGTAAAGAAATTAGCGGGAGCTTCAAAGTTTCAGGAGATCAAAGAAGGAAAACGAAAATACAAGGGAGGGGTTTTGATGCCTGTCGGGTTGAGGACATAATACCCATCTCCTCTCTTTCCACAACCTCAGTCTCCACTTTAACTGTACGTCCCCAGGATTCCCTTTCAGGAGATTGTAGTGTCTGGGAAATTAACAGGAGGGAGTTGTTAAGCTAGTCCTCCACCAGGGCCAAAACAATGTTAATAATGATGATGACCGTTGTCATCATCATCGCCATCAACATATTTTGGGTCTTCACCTTTGAAGACTTCGTTTGGCTCTTTTTACTGTCCTACAGGGACTTCTCTCTAATTGGATTTAATAAATGTGTGTAACTAAGTTTTAATTAGATTCTCTTACAGTATAGCAAAGATTATCAAGAGGAAGGGAATAGGAATTGATATTTGATGCTCGAGGTCCTTTCTAATATAAAAATTCAATTCGCTTCCTCTTACCCCATTTCTCACTTTTACTTCTATCAAAACATATACCTCTTCCAGCACTATTTTCAGAAAAAGATCACTATTCTTGATCTTCCTCTACTCCTGGCTACTACCTCTTCAACTACCCCATTTCTTCCACTTCCTATCTCTCCTTGTCTCCTGCTGTGGTCTTTCCAAGCGCGCCTCCACTCAGTTTTTCTTACTCATCCTCACTAGCTGTTTGTTTTATTTCTTTTCCATAAATAGCGCCCCCTCTTCCTCCAAGTCTACATCTCCCCCTACCCTTTACATAATCTCTTGAGCTAGACACATTCTCAGCTCCAGTTTCATGACGAGCATAAACTTTTGACCCTCCAACTTCGTGACCTTTTCAGAAATAACGCCAACTTAACAAGAACCCCAAGGTCGAATTCTCCTCTGCCTACCCCACAAACCCAAATTGAATATTTTTCTCTCCATCCCCTTCCTCCTCTCTAATCACCTGACTCTGATTCCCAAATATTGATAGGGGAAGAATTCGTGACTTAAATTTTCCTTGTGAGATTTATTGATTTCCTGAAGACAATAACTGATATTCCTGCCTATTGCATCAAATCTCTGGTTGTGATGATAGAAAGGTTATGATATTGCTACTTTCACCTAGTGTATCTCTTCCACCTATGGTCTCTCCTGAACACTGTCAAATTGCTTCCTAAAAGAGATTTGGGAGATTTACATTTTTATTTTATTTCACTGAGAATTCATAAAGCACTGAGGTGATTTGGGAATTTACTTCTTTGGAGGATGAAGAGTGGCAAGAGGCACTATTGGAAGTGGGAGGGTGCTAATTTCTTCTGGGATTATGGCTAGGGGTGGGAAATATACTGGAAGAGAGTTCTGAAATTCTTGCCTGGGTTGTAAAGACAAGAAAACAGGGGAGAGAAACAGGAGGCAGCATTTTGCGGGCCCTTAACGCAGCCTCTAATTCTGTCTGGCTGTGAACTTGGTCTGAGGCGGACTCTACTGGTAGCTCCAGGACGTTACAGCTTCTGCTTCGGGTAAAAATCTCTACTCAGATCAACAGTATTAGGAAATCACAGCTTTCGATTTTTTTTTTTTCTCCTCAAAGAACATCTTGCTATCGATCTTTCCACACCCCTCTTCCTCCCTCCAGAGAAGGAAAATAAAATTTCCTTTTTTTCCTTCTGGGTTCCTAGAAATCATCACCCAAATTCTGATCCCTTTAATCCAGATTTGAAGTGTTCTAAAGGAGAGGTCCCAGGAAGACCAAAATGACGGAGACTGAGTTTTTGCCCCTCACTAGGAAAAAAGAAAAGGGAAGAGGTCCACATATTCAACAGGCTCTTCTTTCGCTTTTCTTCCAAAATAAATCTAACAACTGCTTCCTCCCTTCTCAACTAGTTCTCTTCCAGGGAGCTATTTTCTTCCTTGGGGGTGAACTGGCTTCAGGAAAATAAGGTCCATTCCCTACAAGCAAGGATCTCTTTGCTTCCTAGCCCATAAATACAAAGCTCAGAACACCAGGAGACGATTTGAAGAAGAATGCGAGGGCATGCTCCTTTCCCCTCCTCTAGAGTTTGAGGTCCAAGAGGTACAAAAGCTTCGGACTCCACAGTCAGACCTGGCCAGTGTGCGCAGAGCGGTGTTAAAATGGACTTGGGGGCAGAGGAGGAAACCATGCCTATTCAGAAGGATTAGAATGTATAGATAATTGGGCAGTATTAACAGTTCAAGGTCCTTTCTTTCCACCTCTACTTTGTTGTTTCTTAGAAAAAGAACCTAAAAACACGAGTTCTTAAGAAAGAAATTTAAGGAAAATGGTAGAGTTTACTTCAAAGACAGAAAACCTATGAAGGAAGGAGAAAAGGTGAAAAAGAGAAGAGAAAGAGAAGATAAAATGAAAGGAGGAAGGGGAGAGAAATCAACAAATTGTAACGGATATTTTAGCTCTTTTTCCAAAATCAACTGGACGCTCACATACATCTAAGGTCCCTCTTTAAGACGCATTTCCCCCCAAACCGGCTCTGATCCAGATCTGGCTCCTATCTCCATCATACAATCACAGAGAATGGGGGGAAGGGGACGAAATCACACCCCCAAGGGGAAAAAAGCCCTGCCCCCTCTCCCTACTCCATACCCACCGGCCTCTGCACCAGGCTAGGAGGTTGTGCCGGCGCTGACCCCGCAGCCAGGGCTAAAGCGAGTGGCTACGGCTAATGTATTCAGAGAGCTAGGCTTGGAGCCCCACGTAGCCAGCTTCTCCTGCCCCGTCTGCTGACCTCCGAGTGATCCCGGACTCTATGAATTATTGATGAGATATGAGCGTTGATTTCCCCTTTCAGGATGCAAACTCCATTATAGTGTTAAAATGGCGATTTAATCGTTCAGAATAGCTTTGGTGTGTTTTTTTTCCAACTCATTTGTGTCTCCTTCCTTTTCATTTAATTCTCTTAATTAAATCCTTTAACAGATTTTAATCACTTTTGGAGGGAGGGCTATTTAAAAAAAAAAAAAAGGAGCAACACCCAACAGCTATCAAACCTGTGTTTTACCTTCAGGAAGTTTGTGGTTTCAGGGAAGATGTGTCTGTAAGCCGAGAGACAGTGGTATAGTGTCCACAGAAATGGGAGAGAGAATGAATTTTTCGTGGAGACACACCCCAAAAGGAAAGACTATTCTGTCTGATAGAAAGACTACTGAATCTTTCCTTTTCGAGCTAAAGGAGATGACAATTTAAGAGGAGCCTGTGGGAAGGAAGAGAGATTGGACAGAGGAAATGGAATTTAATTCAGCACTGAAATGCATATGTGGAGGGAACATTCAGGGAGACTCAGAATTTTAGGATGAGTTAGCTCCATTATTTCGGGATCCGATTTAGTGTCTCTAAATTTGTGGGGATATTAGGAAAGACTAATTCCCCTTGGGGTGCTGGAATTCTCACCCTAAACCCCTCCAGTTCCAGGCTCTTATCTGGCTTAATTAATATAAATGTGTAACAGTGCTTCACCAATCGATGAACACCTCAGTAGAAAGATTCCTAGGGCCTAGAAATCTGATTATACCAAGAAAGAAGAGGGGAGGGGAAATTCTATCCAGATAGTCCAAGTAGTTCTCTGATCTCTGTCTCCCATCTTTTGTTTACTAGACTGCAGCCAGCAAACTCGGCCTTCCCAAGGAAGGTCAGTTTACTCAACTCAGGTCCAGGGCTCATTCTTTCAGTTCCTCTACCTCCTTCCTCCCACAGCAAGAAAGAGTTTTAGCTGGGTAAGGCTGAACCACATAGTCTCCCTTATTTTGAATCTATTCCCCTCCCGGAATCTCCAGCTTCCTTCCTCAGACAAAAATTCAGACCCGAAGGAACAAGGAAGAAGATGTGTGGAGGAAATGGAAGGAAATGGTGTTTCTATGGGAGTCATACTATGTTCCCCAACTCTTTGCCAATAAATAACCCTCTTCAGGAACAACTCGAGGCTCTCTACTGTGTCCTTCAGCTACTGAAGTGTTGTGTCTGTTTTCTATTAAGGAGAGGAAACAATAAACTAGAGGCATATCCAAACCCTGTTCAGGAGTTCTCTTTCCTGTTTACACTTCTTACTTCCCCACCTATGCCAATGGGAAGGAAATAAATAAAATAAAATAAAAATAACAAAATTGGAACTGCTGAAGGTTGAGTGTTAGGATGAACTCAGAGGGAAAATGAAACTTTAGTATCTGATTTGCTTCCTTTTTCATTCCTTCTCATCTAGGAAAGATGATGAATCCTGATCCCTGTAATGAAGTCACTTGAAAGAAGAGTTAGACTCTCCACTGCACAAAGTAAGCAAAATAGTTCTAGGCCTGGATCAAGGAAAGAGGCCCAATCTAAAGAGGAGATGAAAAGGAAATTGCAAAAGGGAAGGGAAACCAGGAAAACTCTAAAAGGGGGTCAAGATAACAATCTAATAAGACAATTTGAGGGAGTTAGAGGAGAGCACCTGGCTTGGAGTGGGGTCAATTGAAGTGAAGAGCTCTTAACTTAAAAACCTCCCTCTCTTAAAACACATCCTAATTATGGTGAGGGAAGCAAAGAGGAGGCTTACCACATAATGTAGGATTAATAATGTGAGGAAAGAAAAGGAGAAAGAATGAAAGAAATAGCTATAAAAGAACTTTAGATGAATCTTCTGAGAGATTGAAAGCAGAGTGTGACATTATTGGTCTCTATCTGGACCTCACAGGAGGAAGTAGGTACTAGGCTGCTCTTGACCATTCCGGGAAATCTGTCCTGATATCTCCAGCAGATGTCCCTGAGATGCCCTGCTCAACAGCTCTTTATCAGAGTTTGCAGAACTTATGCTTCAGAGAAAAAATTGTCTTCACTGCTGGCCTCAGGCTCTCTGTCTTGTGGCTCATGAGAAACCTCTGGCAGGGATGGATAATAGGGAGTATTATAGAGAGGGCATGTTTTCAGGGGCAGTATTGGGGGTGGGGTGTACACAAGAAATCAGTATTCTTCTGAGAAGCTCAATCAGCTAGATTGGGGGGGGGAGGAGTGTTCACTTCCATTTCTCTAGATTTCTCCCCCAAATGCTCTAAAATTCTTGATGGGGGAAGGGAGGAGTTACAGAAAGGTATCTTTAAAAAAAAAAAAAAAAAAAAAAGGCAGATCCTCAGGGCGGGATTGGGATGGGGGTGGAACTATTTGGGATTTAAATAATTATGGTGAAAAAAGTCATAATGGAAGTAAGAGATAGAGTTAATTATTTTAAAACATAATTGTCTATGATTCTACTTTTACTTAGCACAGAGACCAGTGTGTTTGGGGTGAGATTTTTCTTTGAAGTGAGAGATAAGAATGACTATAACCACCTCAAAACCTATTCCTGTCTTACCTTCCATTTTACCTTTTACCATACAAAAGTTTAAGAACATCTCATTTGTGGAAACCAAGAAGGGAATGAAAGAGAGATGGGAGAAAGATGAGAAAAGAGATTGTTAGACCTGCTTCCCTGTCCAAGGAATTTGAGTATCTCAGAGAACTGAGCTATCTAGATCCCCTAAATCCCTCCATCAATAGAAAGAGATCAGAGTGATAGAAACTTGAAATAACAGTACAATGATGGTGTGAGGAATAGGTGGGTGGTGGGGTGGGGCAGAGCGGGAGAACTGAGGGAAAGGGTTCAGGCAGAGCAAAGGCCTTCCAGGTAAAGACAACTGTCCTTTGGAACGTGACTGAATGAGAAATCAAAATTTCAGAGATTTTATATTCTCCCACTCTCTGGCAGAAAAATAAAAGAACCTTTTGGGTGAAGGAAGTTAGAAAAGAAAGGAATGAAGAAAAGAAAGAAACATTTCGCCTGATTTTCTCTTCTTAACTATCTGTCCTTTCACCCTCTGGAAAACTCATGTTCACTTTCCTTGAAGGACTTTCAGGGAGTTTGTTCCATTTTCTCCCAGATTTCCAATTTAAAACATAACCACCTATTCCTACTTAGCACTCGGACATAAGACTATTGGACAGGTTCTCCCTGAACCGAAAGGTTTTCCTCCTTCCCTTGCGTTTCCCGCTTCCCCAGCCCCACTGGGCCCGAGGACCAGAGGGGTTCGTTCAGAATCAGAAAGTCTGTGCTTCCAAGCCTGAAAAGTCACTGGGAGTGACCCTGAAGGAACAGAAGTAGATTTGGGCAGGAGTATATAGGTTGAAGCAATAGAACTCTTAAGGCCGAAAGTTGAACCACACGAAACTAACCTCTAATAGCGCCCAGGGCCAAGTTGCTGCGGAACTCTAAAATAGAGCATTTTCTCCCAGGTCATTCATCTAGGTTAAGCATGGGGGAAATAACTTTCCTCTTCCCATGCTCTAGGCCGACGAACTACACAAATTTCTTTACTTTGAGGAAGAGGACTGACCCTAAATTTCTAGCACATAAATTTGCGATAATCCCTAGCCTAGAGTCTTCCACCGTCAATCTCATTCGAACTTGCTCCCCAAGTTTGCGGGAACTTTGCTGTTTCTGTCCCTATTTAAAAGCTAGCCGAGTATTTCACTCTCAAAGTTGACGTGGCGAGGGAAAAGCTCCCCCCAAGCGATCGAAAGACACTCCCCCAAACAAACAATTGACAACGCCCCAGATTTTGGATCTTCACAGAGGCCCCCTCCCTCCTCTGGCTCGCCTACCAGTTAGGAGTGGGGGCAGAACAAGGCCAAACTGCCCCGCAATAACACTCAACAGCCGTGAAAGCTACCCTTCCCCCACCCTCTTCTCATCCAACCCCCAAGCCCCAGTTGCCCTAAAACACCAGGGAGAGAGGGAAAGGAACTGGACTTACTTTGGCGAACGTTGGGCCTCGGGCCTCCCTCTGCTGCCGCCGCCGCTGCTGCTGAGGCCGGGCCCTCAGCTCCTCTCAGCTGGGAGAGAGCTCACCTACCTCTGCCCCCTTCCCCGCCACTGCGAGCAGTTAAAGTGTCACTTACATTCTCGAGAATGTGAAATATACCGCGCGGTGTCAACTCCCCAAAACCATAAAACTAACTTTATGGACCTCACGTGACTTTCTCGAGCCAGTGAGGGGTATCTGTCTGACTTCTCGGCGATTTTTACGATCTAACTTCGAGATAAAACCCCTATCCATTTGACATCTAAATGTCATAGCGACTTTTGGGATAGTTTGCTAACGATAAAGGAAAAAAAAATAAAGGGGGGGAGGGAAAAGGGGGGCGAACAGACGCTCCTGGACTCTCGACCGGTCGCCTCCCTAGCTCTCCCTCCCCCCTCCTCCCAAGTCCTGTAAGAAGTTTGGCTAAGAAGGGAGAGATTGAGCTGGGTAAGTGATCTGACTCGACTTTACTTGCGGCGGGAGGAGGCTGTCGTTTGGAAGCTTGAGACAGCACTGGCTCTGGGCCAGCCAAGGCTGTGGCAGGGTATGGGAGGGATAAGAGGGGTACCCCCTACTCATCAGGAGTGAGGGTACTATGTAAGGTACCTTGGTGGGGAGAGGAGGGAGAGAGAGAGAGAGAGAGAGAGAGAGAGAGAGAGAGAGAGAGAGAGAGAGAATTAAGGTAAGGGTAGGAGAGATGGGAACAACGAAGAGATCACCATTTAAACCTAATGTAATTTCATTTGGTGGATGGCAAATGATCATGGGATTTGGGGATTAATATTCGACCACATTTTGTTACCCCTTTTCCCAAGTCAACCCCAAAAAGGAGCAGGGCCTCAAGTCAGAAGATTTAGGCCTAAATTGAGTTTCCTGAGGATATTCAAAGAGGACTTTTTGGAGATAAGTTAGTGAAAGAATCCAGAGGGACACTCCTGACCCTCATTCTTGCTAGTAGATTGGGTTTGTCTTTTGGGTGCCTTTCAATAGTCAAGCAGGGAATAAATCTGTCTTTCAGCTATCAGAGAGGGAAGAGATTGGTACTGAGCATAAATAAGTGGGGGACAGTGTTTGGGGTTGAGGAAAGGGACAAGGGAAAAAACCCTTCTCACACCAAACCAGAGAAAGAGTATTTGGGGACCATTTTGGTGGGTTTTGGTTTTTATTTTTCTGGAGCCAAAAAGAGAGGCCCAGACAAGAAAAGACAAGGATGAGGGAGGTGGAGTAGGAGAGACATTTATTCGACTTCAAGAAAAGCTACAAACAAATACAAAAAGCTTATCACTGAGACGGTCCGGCAAAGACAGATTTCACACAGAACACATCCACTCGCCTGACTACAAATGGTTTTGGGGGCAGAAGGATTGGAGAGAGGTGCACCCGAACCTAAATTTTCCAATATTTACACACCCTGGGGTCTTGAAGATTGGCCTAATATACACCTAGATTTTCCATTTGATCAGACTTCTCCCCCTCCCTTATTTTTTTTTTTTTTTTTTTTTTTTTTTTTTGTCTCCTCTCAAAGTCGTAGGCCCGGGTTTTTTCTGCTGAGACTAAGACTTGCACCTTAATATCCGTCTTCTCACCAATCCTAGGCCTATCCCTCTGTCTCTGTCCTACCCAGGATTAGGCAGAGAGTGAGACCCAGGCCTGGAAAGGGGAGGAGGAAGGGAGAGAATCAAGAAATATATATATAGATATCTATCTATATAGAGACAGATATCTATATATATATCTTTCCCCCCCTAAATTGGCAGTTAATTTAAGATTATTTTCCTCTGATCCCCATTGAACGTCTCTCTCCCATCCCAGGCCCCCACCTAGACCCAACTGCAGTTCAAGTACAGAGATTTCAAGTTATAAACGCAAATGCATCCATCCTCCTTTTATAAATAAGTTAGAACACAGAAGGGGGAGGGGTATTCACATTTAAACATGCGAGTTTCTTTCCTTTTGGGGGGGAGAAGCAATCACGGACACGAACATTCAGAAACACTGATAGGGTAGAGGAGGGCGTGGGTGGGAAATAATAATTATTAATTATAATAACAATAATAACCAGTCCAAGGAGCTTGTGGAAAGATAAGGAAGGGACGGGAGGACCTAAAACCGAACGAAAAATCTCAAGCCATAGCAACGCTGTGGCGCGTTCGCTTCTACCGCGTTAGGAATCGGTTCTAAATCCACAGAGAGCGACAGAAAGGAAGAGGCCGGCGCCTGGAGACTGACTGTGTGTGGAGGGATTAGGAGGTGGGGGTATTGGCTGTGGGTTTGGGCTCCTCCAGAATTTAGGGCTGGAAGGCGCTGCCGGCCGTAGCCAAACTCATGCTCTTCAGTTTGTTATCTTTCTTCCATTTCATCCGGCGGTTCTGAAACCAGATCTTAATCTGCCGCTCGGAGAGGCAGAGAGCGTGGGCGATTTCTATCCTCCGCCGGCGGGTGAGATACCTATTGAAGTGAAACTCTTTCTCCAACTCCAGGGTCTGGTAGCGAGTGTAAGCGGTCCGTGCCCTTTTCCCATCCGGGCCGGTCATATCTGGAGCAGACAGACAACAGGGCAGCGAGACTACAAGGTTATTCCGGTTTAGGGGAGGAGATATCTTGGGGTGGGGGGGAGTGAGACAGACTAGCCCTAGTGTGCCCTGCACCCCAGCTCACTAATACCTCGAAACTCCTTCTTCCTCCCCCCCCCCCAGACGCCGAAATCCTGGCTTGTTTTCAGCGCCGCTCCCCCCACTCCAGTATCCATTTCTGCAGGCGAATTAAGCTTGCTTTGTCTACTGCCTCACTCCCCTCTCTCTGCCTCGCCTTTTGCCTGGGTTTTCGTCCTCAGCTGGCCCCGAAGACAGGAGACAGCCGTACTTTTGCCTTGATAGTGCCATTTTATCCCTTCCTCCCCCCTCCCTTGACTCCGTCTTTCTCACCGGGCAACAATTCACCTAATATTGGGGGGGGGGAACGGTATGAGATGATTTCATAGGCAGCATCACCCCCACTCCTCTACACCAAGAAAATATGGCCAGAAGAAAAGAGGAACCCAACCTATGAAAATAATTTTTTTTAAAATACACTCTTCCCCAGGAGAACCTCGTCTGATTCTCTCCCCCAGGCTACAGGGATGTCCTCGAATCCTTACTCCTTTAAAATATATTTAAAACATATACCTATATATTAAATTAATATTATCTCATTTTCCCTCAAACATAAGAGCCAGACAACAAACAAGATTTTCTTCCCACCCCTCAAGGAAAAACAAAAAAGCGAAAATATACCGTGGCTAATGTGCAGCTTCCTCATCCAGGGAAAGATTTGTGGAGTCTGTCCCTCCGTTGTCGCTGTGGAGGTCGCGATGGGTTCTGTCTGGGCTCGGCTTAAATTGCTGTTATTTAACTGGTTTGCTTCTTCGGGCTCCGAGGACGCGCTGGTCTCGTCTATTTCTGTAAAATTGGTGTTGGAACTGGCAGAGGTCGCCTGGTCAGAGGGGGACGAGGCGGAGGGCTTGCCTCCGTGGTTGTCGCTGTTGGAGCAGGGCAGGGACTCAGGAGAGGACAGGGAGCAGCTTGAAGCCTGCCTGAACCGGGACTCCTGGCCCGGCGAGGGGAAGGCACGCGAGGTCTCCCCCACCGCCCCAAAGTGGCTGGAGGAGGCTGAGGAGCGGTTGATGCTGAGATCCATCCCATTGTAATTGTAGCCGTAAGAGCTGGTATGCATGGTAGCAGAATCCCTGTAAGAACCGTTCAAAGAGCTGCTACTGCCATAATTTAGCAACTGATAGTCCGGGCCATTTGGATAGCGCCCCGAGAACGAGTTTACAAAGTAAGAGCTCATTTGGGTTATTTTGGAGGGCTTGATTTGTGGATCGTGGTCGTTATAACCCTGTGCTTCACGATTTATGATGTATTAATGAATTATAGCAATGCACTGTACTTCGTTTTGCTATGTATGCGGCCAAATATGGGGGGGGTAAGAAGGGGGGATGGGGGGGCGTTGGGGAATCACGTGCTTTTGTTGACCAGTCGTAAATTCTCGCTGATGACCTCAAGAGGTAATTCATGCTCTATGGTTACAAATAATGACGATCTGAGAATCGTTAGGGCCGATTCAATGCAAGCCTTCCCCCAAAAAAAAAAAAAAAAAAAAAAAAACCGAAGAGAGAAACAGGGAGAAGGTTCGAGGCAGCCTCTTAGCATAGCGCGCCACCTCCCGGCGATAGTCGGAAGTGCAGTCAGCGGCAGCGATGGCGGCTGCCTTCCTCCCTTGAGGAAAGAGGAAAAGGGACTGAGAAAAAGAGCAAAGATGGGGAAATACAATCATTTGAGAGTGGTGTTGAGTTGACCCTTCCTACAGGAGGGCATTACCCCATCTTATGTTATCTCCCCCTTTTAAAATGTATGAAGCTCAAAATGCTAACTCATTCTTGTCTCTTAGTCCCCTAACTCCCGTGCTTTTTTTTCCCAGTGGGGGAAGGGGAAATGTGCGTGAAATAACTATTTCAACCGATTTTCCATAAGACTCCAAGAGTGGGAAAACACAGACTTGGTCTTGGTTCGAAATCTCAAGTATTAGCGTAGACATGGAAAATGATCTGGAGTCTATAGAAGGGATTTTCAGAAGAGCAAGCAAGCCCTTTTACGTCCCAGGAAAACCTGGGACTTGACTCTTGTCCTCTATTCTTACCCGAAACTCCAATCCTGTCCAGGGGAAGGGAAAAGGTTAAATAAAGAAGCAGGTCGAGTCATTTGTGAAGAAGATGGCAGGGAGAGGTTGGAGAATAGTGAGAGAAGTAAATGAGAATGAATTTGGATGGAAGAATAACGATTTCAAAATATAAATGCTGGTGGAACCTCTAGAGGGTAAATTGGAAGAGAAAAGAAGGGCTGAAGATTGAACCCCACTTTTAGGCCTAAAAATGGTTCCAGGACTATCTTTCCTTTCCTATCTACCCACAATCCAGGAGCTTGGCAGAATTGAGCTTGTGGACTCCTGCAATGCTTTGTTGAATTTCCAGACAGTTTTGGATTTTCAGAGCTTGCCTGCAAATAGTAATCACATGCCAAATTGAAAGTGACACAATTATAATAATTAGGGACTCTGAAAAGAGCTCCAGCGATCACAAAAATGCCCTAAAGCTGGGGCAACTCCTTCCTGCCTAGATTGCGAAAGGAAGAAAGAAAGAAAGACTGGGGGAAGAAGAGAGAGAGAAGAGAATGAGGGGAGGAGAAGGAAGGAAGGAAGGAAGGAAGGAAGGAAGGAAGGAAGGAAGGAAGGAAGGAAGGAAGGAAGGAAGGAAGGAAGGAAGGAAGGAAAGAAGGAAGGGAGAAAGGAAGAGAAGGAGAAAGGGAATGAACCATTTCCATTTGGGGGCAGGAAGAAAATGACTAAGTGTTTTATGAGGGATCAGAGGACAATTTTTTTCTTCTCTCTTTCCTATCACCTTCCCTGTTCACCCTCTTCTCTAAGACACGGGTAGAAAAATCATAGTGAAGCTCTCCCAGCCACCCGAGCTTCCTGTTTGCAGTTCGTAGCTAAATTGACTGCTCTGACCGGGAACTCAGGAGAAAAGCAGAAACCAAAGCCCCTACACCAAACCTCAGGGCCAGGCAGGCAAGAAATCAGCCTTTCCATGTCTTCTCTGTGCGTCCTCAGACTGGGGAAGAAGGAGGAGAGTGGGTGGAAAAAGAACAACTCAACTCACGAAGCTGTTTTTATTACGAGGGCCCTGATCCTCTCCGCCCAGATTTCAGGGTTCTGAATCTGCCCCTGGGTTCGTAACAAAAAAGTAAGTAAGAAGAGAGAAGACGAGGAGGGCGAATGTAGGGAGTGAGGTTGGACAGTCATTGACAGAGGCCCCGAGGTTTGAGAAAGCGAAAGAGAACAGATGTTATAAAGATGTAGCTCCAGCATTGGCGAGCCTTCCTCGAAGTCTTGGGGGAATCATCCCCCTTGCTCCTCGGATTTGTAATGTAAATGGGAGGGTTCCTTAACTCAATTGTCCGGATGGAGATAAAATAGGGGAGCAAAAAAGAAAGGAGATAGCGGGACTTCAGGTTGTGAATTCCACCCCGAGTCCGGGATTATCTTGGAGCTGATGTGAAATGTGACTAGAAGAAACGGGTCATTGAAAGGAGGTTCAGGGAATGGAACTGAATATATCTGTTTCAACTGTAATTTCCGAATTCTGTCTTGCCCAGATTACCGGCCTGATACAAGCCAAATGAGTGACCCCGCAGGAGAATCTGGGCGTTACATCGGGGTTTATTTGCAACCAGTCGGCGGCCCACTGAGACTGTCTTCAAACGGTTTGAGGGCTATTTTTCCCCGGAAAGAAAGAAGTGGGAAGGGTGGGGTGGGGATCAAAGACCGGCCGAGTTTTCACATTTTTATTATTATCATTAATATTAATAATATTATTATTATTATGATCGCAGTATTTCACGTCGGAGAGCTAAGACAAAACTACAAACACAACACATAGAAAAATTAATAAAATAGAACTTTGTTTTTCTTCTGCGGCTGCTCCTCTTCTTCCTCCTAGGTAGTCTGTGCTCCTTCCAGTGGATTAAGGGGGGAAGGGAAGAGACGACAGGTCTGGGGAACAGGGGGAGGCCCCCCCCAAAGACCTCCCCTCTCAAAAAGGAAACCAAATCTCTAATTCAACCGTGCATGAGACACTGTACAAAATGAAGACAAGACACGGAAAACAGCGATTTGCTTTGCTTCCGGGAAACACAATATGAGCTAGTTCCTTTCGGTCCTCAGCCGAATACACAAACTAGGAACCCCAGGTAGCTTTCGTGGGAGGGTTAGAGATGTAAAAGATGGAGAGGAAGCTGTGGAATGGGGGGGGGGGCCTATCTGTGGCTCTAGTGGCTAGCAGCTGACGGGAGAATCTTCAGGGCGGGAGTTCCACAGGGAATGGAATTAGTCCGGCTTCTCTCTGAGGTGCTTAAGAATCTCTCAACCACCCCCTTCCTGCTCCCTCCCACGAAGGCATCTGATAACATGATGCTTATTTTCGTTTCCCCCACTTCAGCCACCTCCCCTGCCATTCCTCTTCACTTTCCTTCCCTCCCTCCCTCCCTCCGTCCCAGTCCTTCCTGGAGATCACTCTGTGGGCTTTTCTTCCTCTGCCTCTGGGCTGAGCTGGGAAGAATTGAGCATCTTATTCTCCTTTTTCCACTTCATTCGACGGTTCTGGAACCAGATTTTGATCTGTCTCTCCGTCAGGCAAAGGGCGTGGGCGATCTCGATGCGTCTCCTCCGGGTTAGGTAACGATTATAGTGGAACTCCTTCTCTAGCTCCAGGGTCTGGTAGCGGGTGTACGTCTGACGACCTCGTCGCCCGCTGGGACCAAAAGAAGAACCTGTTACGTGGAAAAACAAAATTAGGACACGGGCACCCTCTCTCCATTCTCTTCCCCCCAGTCCTCTCTGGGGACCCTGACTTCAGAGAAGTGGAGTTGCCTTCTCCGCTGGCCCTGACATGTTTCCTCCTCCTTCCTCAGGTCATCTCCCTCTCCACCTACCCTCTAACCTTCTAGACTCATTGGTTTGCTCTCCGTTTCTTCTTCCTCCCCTCACTTTAGGAAGTTTGTCACTTTGGTGGCCGTGGGGGGATCCTATCTAAGGTTACAAGGCTGCTGAGGAGGGACGGGGAGAATTAGATACGCGCTAGCCAGGTGTTTGCACCTCTTCCATCCCTCCACCTCTTCCATTTCACTTCCAGATGGCTAGCCTCTCCCCCTCCCAACTGGTGATAGATTTGACTATTTAATCCACAATGACGTGAATCGATCCGTGATACTCTGCATTAATGGTCCAACACTTTCGTGTCCTGCTAATGGACATCAATTTGAGACTTAAAGACAACAAATAATCTGATCTGATACAGATCTCTCTTGTGTCTCTCCTTATCCCTTGATGATGAGGAGACAGACTTTCTGATACACCTCCTCTACCTTTGCTCTCTAGAATTACTGCTACACTCTATGGAGCACAGATCCCCTAGCCTCAAGCTTCTCTTCTTCAGTTTTCACTGATTGCCTCCCTCCCGCTCATTCCATTTCTATTGGGGCCGGCTTATGTGGAAGTAAGAGAAGAGGGTAGTGACAAAGGTGAAGATGAGAAAGGCAGGTAGCAGGGACCCTTTCCCCTTTCCTCCTCAATGGTAATCTTCCCTTCTCTACTCTGCGACTCCCCCCGACCCTGACCCACTGTCTCTCTAGCTGCCTAGGAAGGGAGAGAGTACAAACTTTAGAACTCCAACTATGAGAAGAGGGAGAGAGAGACCCATCTTCACTGTCTACCTGGAACCCCTCCCCCTCAAAACACACCTTTCAGTGGTAATCCCCTGGCCCAAGAGGGAGGGGGTAGTGGTGAATCCTTGATAAGAGCCCCGGGTTGTTTCCTGTTCCTGTGGGGAGGGACAGGACTCGACAGGCCTAATCAGGCTAAAGGGTCAGAGGGAGGGAGAAAAGTATTGAAAAGCCTCACTCACTGTTGCATGAATTCATCCGCTGCATCCAGGGATAGACAGGCGTGGAACACTTCTGCTCCTCACTCTCTCCGAAAACATTTTTGTCTTGGGCGCAGTCGGACTTCCTCGGCTCGGGGTGGAAAGGGGCAGGCTCTTCGCCGTTGGAGAGGGCGCAAGCCGACTCTTTCTCCCTATAGAAGCCGGCTGGCCCGTAGTCGCAAGTCGTAGTCCGAGCGTAGCCTCCGCTCGCCGGTGGGTAGTAGGAAGAAGAGGCAAAGCCCTTGTCCTGGACCGCCCCGGTTCCATATGCTGCGGGGTAGTGTCTTAAAGGATCCGCATAGCCCGAGGAGTACAGCGGTAGCTGACCCAGGAACGACTCCTGTCCGTTGGACAGAGTAACCGGGAAGGTGGAGTTCACAAAATAGGAACTCATTGGGAGGGGAGGCGCGGCTGGTGCTGCTGAGCGGGCTTTTATGATTTGTTGTGTTTTATAGTCCGAGCGCCTTAGCTATTAGTAGTATATCCGAGATTGGGTTTTAGCTGAAGGGGGATGGCGAGGTGCCAGTGAGGGACAGAAGGAAATACAACCATATGATCAAACACTGACCAATAGCAGAAGCAGGAATTGCCAAATAGCACCCATGAGGAGCAGGGCTCGCACGAGGGACCCCGGCGCACAAACCTATCAACCTCTTTTTTCTTCTTCTTCTCCTTCTCCTCCTCCTCTTCCTCCTCCTTCTCCTCTCTCTCTCTCTCTCTCTCTCTCTCTCTCTCTCTCTCTCTCTCTCTCTCTCTCTCTTCCTCTCTCTCTGTCACTCTCCCTTTTGCTCTCACTCAACAACAGAAACAGAACGCACCCTTCCCCACCTACGTAGGAGCTGCGAAAGAGACGTCTGTTGCCGCTAAGAGGTGGGGGGTGGGGAGGAGGTATAAGGAAGGGGGGCTTGGAACAGAGACTACCCCCCCATTTCAGAATGATGAAATAAATATATTCTTGCTCCTGTTCCTCCCCTTCCTCTCCACCAGGCGAGATGGGGAAAAGTTAATTGTTCTAAGAAAAGTTAATCCCTGAGGTCCTCCTGACCCACGTCCCCCCAAGGGGAATATGTGGGGAGGAAAGGTTTGAGTACCCCGTTGAGATGGACTGAAGAGAAAAGGTTTTATTCTTTTTTCTCTTTCTTCTTCTTCTTTTTTTTTTTTTTTAATGGAGATAGGAGAGAGCGGAGTTCTCAGCTGTCTAATTAGCTTCGCTCTCAGG
Source organism: Sarcophilus harrisii (assembly GCF_902635505.1). Taxonomy (NCBI): domain Eukaryota; kingdom Metazoa; phylum Chordata; class Mammalia; order Dasyuromorphia; family Dasyuridae; genus Sarcophilus; species Sarcophilus harrisii. The sequence goes on along the minus strand of NC_045429.1, from coordinate 331,834,070 downwards.
AAAAGAAAGAGGAGGGGGGGAAAACCACGGCCCTGGTTTCAAAAATCGTCTTTCCTGTTTATCTGATCGCCAGCTCTCAACCTAGCTCTGGTCTCGAATTCCTGCTTCTCCCCAACTCTTTGTGTGTTGGGGGGCTGGGGGAGTGGAGACAGCCAGTTGGAGCCCAGATGCTGGGGGTGGGAAGGGAGAGACGAAAGGGTGAAGAAGATGCGCTCGGTGGGGGTAGGGGAATGTAAAACACCAAAGGGTACCCCGTCCTGAACTGTACCTTTTCGAGTTTTTACTATGCCCTCTGAGTCGCAGTCTCCCATCACCCTAAAGTGGTGGGAGTCTCACAGAGATATGTTTCACTGTCCTTTTTAGCAAAGGTAGGGGGACTGGAAGTAGTAGTGTTCGATTTTCCCCTTTCCATAGTCTGGAATTAGAAGGCAAGCAGGGAACCCTTTCCTGGATTTTATCTTTCTGTTCCAGATTCTGTCCTTCGTCGTTCCTTCCTACCTCTCAAGAAAGTTATATATTTGGCCCATAAATTCTTACCCCCCAAAAAAGTGCTTTGAAAAAGCTCAGGGCATTAGAATTTTTTTTAAAAGGTCAATAAAATGCTCACAATTTCCCGCCACTTGGTCTTGTCTCCTCAAATTCTTCCGTGCTCCTAGGGGACAGGGAATTGCTGCAACCAAACCTCCTCCTCCTCCTCCTCCTCCGCCTCCAGTTTTCTCGGAGGACTGGTATAAATTTTAGAAAATCTGTCCTCTGGCGTTTTGATTGTTTATGGTGAAGGAGGAGAGGTAGGGTCCGCAATTTGGACTAATCTTATGAGGACTAAGCGAGAAAATAAACTTTTGAATTTCCCCTCCCTAGCCACCCCAAGTTATCTATCCCCAGCAATTTCAAATCCCTTTTGGGTCTATCTGCCTCTCTCAAATTCTCCTCCATGCCCTTTAGGGTATGAAACCCCAAAAGCTTGCTCCCCTACCTCTAGACATTGAATATTGTGTCCCATCCCTATCTCCTCTCCTTCTCTTCAGAGAAGCTGAGAATTTGTAAATCTGGACATATATTACAGAAATTAATAAATTTTAAAACATTGTGGTTACCCGAAGAATGTCACTCTTGTCACAGACAACAGCTCTTCGGGCGTACGGGCCACCCTAGACAATCCGGGAAAAGAAGCCTAGATAGCAGAGAGTGAACTCAGCTTATCTTTGCTTAACTGCCTAGCCTCTAGTTCGCCTCTCGTCACGGTCTCGCTTTGTGTGGAAACCGGACCTTCACCCAAGTAAAAGCAAACGTTTAGGCAAGGAATGGGGTGGCAGAGGACACCGGAGAAAACCATGGACCACAGGGCTGATTTAGTGTGTGGGAGGTGGAGGGAAGGTGTAGAATAGGTGGAAAAGTTAATCAGAAGAAAAGCGGCAGCAGAGATATCAAAGAACTAGAGAACTTCCAGGCTTCTAAACCCGATTCCCCACCACCACCACCACGCTCTCTAGTTTTTTGGTCCCCAGCTCCAGTTTATCATTTTTATAAGAGTTAGAAATTTTAAGGGAAAAAACAAAACAAGATTTGTCGAAAGGTGGAGGGGGGAGGGACTTAGAAGATAGTTATCGATCTGACAGCCCCATCAGTACTGGACAGTAAGTTCCTGATAATTTAGATAAAGTGAGAAACTAACCTAAACTGATTTTTCTACTTGAGAGTGATGAGAACTATTTGAGTTTCTGGAGAGTCAGAAGAAGATGCTGTATGTTCTTCTTCCCCTCTCCTTGCAAAGACCACCTGGGATTGAGGACAGTTCCACCGACTGCAGCCCTCTCTCTAGCCTTTTCTCTCTTAATTTATTATCGTTCGAAAGCATTGAGGTTCGGTCTCCGCAGCTTGTTGGGAGGTAATGGCTTGTTTTCTGGGAGTTGTGAGGACTGGAGGAAGAGGGAGGAAGAGCCGGGAAAATTCTAACATTAACAACAGCAATAATCTTTAAGTTTCCCCACGACTCTCGCCAGTTGCCTGTCGGGCTGTCAGCCGCAACTGCCGGGGTCCAGGGGCGCCTGGAGCCGGCCATGAAAGAAAATTGCGGCTCATTGCTCTTATCTAAGCCGAGAGGTATTTATGGGCGTTTATTCGTCTGATCCATTTGTTTGGGATAAAGACCAGGCCGGGAGTGCTTGGTCTGAGCCGCAATAGGCTCTGGAGCCAAATCTTAGTGGATCTGTTTGTAGCTGTGTCGATCTGTCTGTAGATTCGAATGCATAAGTAAATAGACAAGAACATACATTTGCGCCTGTTGAGAGTATCTCTACGAGTCTGTAGCTCAGTCTACAAACGTGTACAAAACAATAAATGTGTGTGTCAAAATCTAAAGTATACACACAGGCTGCATACATGCACCTGGGGGGGGGGGGGGGGGGGGGGGGGGGGGGGGAGGAGGAGGGTATCTTATTGGAGTCCGTTGACCTTTTAAGGGAACATAAGTAGATTTCAGGGGGTCTATGAACTTTGGTCAGGGAAAATCCATCATTATTATTAATCTCTAATTTCGCATTTCCTACAATTATTTAAAACCATTATTATGCGAAGGAGTCCATAGGCTTCCCCAAACTGCCAAAGAATTGGCAGAAAAAGATTTAAAACCTCTAGTCTATCTTATAATATCTATCTAATATCTAATCTATTTTATAATCTTATAATATTATCATTTACCTAATTGTGCTATCTAGAAATGTTCAGGGTTAATTTTGAATCTAGTATACTATGATCAAGCATTTGTGTCTCCTGTTAGTTTCTCCTGATTGGGCTTCTTTGGTATAAATTTCTTGCCCTTTAGAAAAGGAGGAAAGTATATATTGAAATTGAAAAGACTGCCAGTCACCTCCTCTTGAGTCACTAGATTTCTCCAGGATATCTAACCTTTCTTGAGGGACTTTAATTAGATTTTTAGTCACCCATCCCATCCCCCAATACTACTTTTAAACTCAAGGGTAACTCTAGATTACAATAGAATATGTAAATTTTTGGAATGAGAAAACAGAATAGCACAGAAAAATATCAGATAAGAGTTTTCCATAAGATTGCCCAAAATGGAAAATGGCCTAATTTGCATTATGGAAATTGGTAGTAAGAGTCTTATTTTCCTGGGGGTTCTTATGTGATGCTCATCCCTTTCTCTCTTTTTTCTCCCCTCTTCCAGATTGTTCCAAACCCCAAAGTCACAGCTATGAGGCCTTCTTCACCTCCTGACCTTCAATCTCATCCTCTTCTTCACTCTCACTCTCATTCTCACCTTCATCCCAGACTAATCCTGGAAGTATAATCTGAATTTTCCTTTCCAGAAGAAAAGGAATGGGGCTTTTAAGTCTGCTAAAGTCCCTCAGCCCCCTCAAGTGAGAACACAGCGGTGTCCTTAAATCAGGGGACTTATTGAGGCCATAAAGACTACTCATATGAACAAGGCTCTTGAAAGAGCAGAGGCTCTAGTTAGAGAGCCCTGGACAACCGAAGAACAACAAGGGTACCCCTTCCAACAGTTCATACATGGAAAATTCCTACAATTTCTTCCTCTTCTTCTCTGTTATTTTGGCTCCTCTTGGTTAAGATAATTGAGATCCTAAATTACTTTATTCTGAAGTATTACTGATATTCTCTAACCCTTGAAGTTTGGGGGAAAAGAATTTATCACAGCTACCACCCACCCCTCATCCCCCAGAGCTAAGGCCCTGGCCAAGTACTAAGGGGCAGATTGCACCTTGAAAGGAAGCAGGCAAAGCTTGCTCTGTGGCAGTTGTGAAAGGCCTGAGCTAATCAGTAACTCAAGAGATTGGAGCAAAAATCCAAAAGTGCTCATATAAACATTGCTTCCCCTCACCCTAATAATGCCTTTGGCAAAAATACTTCTCAGTTAAGGGGAACAAGTTTCTATGGGAGGGAGGGGATGAGCAAGTTATTTATTATAAATTTCTCCCCTCATACAAGCAACTATACACACATATACCAAATGCATTTTTCTTAAACACAATTTGCATTCATTTCGACTTCTAGAGGGATATGAGGGATGAGTGGAGGCTGTAGACAGCGATGCACCATTTTAAACACCAACAATTGCCAGGAAACTATGTGTTATTCTGCCCGCCCGCCCCCCCCCCCCAAGAACCAACCAAGGGGAAAAAAAAAAAAAACCCAGTCTATCTTTTGACAACCAACTGTAACTGCCCTGGGCCAGTAACCTTCAGAGGAGCTCCCTTCTTCCTGGTTTTGGCCCACTTGGCCAGCACGAAAATTAAATAAACCTTCAGCAACTGAATATCAGTCAACCTCTGATTACCCCTCTCCTCTCAACCTGCACCAATACTAACTTCCATCCAGTAACATTCCAGTTCTTCTGTCCTTAATTTTCAAACTCCTCTGTCTCTCTGTCTTTCTCTCTCTCTCTCTCTCTGTCTCTCTCTGTGTGTCTCTCTCTGTCTCTCTCTTTTTCTCTCTCTCTCTCTGTCTTTCTCTCTCTCTCTCTCTCTCTGTCTCTCTCTCTCACACACACACACACACACACACATATACACACAAACACATACTCTCTAGCACTCTCTCATCCCCTCCTCAATCTAACATTATTCCCCTAATTAACCCGTGTCAAGGAAATGAATTTCATAGACAGTCGTAATTTGGATTGTACTGAGGTAAAGGCCAGAAGGAAGGAAGAGATCCCTTTGCATTAGGAAATAAATAGATGGGGGCATCGTAAATAAATGAAGAGGGGGAAAGAATGTGACGGAAAGAGAGGGGGGAGGGAGGAAAGGAAGGAGAGAGAGAGAGAGAGAGAAAGAGAGAGAGAGAGACTTAGTTTGTTTTGTGAAGAAAATAAACAGAAAAGGGAAGAAGCGGAAATCTCAACACCCGTAGCAGCTTCCACTTGAGTCCAATAGTTTCAACGGAATTTAGGGAAGGCAAACTATCTTAAATAGCGGGAAACTGTCTCTTTCTGGACAGTAGATGGCAGCAAACTGCATAATTTGGGCCAAAGCGAACTGTTAAAAGAGCGATTTATAACCCACCAGGGCTTCCAGAGAAAAAGACCTTCCGTTGCGCTGTTTTTTTTTTTTTTTTTTCCTTCTTTAAAATATACAACAAATACTGTGCTTATAAGCCGAGAGTTCCTGTGCCAACCACTTACCCTGCTTATCGGACAAACATTCAGTCGACCTGGGCCACCAGAGCAGCATAGAGGCGCACCTCAGGCTGACCAATCCCACTCTTTAATATCTCTGCTGCCACAAGTGGCTACCCGCAGCTCTCTTTTTGGGGGTTCCCTGAAGTGCGATCGGGACACAAATATTCTCGTCTTTTCTCATTTTCTTTCTCCCCAATTGAACAAGAAACTCAAGGTAGCCAGGGAAATACCCTGTGTCTAGTCTTGAGGAATGAGGTGATGAGGTTGGGAGGAGGGAGTGCATACCGCACACCCAAAGACCACACTAACTTCCAATTCATCCTGGCCTCCAGACTCACACGTCACATGGCACGGTTCTCTCTAGCTTCCGTACTAAGAGCCCCCAGATGCCATTTTTTTTAATGCCTCAAGCCTCGAGTCACACCTCCCTCGACCCCAGAGCTATTTTCAGAACCCCCTTCACTTAATCTGATCTCCCTATTCCATGACGAAAGACGTATTTCGAAAAATCGAAATCAAAAGCTACAAAGACAGTATTCCTGCCTAAAACTGAGAGACAGACGGAAAAGTCGGAATCCACCCTGATTTCCTGCCTCAGAGGTTAACAGACTTCACTTTGGCAAACCGAGCATTTATGTCTCTAGCTACTTTAGCTATAGAAACAGTTTTTAAAAAACAACCAAACATAACGTTCAAGCGCATGAAAATTTTAGAACTTAATGGCTTAGAAGACTAAAAATCAATATTTTCCACATACATATACACACACACCCGCAACAAATATCAACAAAATACCATATAATAAATAAGACAAGCATCATATAAGCAATAAAGTACACGGCATAGATCACAGAATAACTGGAGATAGTCAAAACCTTTGGAATACTGTGTTCGATTTTCTTTCAGTTCAGGTACCTCCTTACTGCCCTTCCCCCATCACCTTTAATGTCAGAATCTTCCCAGAAAGGAAATAATGAAGCTATTAATGTGAACTGTTTATTTCCCCCTTGTTTCTGTCTCTCTTCAGCAAGTTCCCCACCCTTAGAGAGGGTTCCAGCTCCTGCCGCCCTTTTCCGAATCAGGGCCTCCAGGGATCTTCCCCAATCCAGCCTGTTTCCCGTGCCAAGTCCACCTGGACGCTTTGAAAACCCAGCTTCAGAAAAGAAAACTCTACTAGTACAATTGAGGAGGGGGTGAAGGGGGATTTGAACCCTCACAAGCTATTGAGGTAAGAACTGGCAGCGCAAATCTCCCACTTAACCCTCTTTATATTCTTTCCCCATATTATTTTTTTCGACGATTAAAAAAAAATTCCCCCTCTTCTTCCTTTCACTATCTTTATTTTTGCTCCTTCCTTCTTTGATATCCGCCTTCCAATCTAGAATCGACCATTCCCTCTCTCTGAAAAAAAAAAAAATCCCCGGAAATTGTGTGCTCCATTTACCCTGAGCATGGGGGTTCAGATCCACCTTCGTAAAGAGGAGTGGAGGTGAGGGGATGGGGTTGGGCACATCAACAAGTTCAAAGAAAAAAAAATCATTAGAAACGAAAGGTAGAAAATCAAAACGTAGAGCATTCCCTTACCTTTGACGACCGCATATTTTTTTTTTCCCTGGGATAAAAGGGGTGTGGGGAGGGGGGGAGAAGCGTTCAGTTTATCGTTCAGCTTCTAGATAATATTGTCCCAACCTGAGAGCCGTCGCTTCCCTCTCTGTGACTTGGGAGAGAGCTCCTTGCGTTTCTGTCATTTGCATAGAAAATGGAGTAAGTTCTCGCTTTGAAAAATGGTATCAGGCTGCGGTCCGGGCAGATTTTCCATTTCCCCTCCATGGCTACTAAAAATCCCAAATCAGCAAGCAAATTAGCTGAGAAATTTAAATTATTTTGGTTCTCTGTCTTTTGTGTAATAATCACCCCCCTTCTCTCCCTCTCTCCCCCTTTTCTCTCTCTCTCTCTCTCTCTCTCTCTCTCTCTCCCCCTTTTTCTCTCTCCTTTAGCCCATTGAGCTGATATTCGAAGTAAAAAAATATATATAAAGAGACGAGAGCCCTAAAGGACGACACTGCTCCGACCCAAGGTGTGGTGTCCAAAAGAATACTGCATTATAACCACCAGGGAAATGATAAAAGTTCATGTTCGCGATTGCCCGTCCACATGACCGGCGCTGGCCAATCGCTGGATTCAACCACTCATAAACTTCTATCACAAAGTTGTAAATTTTCATAAAACAACAAGGAATTTATTGCATTTCTTCATGGCTGCTCCAACAGCAGTCCTTTTCTCCGTCGCCATCTTCTTTTCTCCTTCTTCTTTTTTGGGTCACCCCCAATAAAAAAAGGGGCGAGGATTTGGGGGAAGGGATTTAGAGTAAGGGAACACCAGGGGGGCGAGATGTGAAAGGAAGTCTCTTCTGCCTGTTCATGTTCCCTATGGATCCACCCCCATTACCAAATTAAAAACAAAATAAAATACACTACAATACACACCCAATTCTTTCTCATATATGTGTGTGTATATACATATATGTGCACACACCCATTTGTGTACATTGTTCGAGTTTACAATTCTGGAGGATAGTGAAAGCTTCAAAGGGCCACCGCACAGTATTCTAAATCCCCCTTTCTCTTGTCCTCACCCCAAATTCTGGTTATGGAATGCTAGCCAACAGGATGAAAACAGATGACAGAGTGAGTACCCCAAAGACCCTGTTCTCTCAATTTTAACCCAAATTCTCCCCTGCAGGAAAAGGAATACCAGGGATCGGTATAGAGATATATAGCGGCTTAGGCCTGATACCCCAAAATTATTTCATATGAACCCCTGAAATTCCCTTTAGGAGGTGGGACATAGACTAGGCAGGATGGCATTCAGGCAGCAGTGAAAAGACAAGATTTCGGGAAGAAATTCAGGCCTGCAAGTGAGATTTGGGAGATTTAAGAGATAAAATGGAAGATTCCTTTAAAAGAAAAGGCAATTTTAAAAAGGATGATTTAAAACAAGTGCATTCAAATATTCTTTCTTCTATTCTTCCCTGCTTTTCCTTTCTCTTCTTTTGGTGCTTTTGTGAAGCTGATATTTAAAAATCTATACAACTTATTAACACACCTTACAATTCGCATAGATGCCCGACACGTAGAGCACTGCTGGAGACCTCTGCTTGAGAATAATTACATTTCTTATTAAGAATAAACATATATGTGTATATATTATATGTATATCTCTAAATATCTTCATGTGGAAGGCCTCCCCAATACTCAGGGATTTTTTTCAGGATTTAGACCAGGAGGAAAACAAAGACCTTATTTCTCTTCTCTTTTTTCAGATAGATTTAAGAGAATACAACCGCGTTGGGGACCATCAGAAACAGAGCTGAGGAAATGGGGAGCCACTAGGAGCACGGAGGCCCTCCCTGACTGACGCATTGCGGTTGTCTCCTTGGTCTAAGGAATCCAGGCTCTAACTGACCTCCTCCTAAAAACCCAAGTCTACTAATTCCCACTTAGTATTTGCTTCCTCTTTCCTTACTCTCATTCCTCCTTTTATTTTCTTCTTTCTTTTTTTCTTGTTTCTACCCATTCCTCCTCCGCCCCCCCCCCCACACCCTCCTCCACACACACACACACACACCCTTGCCAATGGAAACATAATGAAATCAAATAAAAGAAATTAAGGCTGAAACAGAGCTTGCTCAGGAAGGCGGTTAATAAAAGAAAGCTGGTTTGAGGTACTTGATTTCCCCGTCTAATTGCCTTCATTGGTTTTCCTTACTTTGATGTGGAACAGGATTTGGTGCTAATAAAATAAGGACTTTCGGTCTGCAATAAACTCATCTCCACACAAAACCAACCAAGTTTCCTTCCCTGAATCATCCTCTCAAAAGTGACTTGGGGAGAAAAAACCCAACATATTTTTATTCTCTTACTGCCGCACTTTTCAGTCTCTCCCTTCTTTCCTTTAATGCTTTCCGAGGCCTAGAATTTAGTTTGTCCTTTCTTTTTTGTGTATTGCTATTGTTGCAATTTATTATTTTATTACTATTATCATCACCATCCTCAGACTTTGTTTAAAGTCAGAAAAAAAGCAAATAGCAACTGAGATAAAATATCGAATGTCTGGAAGGGAGAGCGGGAGGGTTAGCATTTAGTAAAAGAAAAAGGGAAAATGTAGGAGGAATTCCTTGTAAAGACAAATAGTTGCTTCTTAGGCCTCAGATTCAAAGAGAAAGGTATTTTTTAAAATATAAATACCAAGCCAGCTTCAGGAGAGGTGGAGGCTGAGAAGGCTGAACGGTCCAGCCATTTTGCAGCCTATGCATATTTGTAAAGAGTCGCAGAAAAATGGCCCCTTGTTTTTATTTTATTTTATTTCGTTTTGTTTTATTTTTTATTATATTTTTAATCCCTTCCAAACACGTAGAATTTACAGACGATCACGGCACTGCCACGAACAAGTACGGAATGGGGGAAGGGGGGGGGGGCCCGCGGGAAAATGGGATAAGAGAAACAGGTAAGAGAAATTGCTTTTCTTCCCGTTTGCTAAGTATTATATACACAGAGTCTCTAAACAGCTTTTTCAGAGTCCTCTACTCTGAAAGGAATGGGCACAGTTTCGGGAAGGGCAAGACTGGGATTTTGGGGAGGAAGGGTAAGAACCACGTATTACGCCAGACCCAAAGTCCACAAAGATACCGTTAAAGGGTAAATACAAACAGGAAGTTTTACAAAGACCTTACAATAGACCCACAATAGAAAAGAAACGGTATATTCCGAAAAGCTACATAACAGGTAGGTAGATATTACTCTCCTAATGTACAAAACAAACCCCGAATGGACTTTAATATAGGTAGTATTTTTTTCAGTGTTAAGAAACCATGAAGGTTGACCTCTCTCTTTCACACTCTCTCTTACATTCTCCCTTTAAATAGTCTTTTTTTTTCTTCATCAATTTTTTTTCCTGGTTCATTTTATGAAGTGAATTCTCTCTCTCTCTCTCTCTCTCTCTCTCTCTCTCTCTCTCTCTCTCACTCACTCCTCCTCATCTTCCTCAGCCTCTGGTTTATCCTGGTTATTGGAGCTAGGGCAGGTGGTCTTGTTCTCCTTTTTCCATTTCATCCGTCGGTTCTGGAACCAGATTTTGATCTGTCTCTCGGTCAGACAGAGGGCGTGGGCGATCTCGATGCGTCTCCTCCGGGTTAGGTAACGATTGTAGTGAAATTCCTTCTCCAGCTCCAGGGTCTGGTATCGGGTATATGTCTGTCGGCCTCTTTTTCGGTCTGTCCCTAAGACAATCGTGGGGGGAAAAAGGGGGGAGATCAGCTATGGAAACTGCTCAGGTGCTTCTTTTATACCTAAACCCACCCCACCAGAAAACTCGAACTTTTAATTCATAATGGGGCAGAATTCAGATCTGACTCTCCTGCACTAAAATCCACTTTCTGAAAACTCCAGTTAATTTCCTCCAAATTTCCCTCTATTACCAAAGGCACATAGGCATTTCTACAGACCACAAATGAGGCAAGGAAAGACTCCTATTTTATTCAGATAATCGGTGAATCTTTCTCCCAGAGACAGTCTGGGAAAGCCTAATTTATCCCAGGGAAGGGATTTATTTTGCACAAACCCCTCTTTTTATGGGGAGTCCATCAACACTTGGAAATAAGAATTCTTTTCCAGATTCTTTCTCCTCTCTCTGGGATTCAGAGGCCTCGATTTTTCCTGCAATCTGCAGTTTTAGGAGAAACCTAAAAGGCCAGAGGAAGCATCCTCAGAAATGGAGTTTCTAGGAAAGGAAACTACAAGTTTACAATATGTATTTCTTTCTCCTTGAGGACAAGAGTAGACAAAAGGAGTCCAAAGTTTCCCGGGCTTATTTCTCAGCCCTGCAGTTTGTTGAGGAGAGAGATGAAAGCTGAGTTCAGAAGGAAAGAATGACAGATGGAGGACTGGAATTGGTTTGCATTGGGTTTATTATGATTATTTTCCAGTAGCTATTTCAGGGAAAGGTCTTGCCAGGCCTCACTCTCCCCACATGCCAACTCTCCCAGTGGAGCACTCCAAAGAAATCACTGTTGTGAGCTGAGCCTGGGGAAGATGGAGTGACAGGGAGAGCAGCCTAGAACAGTTAAGTATTCTTTTTGGAAGGTGAATGGACAAGATAGGGGAGATCTTACAAGTCTAGGCAGAGTTCCTCTCCCCAGTATACATACCCAGTTATCCTAAAGATTTCAGTCCCTTTGAGGGAGGTGTAGTTGGGGTTGGGTTAAGGGAGGTCTTTGGGCCAGGAATTTGCAAAGGATGTAGGGGGTAATAGAAGGGACCAAGAAGCCCTAATTTAAAGTCAGATAAAAGCCAGCTGAAATGTTTATGAGCAGAAAAATTCAGGCTTTGATAAATCAGCTGTAAAAAACAGATGAATTATAGAGCAGGTAATGGAGAATCTGACCACCAATAATTATCTAGGAATTGCAAGTTTGACCAAACAGGGAGCAGTGATGTCAAAGTGGCCAGCTTCTAAGCTTCCCAATCTTACCCCCAACATACTCTTAGGTTCGGCCCCTGGTAGCCCCTCAAAAACAAGATAATCAAGAACCCAAGCTCTCCCCAGCAAAGAAAGTCAATGAAGTTTCCAACACTGACCTTTTCTGAGTAGTGTGGGGCTAGGGAGAGGATGATTGAGCAAGACCCTCCAAGAATTGAGCTTTCCAGGAATGAATGAGCTCCCCTCAGCCCCCTGGGGCTATCCTCCTCACTTGGTCTGTTGTTGGAAATTTTCCTGGGGACCAGTTTTGTTCATTGACTTTAGCCTCTTATAGCTGGCAGGTTTCTTTCTTTTAATGAAAGTGGCAAACTTGTTGGCCATTTATTTCTTCGCTGTAATTGACAGTACCTCCCAGGCCGGAATGAATGAGACAGGGCAGAAATACACCTGAGACTTCAAGGATGAGAGTTGACTCTGGGAGGCTTCTAATTTCCCTTCTGCCCCAAATTCATGGAGGGTGGCCCCTCCTTATGTTTCTCATTTTCCCTCTTCCTCTCAAACTGCCTGGTCCCCAAGTGGATCTAAGCCTCCTTTTCCTATTCCTCCTCGTCCTGGGCCTTCCTTAACTTCCTCTATCACGGTTTAGGGAACCCACCTCTAATTACCCTGACGCCCACCCAAATTAGAATAATGGGTGAGAATGGTTGGCTGGAAAGGGGGGGGGGGCTTGTCTCTGAGCTTTCCATTCTCCTTTCCCCTCCCCTCCCCCGACCCTTTCAAGATAGGGGGTGAGCGACACACCCAGAAAGATGAAATCACCAACAGGGAAATGGGGTGGGTGGGAGACTGGGACTGCTGAGGGGAGGGGGAACCTAATGGCTATTATTTCTACAAACCCCAGTCTTTCTCACCCAGACAAACTGCCTCCCCCGAGCCAGTCCTGGCGCAGCTGATTAATATTTAAAGCTTAAAAGGCAGGAATGGGGGTGGGGGGGAGGCGGTGAGCTAAGGGGCTCGGGAACCATGGAGAGGAGAGCGGTCCTTTTGGAAGGGCAAAAGGCCCTAAACGGTGAGGGAGATATATAGGAATTGGAAGTTCAGTCCAGGGTCGAGATTTGAGGGACTCTTAGAAGGATCTATCCTGCAGCCGAAGAAAAGCAGCCCAGGCTCCAGTAGACAACAGGACAGGGAGGGCGGTGAATGGGGTGGTTGGAGGTGTAAGAAGACAACCTCTCTTTGGGGGGGGGGGGGAGAAAGGGAGAGGAAAAGGAGGGTGGGGGTCCAGGGATGGGTTGGGAATTGGGGTGGTTATTTTTTTTTTCCTTATTTCATTCTGATTCCTTGCATTGGAGGTTTACCTGTGCTCCGCATCCACGGGTAGATCCGGAAATTACTTTCCGCGGCCAAGTCGGACTCCCTCTGGTCCTTGCCGCCGCCTGCCTTGGCAGAATCGCCGGGACACATCACCGAGAGGTTTTGCTCAAAGGGCGCGCAGTGCATGTTGAAGGAACCCGTTTCCAGCCCGTAGCCGGCCGTGTAGACGCCAGCCGTGCTCTGCCCTGCCATCCCCCCCCCGTTGGGGTACAAGCCCGGCATGGAGGCTGCGAAGGAGGCGCCCGAGCCCGCTCCATAGCCCGGGCGCTGGGCGTTGGGTGCGAAAGCGCAAGAAGTTTGTTCGGGGAAGACTCCGGGAGGGAAAACCGAACTTGCGGCTGGATATTTAGAAAATAAAGCATTCGCATAATACAATGAACTCATAATTTGGCCGGATGATTTGTAGGCAGGGACGTTTTAGTGTCGGTTTTACGAGATTCCTTGATATATTACGGAATTAGAGTCCAGATTTACACCAAAAAGGACCCCCTTTTTCCTCGGTGGGCCACGTGACTCCCGCCCACGTGACGGGGCCTCCTCCAATGGCCGGCCAGCCTCCCCACGGCTCCCGGTAATGTGGAAAAAATTGTGGTGGCGTTGGGTTTATAAAATATGATCAATAATGAATGGAGGGCCCTAGCCCTCTGCACCCGGGCCCGGCCGAAGGGGCCCCGGGAGGGGGCGCGCGGGGGCCGCCGGCCGGGTTCCGGGGACAAGGTGAGGGCTCTCGGGAGCCCCCGAAGATGGGGTGCGAGCCCAAGCTGAACTGGGGAGAGACCCAGACATCCCCACACACACAGTCACACACACACACACACACACACACACACACGGAGGCACCTTCATGCACACTCACGCACACAGGACGGGGAGCTATCCATCCCTCCCTTCCCCGACCACCGGTTAGGAACAGAAAGCAGAGAAAGAAGAATGGACGCGAAAAGCAACTCTTAGATCTTTATTGATCCCGACGAAAATCTCTCTGTCTTTAGGGGAGTTGGTACCGATTCTCCTCCCTCCGAAGCTTGGGAGGGGAAGGAGAGGGGGGGCCAAGGGGAAGGCCATCTCGGAGCGTCCCCCTCCCCATTCTTCCATCTTCCCTCCAGACAAATGAGTCCATTGATAACCAATATTTCATTCTTTCTTTCTTTTTTTTTTTTTTTAAATGCCATTCAAGGCAATATTTATGTATTCCGGGCCACGGGCACTGGGCTGAGTTAAAGCACCAGTTCTCGGTTTTCATGTAGAAAATGTAAAAAAGAGAGAGAAGAAGAAAAAGAAAAGCGGGGTGGGGGGAAGTGAGGAGGGAAGTCCTGAACATACTGATCCCCTTGTTCCACAAGGCATGCAGGAAGGCTCTTTTCTCAGGAACATTAGAGCTGAAGGGAAGAGGCCAGCCAGCTGCTGCTCTGAGCGTAGGGCACAGATCTCCGAGCCTTAGGAAGGTACCTGTTCCCTGAGAAGGAGAAGTGGGGAAATATCTCCCTTGTTTGTCTCTCTCCCTCCACAACTGTCTTCCTCAATTCTCGGAAAATGGAAATATCTCTGGGTATCTGGGGCCTCCCTCTCTGCCACCTTCTTGGCCCTCTGGCTATACAGACACATAGACACAGAGGACAAATACTTAGACAAAGAGGGGGGGGGGACACCGCAGATACAATCCCCAATGTTCCACAGGCCATCCCAGTAGCCTCCTTCTCAGGGGGCAGGAGGGCAAACCCGGGGGCCTAAGAGGAAACAGGGAGAAGAATTCCCTTGGCTCACACCATACACCCTTTCCCAAAAGTCCCACAGCTTTCCAATCAAACAGAACGATTCCCTCACCCCAAATCCCCCTCAGGCCCCAAGGCTCCTACCACCTGCCTCCAGTCCCCCTTTCACCCTCCCCCACTTCCCCCGCCTCCTCTGTTCCTGGGACTGGGCGCCGCTGGCCAAGCCCCCTGCCTGGGTCCCCCTAGCTCTCTGAGGCATCCTGGAGCGAATGATACAGAGCAGCCCCCGTCTTGTCACGGGTTCTCGCTTGTAAACTTTATTGTAACTCTTCCGCCCTTTTCAGGCGCAGACAACAGAACAAAGTATAGAGGCACAACAAAATATATAATTAGTCCCCCCTCCCCCCCATAAAGCAATTCACGGATACAGGATACATTCTCTTCACAGTAAACCTAAGAACACTTTAACAATTGTTCCACTGTGCGCATGCTAACTAAAGTAACCTCTTTTGAGAAACACTTAAGACGAAATTGTCAACCAAAGGGAGAAATAAAGAAAGCGAGCGAGAAGGAGGCGGGGAAGGGGGAAAGAGGAGGGGGAGAAAGAAGGATCGAGGCAATGAAGACGGGGAGAGATGGGGATAGAAAGACAGAGATAACTACAGCATAAATAGGCAGTTTCATGTTGTTGGGATGACTTATCAGAAATAGATACCTCAGTCAATACAAAGAACCACGAAAAGAAAAAATCATAATTGCACAATGCCAATTTTTACAGAAGGGACTCTAGCATTGAAAGCGGGGGGAGGCCTTTGTGTTATTTTTTCTAATAATTTTTTTGGCCCCGTTTAGAGAAAAGGAAGAAACTTAAAGAGAACTCACAGTTATGGTATACAGAAGCTAGTACGATACACTACCACTAGAAACAACGGGCATAGGCGGAGAAAGCTGCCTCACTGCTAACCTGCTTATAATAACTTGCTCTTTGCATATAGTTCGCTTGTATCAAAGGTCGATCAGGAAAGGTGATGCATACAGCCTGGTTACAGCCAGAGCGGGGTGACTAGGAACGGGGTGGGGGTGGGGGACAGAATGGTGTAGTTGGGCTTGCTGGCTCCCTGGCGCCGCTAAGGAAGGGAAAGGAAAGGAAGGGAAGGAGGTGTCGCACGACCATTTCATCCACCGTCTCTCGCAGTCTGTCGGCAAAGCCTATTTTTTGTCTGCTTTCTGTCCTTCCCCCTCTTCCTCCGCCTCCTGGGCCCGTTCCATTTTCTGTTTTTCCAACTCTTCCTGCTCGCACTTGCTGCTGGGAAACTTATCTTTGTTGTTCTCCTTTTTCCACTTCATTCTCCGGTTCTGGAACCAGATTTTGACTTGTCTTTCTGTCAGTCCCAGGGCATGCGACACCTCGATCCGCCGCTTGCGAGTCAGATAGGGATTAAACAGAAACTCCTTCTCGAGCTCCAGTGTCTGGTAGCGACTGTAGGTTTGTCTGCCTCGCCTGCGTCCGGCGGCTGCTGGGAGTGGGGAAAGAGCGGAGAGAAAGGGGAGGGGAGGTGGAAATGGAGGATGGGAGGGGGGAGAGAGGAAGAGAAGGTTGAAAGATACGTGAAACAGGCTAGGAGAAGGGTACAATAAAGACAATCTTACACTCGACAAGGGGTGGGGGGAGATGGGCAGGGGGAAAGGGGTGGAGGCAACGGTCAGCAGAGGGGAGTAGGAGATGCATCTGGGGTGAGGGCAGGGGGGGTCAGATACAACGGAGTCAAAAGAAGTGGGAGAAAAAAGGGGGACATCTCTCCATACACACTGCCCAGAGCCCTCTTCGGGCAGGACTATGGGGGTTCTAATCATTTAAATGCGTCATAAACCTTGGGAAAAAGGAGGTGGAGAGGAGAGAATAAAAAAAAAGGGGGGTAATAGACCCACCTTGAAAAGCCCCCAGAGCCTCTACCCTGAGAAGAAAAGTTTCTTCAGGGTAATTAAACTATAAAGCAATTTACAAGTGCAAAAGTTGAGAGTCCTCCACACACACACCCCTAAGCCCCACTCCCATCACCCTGTCTCCATTAGCCCCATAAAACAGTTTACAAAAATAGATGGAAGAAGAAAAGCAGTAGAAAGGTTGGGGGGTTTATGGATTCAGGAAATGTCTTTTAACTCTCCTCTTTAGTAAAAACACACGCATGCACTCACAAAATCTCCCCTTCCCCGGCTTGGTACCCCTTGACTGGCTGTTTTTCCCAACTCTCCACCGTGTGCCGGCCCGACCTTCTTGCCTCCCCACTCGCCTCACTCTTTGCTTCTTCCGCAGCCTCACCTTGCGGTCGCATCCAAGGAAAAAGCTGCGTAGGAGAAGGACTCTGCTCCGAGCCCTCCGCTTCCTCCCCCAGGCCGTTGGCGGCGGCGAGCTTGCAGTCGGCATACTGCACCAGGTCCGAGTCCTGGGCCCCGAAGAGCGTCTGTCTCTGCAGCGGGTCGTAACCGTAGAAGTTGCTCGGATCCCCATGACAAGCCACCGCGCACGGGTTCTGCTGATACGGGGATGTGGAGAGAGAAGACGCCCCGTGATAGAATTCCTGAATTTGCGTCGGATGCTGGAAGCTGCCTCCGGTACTGGGTCCATACACCACGGTGGGTCTTCCGCCCAGATCCTGGGCGAACCCGCAGTCATAATAGTTGGGGCGCAGGGACTCCCCAGTTTTGTATTTGGAGAACAGTGAGTTGACGAAATAGGAGCTCATTTTATTGAATTTTTGGTGGCGGCGTCGGTGTTGGGGGTTATTGGGGAGGGGGTGGGGAGGGGGAAAGGGAGGGAGAGAAAGAAAAAAAAACCACGAATCACCGGCTCTAGTGCCCCTCACCAGGCAAGGAGAGGGAAAGGAAGAAAAGAGGGAAAAAAAAAAAAAAAAAGAAAAGGCGAAGAAGATCTCGAAGCCGCAACACTTTGTTGTGATTTCCAGGAATATAAAAGGACAGGATAATCGTCAAAAAAAAATCTAAGCTTGCATGGTAGCGAAGACTCACCCTCCCTCCCCCCCACCCCCCCACCCCCCAAACAAAAATATACCGCCACTTAAAGAGTTCCTCGCTTTACATTTCGGAGAAGGGACGGCAGTTCATAAACAGTTTTCGGTGATTTACTTCCCTGCAAATGAGTTCTTTCATATTTTGCACTGTCTTTTCATGATCATTTGCATCCATTAGAGACCCCTCATCCTATTGGCTTCTCCGTACTCCTCCCGGACTGAGCGAGCGAGCGAGCGCGGCGCGGTGGCGAGAGCGAGAGAGAGGGAGGGAGGGAGGGAGGGTGAGAGAGAGAGAGAGAGAGAGAGAGAGAGAGAGAGAGAGAGAGAGAGAGAGGAAAAACACTTAAAGAGAGGAAGAGAAAAGGAGAAGATGGAGAGAGGGAGAGAGAGAGAGAGAGAGAGAGAGAGAGAGAGAGAGAGAGAGAGAATACGGATTAAATATGTTTAACTACCTACATTAATGAGATATATCTAGCCTCACAACAAATCAAATACCTTCGAGGACCACCCCCAAAGAATGATGTGGGGGAGTCGTGAAAAGGGAAAGGGGAAAAAAACTGGGAGCCGTCAGGGCCCGCTGTTAATTTCGTGATTTTAACGAGGCAGTTGGAGTCTTTCTAAATGTCAGGGTCGCTTTGGAAAACTGTAAAAGAACACGGTTTAATTGCGCCGAGTTTTAAAAGGTCCTATAAATGTAATTGGTATTTTAATACAAGTTATCAAATCATACAGCTTCTTCTCCTAAACATATTTTAAAACAAACGAGGTCGTCATATTTAAGGTTTTAATGATCAATTTCCTTATTATTGATAAAGGTTTAACTATCATATGGAGGGAATTGGCTTTGTAATAGGGCCCCCAAAAACGGCTGTAAACTCTTTAACAAACTATAAAACGCCATAAAGCCGAGGCTGTTGTTGTTGTTTATACCACAGCGCATAAAAGCTGTTAGCATTTTACGAGTTCCTTCCTCTACAGCTATAAAATCGTGGGTTCGATCGGCCCCCTCCGCCTTATTGCTAGATGTTGGGGGTGTCAATGGCGAAATTAAAATGATTATGGCTTTTCCGGCACGATCCGCAACTTTGGCAGGGGATTTGCCCCCTTCCCGTTGCAGGAGCCGGGGGGGTCTTCCCTCCAGCCCCAGGACTGCGCTTCCCCCCAACACCACAGATTCCCCCCCCCAGCTTTTCTCTCTTTTTCTTTCTTTCCTTCTTTCTTTTTTAAAATACAAAATACTCAAGAGAGGGCAAACTATGGGAGGGGCTGGAAGAGGGTAGAAGAGAGAGGGAAGGTGGGAAAAAGAAGGAGAAACTTTACCGACGCTGGAGCACGGAGCAGAGTTCGCCCACGACTGCAGACACCGCAGTTTTGCACAATTTCAGCACCGAGTTGGGGAAATAAGGAGGGGATGGGCTGGGGGAGAGAGAGGGGTGTGCGTGGTGGGGGGGGGTACAGATTCCCCCGATCCAGTCAGCGTTTTTAGGGGACGTATTTTTCGTGTTTGAGATGCCACAATCGGGCTGTCACCAGTCCCTAAAAGAACCAAGGGCCGGCACCCATATCTCCCGAACTGTTTTTGCCTCTCTCAAATGCACCCCACCTTTGGCTTTTCTTATAATGCGTATTACATTCCTACCCCAACCGAAATGGAGCCCTCCCCAATCAAAAGCAACATATCAAAGGCAAGAAAGGACCAGCTATCTTTCGGGGTACTAGCTTCTCATCCAGCTTTGATGTCGAGCTGGCTACCAGCTTATACCTCGGTTACCCAATACTAGGGGCGTCTTTGAGCTCGGACTGTAAAGCAGAGGGGATGGTTTATTTAGGAGGGGGCCTGAAAATAGTCAGATCAACTAGGCCACTGCCACCTCCTGACCTAGAGGTAAGAAAGGTGTGTGTTTGGGAAGCAAAGAGGAAGGAAGTTTGGACATTCTTCTAATCTTAAGTTTGCAGCCGGGTTCCACTTGACCCAGAAAACCGGGCTCTGCGAAAGGCATCATAAGGAGGCCTGGGTGCAGTTCTAATGGCCAGGATCTATTGGCATTCAATATGCCTTTTTTCTGCCTCCTCCCTGACTACCATGGGGTGCCCTGGCCCTGGACACTAGACGGTCCATTTCTTTCTTGAGATCGTTTGCCTTGGTGGGGGGCGGGGGGTGTAAAATAAATGGATTTGTATTCAAGACATTAGCTTTTTCGTTTTTGTTTTAATTGAAATGAAATATCTTCTTGTACACTTCTCCAAACTTAGCTTAGGCCTCTATTTTTTCCAGAGCCTTTCGGACATTCTTCCCTTTCCCGACTTATCGCTTTGTTTTAAATAAGAAGTGCTACTCTCATCTTTGAGTAGAGCCTCTCTTCTCCTCCCCCCCGCCCCAGCTAATCTCATTCTAAATGTCTATACCCCTACTACTTCAGCTGCTGCAGAATTTCCAAAAGAAACTCAATAGTGAATTCTGGAGAATGGGAGAAAGGAACAAGAGAAAGGGGGAGAGAGGCAAAAAAAGAGCAGAGAAAAGGAGAGGAGACAAAGAGGGCTCAGATAAAGAAGGGAGCCAGGGAAAACTAGGGGGCAAAGGCTGAGAGTAGAGCTGTTATAAGAAGTTAGCGTTTTTTTTTTTTTTTTTTTCAAGTTCGGAAGCTTTTTATGGTTATGGCATGGAGTGAACTCACCAGCAAGGCAGGAATTCACTATGAGCGGGGAAGGCTCCTCCTAAATCATCTCACTACTGTACCAGAGATTCCCGAAGAAAAGAAAATGTTTCTATTATAAGAGAAAACAAGGAAGAATGAGAGAAGAGAATTTATAAACACCCAATGGAGGCTAGATTTATTAGGGAGGTGTAAAGCTGAGGGAAAAACTGAATTTGCAGTCCGTGTCCTCTCTCGGGCAGTGAGACACGGGAATTCCTGTGCTAATCAATGCTGTACGGTCAAAGCCTTCTCATTTCGCTCTCGGGGAAGGGTAGGATAGAACTGGAATTGGGGAAGGGCAACAGAATTGCCGGGCAAGCCTGATCGTGCGGAGTCAAGGAGGAGAGTAACCCCAGAGGATATCTCCAACCCAGATCTCTCCAAATCAAGAACTCTCGCCTTAAAGTACCAAATAGCAATAGCTTCCTCTCCTCCATCCCTCCCAAGTATCCCAAATAGCTAGGTAACTCAGTATTTCTTCTTGATGAAATCTGACAGACTCAGACCTTTAAGAAAACCAGAAACACCACAAGGAAAGGGACATTTTCAAACACCTATGTTCCCATCATCAAAATATGAATTAGAGAAGTCTAGATTGCCCCTCAGCTTCAGGAAGAAAAGCCATTTGAAGCCCTCAGAAACCTTATAATATCTATATAGATAAGTGGGTAGGCAGGCAGGTAAGTAGGTAGGTGTCCCAACAGTGTACAAAAATAGACAAACATTTCAAATCCATTGTATTCCAGAGACTCATTCCTCTAATTTCATTGTGGCAAGAGGAACAAAATTCCAGAGCGTATCCCACAAACACCTTTGCTCTGATCCTCAAGAAAAGGTCATTGCTCAGCCTTTTTCCTTCTCAGCCTGTCTCTCCTGCAGCCAGCCCCGAGGCCTCACATCCGAATCCTAGAGGGCAAGCTTTACCCTGAAGCTGCCTTCTCTCTAACACCTCTGGACCTTCCTCCTATCTCTACTGATTTTCACCTGTTCTACTTCATATAGAAGGACCATTCACTTATACCCCTAAGAAATCCTGTACTTCAGAACTGCTGTCTCACATTTATCTGAACACATTATTAGTGGTTTAATGCCCATTTTAAACACATTTGATCGACCCCTATCAAGCCTTCTTCTTGGAGAACAGGGATAGATTTCTCCTCTTAGTGGGATTGTAATTCCTTATTTTCTACGAAAGGTAGGAACAAATATTTATATTATATATTATATATATATATATATCTATGTATATATGTTACATATACACACAAAATTGGGAAAGATCACAATTAACCTGATATTTTCATTATGTTCAAATGATTCATGACTTTCAGTAAATATACAATTTACTAGCTTCTGGGGCGACTAAGGTATTGGGTAAAGCCTCGGTGCCCTAGAGCCAGCGCTCCGGGGATTTTAGCATGGAGCAAGGGCTCCATCTAGCGGTCTGTCCTCGACAAGGTCCGACCTGGGGCAGCAGTCCAACCTGGTTGCCGGGAGAAAGAAGGGAAAGGAAGGGGAGGAAAACAAACAAACAAACAAACCCACAATCTTTCGTTATCAGCAAAGGGAGGAGGAATGAGAAAGGAAGAGAAAGTGTTGAAATCAGGAAACGGTTCATAAGGTTTTGAGGATAAGCAAAAAAAAAAAAAAAAAAAAGAGAGAGAGAGAGAGAGAATAAAAGAAGACATAAGCTATTTTCTCTTCATCCTCTCCCCCGCCCCTTCTGCCTGGAAGCATCCAGTGCTGCAGCGTTTATGGACCATACGAGGATTGAGGGTTGGGGGTGTGGGGGTGGGCGGTGTGGAATGAACGCTTTTGAAAAGCCACACAATTGTTTCGGACCCTGAGACTAAACAATTGGGCTTTCTATAGGGAAGAAGGGACGGAGAGGACGAGAGGGGAGAGGGGCTGTAAATAGATCAGAGCCTGTCCCGATCCAGACGTCTCGCCTTAACTTTGTGTGTGTGTGTATGTGTATCCGTTTATGACTCCCAATTCTAGGAGCCTGCAATTGCTAAGGGATAGAGGGGTGGGAGGTGGAGTGGGGGGGGGGGGGGGGGGGGGGGGGGGGGGGAGAAGAACAAAGAGATGAGTCCGGAATGCTATATCTAAAGCGTCTGTGACAACAGTCCCCTTCTCTCCTCCCCCCCTTTCTTTTCCCCTTGTTGCCCCTTTTCCCTTCCCCCTCCTCTCACCCTACATCCTACGCCACCCTGAGTATGTGTGTGTGTGAAACTTCGAGGTATCCACAGATGTAGTCTTTGCCCCTACCCATCCCCACCCCCCTGCCTCAGTCCCAGCGCTAATTTGGGAGAACCGGAAAGTTTCCGCTCACTGTTTGCTTTGCTGCTATTTAGTTTCTTAACCTTCAGAAATTTCTACGCTATAAAGTTTTATAGCGGTCATATTCTTTTACTGCAGCGCACACTGCATTGAATTCGCTCTCGGGGTCTCTTTGCGTCCCTCTCTCTCTCCCTGTATTTTCCTTCTCTTCAGTGACAAGTGACTTCCCAATCTCTTCTCTTCACAAGTCATCTCTCCCCTCTTTGTTTTCCCCTTCAAAGTAGCCACCTCCCATCCGTGAGACCCCGGCGCCACTGCAGAGAAGTCCCTTTTCTCTGGTTCCCTAGCTCTGTTTCCTGCTGATGTCCGCTCTTCTCGCAGTGGAGAAGAGCTCAGCGCTATCTGCCGACCACAGAGCCGCATCAGCAGGACCGGGGCCAATTACTATGCATGTAATATATTTTCTACGATATATAATAAAAGCCTGTATTTTCTA
Organism: Sarcophilus harrisii; assembly: GCF_902635505.1. Taxonomy (NCBI): domain Eukaryota; kingdom Metazoa; phylum Chordata; class Mammalia; order Dasyuromorphia; family Dasyuridae; genus Sarcophilus; species Sarcophilus harrisii. The sequence continues at coordinate 331,810,842 of NC_045429.1, read as the reverse complement.
TTACTTAGAATATCTACAGGGTGTGAAGGAAATCCCTTAACACAGACTTCCAGATTTCTCTCTCTTAATATAGTTCTCATTCCCATTTATTTATTTTTCTTACTTTGAGGGGAGTAGGCCGGCATTTAATTTTCTGGACTCTTTATTCCTGGGCTATTTCTCTCCCCTTACAACCCTTAGAGAGTTAAAAAAAAAAAAAAGAAAAGAAAAGAAAAGAAAGAAAGAAAGAAAGAAAGAAAGAAAGAAAGAAAGAAAGAAAGAAAGAAAGAAAGAAAGAAAGAAAGAAAGGAGCTGGCATCAGCAGATCGACTAGCAGCTTGGACTAAGGTCAGATGCAAGACTCTGGTACACCCAAGTCAGACCAACCCAGTCAGTGAAGCAACACCAAAAATAATTACAAACTTTTAGCTAGAATGGGTGTGGTGATTGCTCCAAGGCTGAGAGATGATCTACATCCAGCAGAAAGGGGAGACACAGAACCTCAAGAAACCAAACTCATGGTTCTCGAAAGGGGTCCTGAAAAGAAAAATAGATCTTTGGAGTCCCCAGCACAGTCTTTCATACTTTCTAAGAGTACACCTCCTGACTGCTGCTTGTGGTTGAGGTAAAGCAAAGGAAAATAAAAATCTTAAAGAAGGTATCCTTAGAAAGCACCCCACAAATCCCATGTTCTGAAAAGGCTAAGCCGGCTAAGTGAAGAAAGGATACAGGAAAGACAGATCGAGGAGAGGACTTTTCCAAATGAATCCAAATGAGAAACCCTTGGTCTGGTAGGGACCTCATTTTTTTCTCCCTAGAGAACAGAGATGGGGCACTGGAATAATTCCACAGACCTTCTGAAGAGTATGGTTCTCCTCCTAGGGAAATCTGGAAAAAACAATCCTCTTCCGACTCTAGGAATTCCCGCTTACAGCAAACCAGTTAAGGAAAGCTGATCTCAGCTGATCCTATGGATGAGGATTCTACATTGAAAGGGTAATAATTTTACTGGGCCCTAAGTATTTACTCCGCAATTATTTACCTATGATTACCTAAGGTGACATTCTTTATCGCGGGCATGATTTGTTCAAGACAAGAAGGAAACCGGAAAAAAGAGGGAAGTCAGTAATTAGGCAGTTGTTTTAGTCCCAGTAAAACGTTTTAGACTGGGAAGAAGCAGCAGGGATGCCTGGAGCCAGAATATGAGTGGGTTTGGAGAATATGAGAGAGAGAGAGAGAGAGAGAGAGAGAGAGAGAGAGAGAGAGAGAGAGAGAGAGAGAGAGAACTCAACTCTCCCCCAAACTCATGACCATTTCTTTCATATCTTTTCCTTTCTCTCCTTTACTGGATTAGGACTCGGGCTTCCCAATTTAGAAGCTCAGTTCCTGAAAGCAAACATAGAACCCACCGTTTCTAGGAATGGGAATGGTGGGAGCGGAAATGAAGAGGTAGATCCCCCTCTCTTCTTCTATACGGTTAAGGGAATTCAATCTCAGAGAAATCTGATAATATTCCCAAACAGTCTTTCTGGAAACAAGGCAGTGTCTTAGGCGGGTGAGAGGAGAAACAAGAGATACACGCAAAAGAGATTTATTTTGAGATATATATATATATTTTGGGGGGATTCTTTCCTCTTTTTTCTTCCAAAACGAACACTCTGAGAGCTATACCCACCCCCTCCCTTCCCGTCTTCTTCCCCTCCCCCCTCCCCAAAATAAGTGGCAACCGAAATCCGGAGGCATGGTCACCCCCCAAAAAAGCACAAACACTGACACAACATTACAACACCCACCGACATAGCAAAAAGTTCTAAGCGAGTTTCCCCTTCGAGCAGCCGGGGGACAAGGAGAGATGGTTCCTCCAAACCCCGGTTTGGGGAATGCGAGTACGTAGAGGGACGGAAGAGGGACGGGAAAAAAGCATTAGTTTGTCTCTATGAAGACTTCCATTTGTCCTTTCCACTCGGGACTAGGTCCAGGGGAAGTCGTCTTGGTACACGGGTGGTCCCAAGTTTGAGACCGAGTCCGGATCCTCTGCGCCGCCCAGAGGGTCTCGGGATTCTTTCTCCAGGGCGAGATGGAACACAGCGGGACCAACCATTTCCTTCCGAGAGGAAACTTCGGGAGTCCACAGATTCCACTGGCTTTTTGAGGGCATGTTGGACCAGAAACAAAACGATATGAAGGGAAAAGAGAAGACCTTTGCAGGTCCTTACTGAAGTCACAACTGAGTTTTGTTATTCACAGTTCCTCTTGGAAGGGAGAGAGGAAGGAATCGATTCACAATAAATTACAAATCTGAGTCTCCCGCCTTGCCTTGGTGAATAGAGCGCCGGGTGAAGTGACTAGAGGGAGCTGAGTTTACTCTCCAAGGTATTAATTAGACGGTTTGTCCGGGCTGGGACTGGAGTATTCCAAGGGTCAGGCCTAGGGAAGTGCTCCGAACTGAGAAGGCTGCAGGGCAGGGTCTGGCATTTCGCAATACAGAACAAAAACAAAAATGAAGGTATGGAGAAGAAGATGGAAGGAAAGGATCGGGTAATAATTCTAGCTTTACCATAAAAATACCAGGAGTGTGTCAGGAAGGGATCTAGGTAAAGGATCTGGAGACAGTGAATTCGAACAAGACCCACTTTGCTCTTACCACACCCCACCTCAGCTTCTAGCTCTGTGCAGCGTTTTCTGGTAGGTATATGTGTTTGTTCTAATAAACTAACGATCTTCTGTGGACAAGTATGAAGAGAATGAGTCTTCGACTCTAAGAACAACTCTTAGGATGTACCTGGGGGAGGGAGGGGAGGCGCGAGAAGGCAGGGGTTGCACCAGATCTTTTTGCAGAGCTGTATCCTGGAAGGAGAGCCTTCAAGGATATTAAATATAATTGTGCGTCCCTATGCCTACGTTTGTTCAATTTGAGGGAAGCTTGTTTAGGGATGTTGAGTTATATATGTAGATTATGTATTTTATGTATGAACAGTGTGTGTTTGTGAGCAGTCCGCAATTCGAATTATGTGATCGGTGTTTTCATTCGTGTTCACTCGTGTGTTATACAGGCATCTATCGGGCTTATGTATTAAAGGTTCTCCAAGGGAGGGTTTCTGTGTGGCCAGCAAAATTGGTGGTCTAACTCAATGCAGGGATGGAGGGAGGCGGCCAGACTGATTTGGGACATATTTTCCCATCTGCTAAAAATATCTGAGCTGGTTACATCTACTTTCTAAACCAAATACGCTCCTTATCTCCAATTTTACTGCTCCATCTTGGAGTTCCCCAAAGCATCTTCAGCTAGGAAGCTGGAGAACCCGAAGGAGAAGGAGGAGAAGGGAGGAAAAAAGGTTTGGGGCACAGATAAAATCTGCAATAGAAAGGAACCCCCTCCCCGCATACATGATTGAAACTCTGATAACATTGTGTTGCGAACCATCTCTTATAAATAAGATTCGATGGAAGTGAGGGGCTAGGTGAGGGCACGGGAAGGGGGTGGAGAGGCTCGAGCTGTCTATTCTTTGCCTTGTTCCTTATTCATTTTCTTCATTTTCATCCGTCGGTTTTGAAACCAGATTTTGACTTGTCTCTCACTCAAGTTGAGGAGTCTGGCCACCTCGTGCCTACGGTCCCTCGTGAGGTACATATTGAATAGAAACTCCTTCTCTAATTCCAGCGTCTGGTATTTGGTGTAAGGGCATCGCTTTTTCCTGGAGGAGCGGGCATGCAACCAGTTGGCAGAGGGGTTGGCTGAAAGAGAAGGAGCGATAGAATCAAAAGAGAGGAAGAGAAAGATGGCCAGGAAGAGTCTCAATCCCCCAACCTTTATAGTTTCAGGATATGGCCCCTGGCCTGTCCCACTTCTGTCAGTACTTCACATGCATTCAGGGCCTTAGTAGTTCAAGGGGACAATAAATACCCACTTTGTTCATCTGTCCTCCCCCCCTCACTCCAAGTCATCACCTAGAAGTGGGAATTCACCTAAAACGGACCACTAAGAAATTAATAATAAATAATGAAGGCCTACGATTATATAGTGCTTTATGACACTTATCAGGTTCAGATTTTCCTGACTGGTAAGGAGCTCTCACCTCTTCCTCCTCCAACCCAAATCTCAAACACTTCCCAAGAGAGTACAGCTCTTTTCTAAACCGGATAGAGCTAAAAAGCTCTCTTCTATATTGCTCAGGATTAGAAAACTGTAAAAGGACATGGCAAGATGAAAGAAATAAAGGGAATATGCTTGACAAGGGGTCGGACTGAGTTCTCTTCAATACCAACTTATGGAAATTGCCCCGAGCCCCCGCCAAGTCTCAGGGGACTTGTGTGCCAGTGTCAAAACATACACAGGAACACCCAAATTCACAAGCACAGGGGCACACGAGTACATGGACACACACATTCCAATTGCAACCATTTGTCAACTCCAGCCCACCCGACTTTGCCGGTGGCTCTGAAATAACTTATGATTGCAATATTCTCACCTTGGCCTCTCTAGGCCTCTGAGTTTGGTTAAGCCAAGGTTCAGAGAAAATATTCAGGGAAATTGAGGAGGGGTGGGGCGGGGAAGCCAGAGCCCTAGTCTCAACTCTCTCCCTATCCCATCCCCCATGAACACCTACTTTGCCCAAGGCCATACTGTGCGCAAAGATGGGAGAGAAGGGGAGAAGAATCAGGAGGAAAAGAAACAAAACAAAAATTAAGCGACAACCCTCTTCTCTGTCCCCTTCTCCCTATGATTCTTTTCGAATTTTTGAAAATTAAAGATGAACCAGTGGAGAACAACAGCCGATCTGGGTTGGTTTCCTCTCCCGAAATGGAATGCCCTGAATATTTTAAAATAATCCGGTTAATCTGACGCTATAAGTACCGTGTCTCACCAATTTGCTGCGCTATTTCCTTAATGTGATTGACTGGGCTGGGACATGGAGCAACATTAAATATTAAAGAGGAAGAAAGCTGTTAATAATTGATGCTGGCGAAGCTGCTCCCTCTCTTTAATGGGATTTCGAGGCCGAGTTTGAGGCTTTGGGGGAGGCAGTGTGGGTGTCCTAAAATACGAACTATTTCCCTTTCAGTCTCGCCAATTCGAGGGGGACATTTGTTCAGTAGAGAGGGCTGGGGGGGGGGGAGTCGTCTTTTCCAACAGAATTGACCCCAACTCTAACCCTGCTGAGCCACCTCCTGAGCCCCCACCCCTTATTGCCATCCCTCTCCAGACCACTGTGGCGTGGAAAAACCATGGGGAATCAGACAGAGGGGAGCCAGAACTGTAAATTGTATACTTATTCCCAACGGAAAGACAGAGACAGAGAGAAAAGGGAGGGAGGAGGAAGGAAGGGAGAGAGAGAGAGAGAGAGAGAGAGAGAGAGAGAGAGAGAGAGAGAGAGAGAGAGAGAGAGAGAGAGAGAGAGAGAGAGAGAGAGAGAGAGAGAGAGAGAGAGAATCTTGTCACGTCTTGTCTCCGCTTTGTTTATTGTTTAGAGGCATGGTTTTTGCCCAAGTACCTCCTACCTTACTTCCCCTATTCGATTAAAAAACGGGGACAGGCAGGCAATACCAGGGGATTTGCTACTTCTGAAAGACTGGAGAATTCGGAAAGGAGTATTCCTGGAGGGCTTTTTTTTTGGGGGGGGGAGAAAGAAGAGCAATGCAAGACAAGTTATATTCAGAAAAGTTGAGCTACCCTTGAGCCTCTTCACACGCAGTCAACTCCATCAGCTCTTTAATCTAAATTTGGGATTTCGACCTGCGTACCAGGAGCTATAGATCCCGGGAAGTTTAGAAAAGCTCCCTGAGGTGTCAAAGCGTTCCAAATAAAACGTAATGATACAACCCACAGAGGCACTGGGCGGGGGCACCCCTGAGGGAAAAGTTTAGGGCTGGATAAAGTGAATCATGCTTAGCTGAAAAAGAAGCACGGACTATGTGGACTGGCTCAAGCGCAGAGGGACCAGGAAGACATCCAGGAGGCGCGAGGCTTCCTTTCTGGCTTTCCAGGCTTGCTGCGCCCGTGCCCACATTAACTCCCGGCCCGGAGGGGGAGCTGGCGAGGCGGAGCTGGAAAGACTGTGGAAAGACTGGAACGAGAGGAGGGCGGAAGTCTTGGGACTATTATTGCTTGTGTTTTTATCCTTTTCCTTCATCTTTTCTTCCTTCCCTCCCCCAAACAGGGGACGGAAGCGGCGCGTGATCCAGTTTGAACAATTCACCAAGCTGTTGCATCTCAAATAAAACCCTAATGAGGCGCCCCACCCTCCTTCCAGTCCTTCCCCTCTTAGCTATTTGTTTTTACTGTTTGCGCGCAGCTCAGAAATATTAATTTCACCGACAGTGAATTTAATTTAAGAAATACGAGCGCTCTAGTTGTCCCTAGAACCTCCCATACACACACTTTCACAATCCGAGCGAACTTAACAGCTTAAGTCTCGGGGTCAGGGATCTCTTCGAAGCTTCCCAGGTTCCCCTTACGCCTTGTTTTGCTCCCCCTGGTCCCTGACTCTCTCCTTGGCAGTTCAGTGGCCCTCTCCCCTCCAACTTCGCTCCAATCCAGCCAGCAGCTCCCCGCCTTCAAGCACGGGAGAGAATGGGAAGAGAAAAGAAAGGGAAGAGAAAACTCGGAAAACTGGTCCAGCTTGTGCTTAATAGCCTGGACAAAGCTCCTCCTAGAATTTTAAGGGGACTGCCACATCTACCCCCTTACCCGCCTCCCGGGGTAGTTGGCCTACCCCACTTCCGAGTATCCCGCCCTCCTTCCTTCTCACTCTCTCCGCCCGACACCGTAGTAACTTTACATTGTCCGGGGTTTATTACCTCCCTCCCAACTCCCCACCTCTTCCCTCCCACCCTTCGCTCTCTAGCTGCCTTGGCATTTCCTCACTTTTTATAACTTACTTTGATCAGGCCTCTCTTTGTCTTCGCTTCCTTCACAAAGTTTATTGTCTCCGTAGCCGGGTCTTTGATTAGATAGGATAGCTTCCCTTCCGGACGAAGTTTCTAAATTGTACTCCGGGGTGCCCTGCTTAAGGAGCTCCCCTGAGCCCCCCAGCAGCGGCTCGGCTTTCACCAGGGGCTGCCCCGGCCCCCCCTCGCTCCTGGGCACCGGCTCCAACCAGGTGCGGAGATACCTGCTCTCCGAAGGCGGGACGCTCTGGTGTTGAATATACGGGTGGTAGACAGAAGGGAGGCTCCCCGACGAGTGAGGGCTCAGAGGCGTCCACGAGGCGCTGAAGACAGGAGCTTTGGGCTGGAAACTACAGGAGGGGAATTCGAGATGCTCCGCGTGGCCGGCTTGGCGAGGACTCGTGTATTGGCCGGAAGGAAACTTGGCTGGAGGCGCGTCTTCACTCTCGTGACTTATGATCGAGTCAACATAATAACTGCTAAGCGTCCCAGAAATGGACATTCTCAGACATTATACAGGAGCGTTTTCAGGGAAGGGAAGCGCTAGCGCGGAGGCGCCCTATATCGGGAGAGGTGGCTACAGGACAGGTCTGAGGGTTTGGACGCGACCCCCCAACCCCCCACCCACCCACCCCCACCCCCTGCTCAACTTCTCAGCCAACAAAGTACAGTTGAGCAGCCGGGCTCGGCGCTTCTTGCAAAATGATTGGTCAAAGTTTTTCCGACTGCCTGATAAAGCGTCAGCTTCGACGTAAATCAATCGAGCGAGGGGGCTGCGCTCCCGCTGTCATCCGCGCTGCATTCCATATCAAGGATGAATTGTTTTATGCAATGTGGCAACACGTCAGGGCTCCAGCGACCACGTAACCTCAGCCCGAGCCGCCGGCCGCCCGGGGTCCCCCCCGTTTGGAGGAAGGGGGGTTTAAACTCTCAACATGGGCGGGGGTGGGGGAACGGGCGGAGAGAGCTGTGAGCTTCGTTGGAGGGACTCTGACTGCTCAGCACTCTCCCCTGGCGGGTCGCAAAGGGAAAGGACCCCAGCCTGGAGAGCAGCGGAGAGATCCTAAGGAATAATTAAAAAATAGATGGTTTCCGCTCCTTCACACTCCCACTCCTCACTCTCCCACCCTGTCAAGGCCTCCTTTCCTTTCCCCAAGCTACTCAAATATGAATTTATTTTTGTTTAAAAGCTGAATGGTTTGAGATTGAAGAAAAACTGGATGAGCTAATGAAAGAGGAGATAGAGGCATATACAGAGATACAAAGTGAGGAGTTTGGGGAGGGGAAAATGAGTGACCTGGCTTTTAAAATATTTACTGCGCTTATTTTGGATGGAGCGGGATTGACAGTACCCAAAGCTCGGCCTCCCTTGTTTCCTTAATAAGTGAAGAAAAATCCTCTCCCCACCAAAAAAATGAAAATAAATAACAACAACGGGAGAGAATGAGGGACCAATCCAGCAGCTCCCCCGCTTGAAATCAGAGCTCATCCTGAGTTTAATGGGTTAGTAAAATAAGTAAACAGGACACGGGAAACTAGCGCCGGGTAGAGTTCAATAAAAACTTAACTCGAGATGTCTCTGATTTTGTCCTGAAGAAGTGGAGGCTGAGTGATCTAGACGAGAATGCAGAGAACTTTCCTGTAGTTTCTATCTCTCTGTGCCCCCCCCCCCCAGCCCACAAAGTTAATCGGATCCCGTCATAGGAAGAGCTATTGGTCAGTATTTTGGGTATCACTTCAGTTGGAGAAGGGAAGGGCTAGGAACATGGACCCTCGATGTGTGCTGGACCTTTGGATTGGAAAAGTAGCAATTTACAATTTCCCACTTATCCTTGAGGCCCCCAGTCTCACAATTTGAGATTGCAATGGAGAATGAGGGAGGAACAGGTCCTCTCCTCTCTTTTCTTCCTGAATCAGCTTCTCTAAGGCAGGTTACCACAATCTCCTTCCGGAAGGCAATCATGAGGCAGCCGAGAAAAGGTTGAAGAAATGGCCTCCCACCTCCCTGGTAGCCTAGCCGGCGCTTCCGAAGCGCGGGTTTAATTGAGATAAACTTCGCGGGCACTTGAGAGGCCCGACCAACACCTTGGTTCATCTCCCATCTCACTAAGCTTCCTCTCCTCCTCCTTCTAGGAAAACCCTCAGTGGTCTGCTCCTTAGTTGGGGAGCCACAAGACGTTTGGGATCCACTCTAGGAAAGTGTGGTGTGGAAGAAAGGGAGAGAACTTTATTGGAATATGATTACTTTGGATCAGGATGGAGGTTTTTTTTTTTTTTTCGGGGTTGCTGATGTGGGGTGTTTTCAAAGTGAGGTGTTGAAAGTCTCAGTGGCCTGAGCAAATGTCTTGAAAAGCTTAATCCCTCTGCAGCAAGAAGAGTCTTGAGGAGGCCGGGGGGATTAGAGCAAGCTGTCTCCAGTTCCAACTCTCTAGTAGCCCTGTTATCTCAGGCTCCCTTAACAAAAGGATATAGGGTCATTCCAACTTATGATTTTTCGATTTTTCTCTGCCTTCGGGTCATCTTTGGGGGGAGCGACTCTTCCCTTCCTCCCCCCTTCCTCCCCCTTTTTCTTTCCAAATGAAGCCATCTTGTGTCATTACATGTGAAATACGAGGGCGAAGCGCCATATTTCTTTCCATGATGGCGATTCCAAAATGATTTTTTAAAGATCAATCCTGGCATCTAGTACTGCCCCACCATCTCCATCTCCATCTCCTTCTCCTCGAACTTAGCTCTCCCGAGGGCAACAGTTCAATGGATCCAGGGCCCAAGAACATCAGGATCCGCTGGGTTTTTCCCCAGACGCCTTCGGGTAGTGTGGTTTGCCCCTAACTGGCTCGGGGATGCTTGGCAGAGCCCGGAAAAGAAGCAGCAAGGCTGGAGCAGAAAGAGAGGGAGAGGGGGAGAAAGCGAGCAAAGCGCAGCCCTGAATCAATATTAAACTTAAAACACCTGTTCTCTATTTGCGAGACGGATGGAGCCTTCTGTCGGCTTACCTGTAATATATTCCCAAGGAAAAAAAAGCTCTCCTCCCCTACCATAAATAACCGCGTTATGAACCATGGCAGAGCTGAGTATATAATTTTCTGTAGTATATAAATTAGAACACAAACGGACGTAGAGGCTGGAAGCTAAGATATAAGTATATAATACACACATACATATAATATGCATATGTGTGTATATATATCCAGGTGTGCATGTGTATAAATATACATGTACATATAAATGTATGTATATAATACACACACATATATAGATATATACACACACCCGAATCCGAGCTGGTCGGCTAGGCTATTTCCTCCTGAGGCTCCTTAGCCTTTCTTTTCTCAGTCGGTTGATAGTCTCTGTTCTGCTTTCAGGACTCAGAGTCCGGGTAATCTATTTCAACTGGCAAACCTCATTTAAATTTTTTTTTAAGTGCTCAAAAAGGAGGTTGTCATTTAGGATTTAACGGGGGCAGAGGAAAGAGGATTGTAAGGGTTAGGACCTCTGTGTTTCTTACTCCCAGAAAAATTGGGGCAAATCTGAAGAAGTCCCGAGAGATAAAGATTTCTTTTCTAGTTTGGTGTCTGAGTTAGGGTGATCAGCGTGGGTTAGAGGGACTCTTGCCCTGGTGTTCTAGAGAAATTCTACATGGGAACCCTAACAATGGGAGGCAATTATTTGGAGGACTGCAGCTTATCTACCATTTTCCCCCTTTTGGAGGGGATCTGGAGCTTCCACTTCAGTTTGTATGTGTGTGTGTGTGTGTGTGTGTGTGTGTGTGTGTGTGTAAAATTTTCTCCCACTGAAGGTTTGCGACTGAACTCACCCCACAGAGTTTTTAAGGGAGAGAGAAATCCAGGGCAAAATCTTATGGAAACCCCAGTTCTCCAAATAGGGACTCCTGTGTTCTAAAGCCCTCCACTATTTTCATTTAAATTGGGGAGTGGGTTCAGACCAAAAAAAAAAATTAATATAAAGTGAAATCTAGACCCAGAAAGCTCCTTAAAAAAATTGTATATTATATAACTATAAACCATTATAAATTTGTTATAAATTTCTATGCAAGAAGGGATTCTAATACTGAGGAGCCCGGGATGCAGAGCAGAAATCTTATTTCTCTTCCAATGAGATCAATCATAATTGTTTTTGCTACTGTTAAATATGGCTTCAGAAGCCCAGAAATGGACTCTGAAAGGCTTTTTCTAGAAAGTAATTTGAGTCCTGAATTATCCTAAGAAAGTGATCAAACATTTCCTTTCCTTCCCCCCTTCAAAATAGCAAAAGAATACTAAAAAGCAAAATATCTTTTATTTTATAGGCAGAAGATCCATCTCTCTCTCAGCCTCTTGCTATTTTCTGCATAGAATCTATGGTTGAACACAGTCAGCTGGTATTGGAAGCGAGGAGAAAGCCCCTAATGAAACCAGAACATCCTCCCATTTGACTCTATCCATCCCTTTGCGGGCCCATGGACTGGAATTCTTGAGAAGAATGGAGTCTGAGATACTGGGGCAAAGGATCTCGGGTGAGTTCGTGCTAGGATCTCTTGACTGAGTGCTGGAAGATTCCCTTGTTAACGTCCAGGGAGAGAAAGAGACAGTGAGACAGAATGACCAAAAAGAAATAGAATAGAAAAGGAAAGGAAAAGAAAAAAAAGAAAAGAAAAAAGGGAAGGAGGGTGGGTAAAACAAGAAAGGAAGAAAAAGGGAAACAAAAAGTGCAAGCATATCATATATTTTATGTGTCACATAAGCAACAAGCATTTGTCTAATGCCTCCTATTTCTGTATGTACTGTAATACATACATTATATATAATGCATGAGAATATAAGAAGTGTGTATGCTTATGATAGATATTCTGACTGACTATATTTCTGTATAGATATGCATCTATGAAATATGTGCATGCAAATAAGAGTACAACTATAGAACAGATAGTGACTTGTATGTATAACAATGAAACTTGTACCTTTTTATATGTGTCTTCCAATATTCTATTTTATAAACGTGTCATAAAATTCTATATGCATGTGTTTGTACCCTTCCTATAGAAGATGCTTAATAAAGCTGTACTGGGTAGCTGAATGTGTCTAACTTCTGAGCTTCCCCGTGTGTAAACAATATATGCTGGTGAAAAGAGATGCAAATTTATGTTTACAGTTTAATTATGAAGTACTGAGAGGATTCCTACAGAATACAAAAAAAAAAAAAAAAAAATCAGAAACCAGTCTCAGTAGTCTGGACCTGGTTGCAAGCCTCTAAAATCGATATTACACACACATATGTATTGCATACATATGTACTGTGTTTCTATGTATATCCGTCTTAGCTCTTAATAGAATTCAGATCCACAGACCTTCCTTTATAAATAAATGAAATACACACAAATGGGCTCATGAGACTGGGGATTTTGTATTTCTCTTCTTTACAACTCTTGCACACACAAAGAGTAGAGAAATTTATTTTAATCTATGGGCAGGAACGGACCTTAATTGCCCTTTTTAAAATCAACAATCACATATATACATATGGGTACACGTGTGTGTGTGTGTGTGTGTGTGTACTAGTCATTTAGGTAGGTCTATACCTAGAAGCTCCTGATGTATCACTTACGCGCGTGCACACACTTCTTCAGATGGTCCGGGTTTTTCTGTCTAGGCTCTGCTCCGGTACTAGTATTGTTGGGAGACCCAAAAAGCAGAGAAGACATTTCTCCAGAGAAGCACAGAAAGACACCAAAAAAATTTTGTGGTCTCAAAGAGATATGCTCCAAAGTTGGACTATTGCATACTTGCATGTAGCAGAGAATGTACCCCGGTGTGTGTAGAATCCCTTTGCAGAGACTTCCAGATACTTTTACCAACTTTGTGCCTCAACCAGCATCTGGGTGAGAAGATGAAGGGTGAACCATTGTATTTTTGAGTGAGGGATTAGAGGAACCAAACGGAGACTGGGAAGGGAAGACGGGAGACTGGGCGGGGAAGGATCCGCTCCAGGTAAAAGGTTGTTACAGAATGACTTCCATAAAACCTGTGGCTGTCGTAAACCTCTCTGCTTTCCAAAGATTCTTTATTTCTCTCCCTCCCCACCCCCTTTTTTTTTTTTTTTTCCTTTCAATGCTTTTCCAGGAGGGATTGTGTGGGGGTGGAGGGGCGAAGGCCGTTGAGGGTGGAAGGCAATCACTGAGCCAAACTAAAACTTTACACGAGCTGAAATGGTGCAAAAGAAAAGTCAGATAAGGTCTAAGAAAATGAAAAACTCTGACCGCTTTTCCCAATCCTTGAGTCTCAAAGCTGGAAGAGAATTGGTCTTTGGAGAAATCTAGGGGAAGATTTATCTCGTACCTTCTGAAAAGGGCGGGTTTGATTTTTTTTAATTGTTGGGGTTCTTTAACTAGAGATCAGAAATTCCCACATGTCGCACCCTGGGCTGGAGATCTCTATTAGTTGTTTGTCCGAACTGCCTACTCTCTTAGCTTGATCTCCCCGCCTGGGGCAGTTGAAGACTAAGTGCTGGAAACAAAAGTCCCTTATGCTTTCTTACTTCCTCTATCTCTTCTTCCATCCCCATTAGTTCAGCACCTTACAATTTAACAACCCCATAGGCAGAGAGCTACAGTAACTTGAAAAATCCTAAAATTTGTGAGTGCCTTACAAATTTACAAATTTAAGCGCGATTCTCTGCCTTGCCATCTGAAATCTCTCATCCAGAAGTGGGCTGAGCCCCATGCAACAGTCTTTTAAGAAACTATCCGTCTCTCTTAGTAGTTTCCCTTCTCTGAGATACATTTTGTAACCAAGTTTTCGATATAACTTATGAAAATGAGTTATAACTTATAACTGATGAATTCCTGCAATAGTTGACCAGTTCGAAAGTTTTGTATCCCACTGCCCATAGCAAGGGATTAATCCGAAAATGTGGGTTGCTCCTTAGGAAAGGAAAAGTCAGAAGCCTTCCATGTTTCTCCTCTATTGGGAATCCCAGAATATCTCACAATACTAAAATTTTCAGAGTCCCAGTCATCCTGCTTCACCTTGGGGTAGCTCTGAAAACTCTTCCCTTCCCCCATTTGCAAAGGTAGAGACATGGGTTCCCTGCTTGCCAAAGAGACAGAACAACTAGATTGACTAGCTACGAGTTTAGGATAAAGTAACCCCCTAGGAAGGGAAAAGAGCACCTTCTGGACTCTGAGTCCAGCCTATCGGCCTAAAGTATTTGGGGCTTCTTCAGGAGGATCAATAATGGATTTGAAAATTGGGGAATCACATTTCTTCAGCATACTTGACCCTGAAATTTGGAGATTTGGGGCTTATGTAGCTTTTGGAAGGCTAAGAGAGAACGAGAACTTTCACTGATGCCCCAAACGAGTTCTTCAGTCACCAACTCCCTGAGGGTCGAGATATATCGATATCATCTCCAGCAACATAGCGATATAGTTTGGTGAGTCCGAATCCGTTAAGAATTTCATTATTGGGGCTTGACAAGTCCAAGAGCCACCACTGTTCTTTCTTGACACCACCTCCAGCTCCACTTGAAGGAGAGAAAGACAGAGAGAAAGAGAGAGACAGAGAGACAAGAGACAGAGAGAAATCAGAGGGAGTTTGTGCTTAATTCTGCTCTCTTCCAGCATGTTCTTCCCCCAACTTTGACTGGTTCCAGAGTTCTCTGTTCTTTCCCTCTTTCGCCTTGTGCCTGCCGGCTCCCAGACCCTGCCAGGCTGACCGAGGAGCAGTAACTGCAGTGAATCAGGTGGTTTAATGTTCTTGCGTTTAGAAATCTAGGCCCAACAACAGGAAACTACCTAACCCACTGAGCAGTCTCATCCGCGCTCTGGGTCAGGGACTTGACTGATCCAAGGCGAGGCCTCCGGGGCCATTTTGTCTGACATCAGTTGCGAGTTAAAACTTTTCCCCCTCAGTCCTCTTTCTTAATAGAAAACAGTTGCTAGGAAACAAAAGCAACAAAAGAATCGATTTTGAGACAGGAAATCAGAAGCGAAATGATTTCATATTTGCCGGGGGCATCACCCTCCGCCCTTCTTTCTCTCAAAGATTCTCAGCTAGATTGAAGTGAAACAGCAGAAGCAACTTGGCAGAGAGAGGGATCCCTTATTTTCCCTTCAGTATGATGGTTCCCCACATTGTCTTCGCATCCACTCTTCCCAACTAGCGGCTTTTGATCTCAACAGATAAAAGGACTTTCAAAAAAAATTTTTAGGTGAACGCGAGAGAAGGTGTCTGCACTTGCCATCTGGCTTAACTTTTGCCCCAAGTTTCTGAGCTATAAGGACAATCCGTTTTAAATGATGAAAATCCATGTGGAGACAGCCCAATCCCCCAAATCTCCAGCCCGTCTTCTTCAATGAGATCAGTCAGGTTAAGTCAAAAGACCGAGAAACACACAAAGAGAGAGACAGGTACAGAGAGAAGATTCACAAGGAGAGAGAGAGGGTGGATTAAAAAACATGTAAAGGAATGAAGTTTAGTGAGCTAGCTTGGATTAGGGACGGGATGAGGTAGCAGTTTCTTTTAGGGGAGGAAGGACAACTGGGGTCGAATATTAAAAGCAACATCTCCAACAGGATCTTTGGACTTTGGAAAATGGGACATCGAAAATAACGTCCATTTGCTTCCTGATCTCAATTTTCAGACACTGCTCTCCCACTGATCCTCTCTCCAAACTCACAATGCATTCTCACATAGACTTATCTTCCCTCCTCCACCCAAACACAACACAAATTGGGTAGCTAAACTCTGCTCAAGAAAGTACTCGACTTACCTGAGAAGCTGATTCGTTGGTGGAGAGTTGGGGAGAGGAGGGGTCGAGTTATTAAAAAATGACTAAGAGTATAGGAATTAAATCCACCTCCCAGCTCTCCACCTCCAAACTCAAGTTTTTGAGAAAGGGTAGCACTCTGAGGGAGTGAAGGGCAATGCCTAGTCAAGGAAGTCCACAGGGAGACATGGCCGGGCCTAACTTAACGTCTCAATCTTCCCCCTCAACTCCCCCTGCCCGGGTGGGGCCGAAGTATAAATCTAAGGTACCGGAAATACAATAAAAGTTCACCGTGTTGATGAACTTCCAACAGTTTACATCCCCTCGAGCGGAGAAAAGAAAAGCAACTGGGGGTTGGGAGTTGGGGGGGTAGGGCAAGCTAAAAAGAAGGGGAAACAAATTTACGAGCGGGAAATAGAAGGACCAGCCTAGGTCCCTTTCTTCTCTGAAGATAGTACTTTGTACTGAGAGAGAAAACCAGCTCTGGCCCCTTTTAGAATATTGACTTTACGTCCCCCACCGCCCCCACCTTTTTGGCTCTGCTAAATGTTTCCAAAAGAGGTTTGACTCAGTCCTGACCAGAGATGCAGGGAATGAGAGGAGGAAGAAATAGGAGACAGATCGATGGAACTTTAGGGCTAGATCTTTGGTTAGTGAAATAATGGGGAAAACAGGAGAAAACCGTCAATTCCGGGCCAAACTCCTGAGTCAAACTCCAGCCGGAGACCAATTAGGGTTCGAAGAGCTTTATTCTTGATTCTATTCAGTTGGAAACTACACATCTCAGGCTTCCTCCCAATCTACCAGTGAAATTTCTTCACGGCAAGAATCCCTCCATCCTCACCAATTTTTATCTTTCAGTTATTTGAATGTTTTGATGGAAAATATTTTTTTTCAATTTATTTTAGTGAATGAGGAAGAAATAATTGAAATCCTTGCCTTGATTCATTGCTTTGGGCATTTATTTGCAAAGTGGAGCTGGTGGGGGTGGGGTGAGATAAAGGACGGTTTGGGAGGGCGGGCTTTTGCTAAAGAGAAAGGATATGGGAGTAGGTCGGGGTACCAAAAAGCAAAAGGAAAGAGACAGAACGAATGACTACAGCCATGGCCTAATTCTGGCTAATTAGGACGCCTCATATCCAAAAAACCTGCTGCCTCCACAGTAATTTGTATTGACTAGACTTTTCGTTGTTGGCAGGGGGGGGGGGGGGGGGGGGGGGAAGGGATTGACGAAGGGGAAATAGTTGATTTTCTTTTCTTCTTCATCCTTGCTTTCGGGATAGTCCAAGTAAGTATAGCCAGTAAAGGAGAACTAACTTTGCAAACCAACTCCCACCCCTTTTCCACTGAGCCTCTTCTGTTATGTTCTTCTGATGACTTTGACTGAGTAGGAGGAACTAAATCGAAGCTAAATCTGCCTCAGCAAAGTAAAGAAATTCACTCCTTTTTTCGGATCATTTCAGCCACCTCTTACCTTGCCTAAAGGATGAGAATATTTCTGGGGGGGAAAAGATGAAATTGAGCCCCAATTATTTAGTTAGCCTCCCTGAGTGACAGTTTCTCAGGATATGTGTCTACATGTAGGGTCCTAGACTCAGAAGGTTACTGGAATACAAGCTGCAACGTAATAACCAGTTTTCAAGGACTCTTTCCTCTTGCTTTCTTGTACATGTACACAGAGAAAACACTGGGACCTGTGAACCCATCATTGGAGCCTCAGTTTTCTGGGTAATTGTGGCTAAAATGGCTTTTATTGTTTGTTTAGTAAAGGCTAGGAAGAGTCAGGTGACTTTTTATTTCTCTTAGAAAAAAAAAAAAGGGAGGGAAGCCCTTGAACAAGAAAAATTCATATTATTGGACTATTCTTTCTGGATTAACTTCTTAATGATTAATTCTCCATGATATCCGAAAGATAGGAAGTGGGAAAGGATGCTGAAAGGACAGTTTTATTCTCTCTTCAGAGAGGGAAAGAGAAAGGGGATGGAACAAGCAGGAAAAAATGTAATATACACTGGGGGGAATGATGGAGGCAAGGGTACCAACCAGGTAGATTGTGCTTGTGTGAGGGAGAGAGGGAGGGAGGGGGATGGAGAGAAAGACAGAGACAAACAGAGACAGAGAAAGACACACACAGACACATACACAGAGACAGAGATAGACACACATGTGCACGCAGGCACACACACACACACAGAGAGAGAGAGAGAGAGAGCATTCATGAATAGCTTTCAAACAGGAAACTGTTTCTACCCACATAAACATGAATATTACAGGATATACAAACAGCTCTGAGTTAAAGCTCCTCCTCCTTCCCCCATTACAGTTGTCTCAGTAGTTTATCTCTTTGTAATGCTATATATTTTTATTTAAAATATTGTTATGATACCTTCTTAGCAGCCTTCCCATTTACCAGTACTGCCTCTGAAAATGGTTGGCATCCAAGACTAGAGACCAAGATTACCCAGTTATTATATGCAGGTTCTTCAAATTCCCCAAAGAATGTATGAGAACTCTGAGAAGCCCTAATATAACTTTGTGATAGTGCAAACCATGTCATCACTTCATTCCTCATCATGTCAAAAACCAGACAGGTCAACTTCTCCAATCAAAACCACAAAAAAAAGGTGTAGGTATAAAGATTTTCAGCAAAAGCTAGAAAGCCCATATACACCATGTAGTGAATTAGGGCCATGTAGACAATGCTTCATTTTTAAAGTCTTGAGTATTTCGTCCCCCCAAAATACTGACTTTCTAATCTAGGAAATCAGCAGGAAAAATTGGGTGTGTTAAAGAGTCGAAATAACATAATTCAGGGCAACATTCTCCTTTAATTTTAACCCATTCTCCTTCATTAACTGAATGACAAAACAGATCCACCCAAAGCAGGATTCCAGGGGAAAAGAATTTAGAAACCGTCTAGTCCAAATATCTCCCTTTTTCCCCCCAGAGGAAAATAGGAATCAGAGAAGGGAACAGACTTTAATTCTCTGAGATTATTTTCTTGATCGAAAAAGGGGATAATCCCTAATAAATCTATGCCAAGGGACTGTTGAAGGGGGTGCGGAAAGTGCTTTCTAACTACAAAGCGCTATGGAAATAGAAGCGATTGTTCTTGAAATTAATATTATTGTCTGGGAGGAGGAGAAAGATATATGATTCAGATTAAGCGGTGACTACGAGTGTAGAAATGGACCAGAAGAATAATGCTACCGCTCCCTCTGCCCCGCAATCCCCAAAAGAGATCTCTTCCCAATAGTACATACAGCTCCTCTCCCTTCTCCATCTTCCCACCCACATCCCGGACCTGTTTGCTTACGTAAACACGCCCATGGGAGTTGGCTAGGTCCCTGTCATAGGGAGAACAGCGCTGCCAGGGTAATACTCCCTGGTGATGGGGACTCGGTTTTTTGTTTTGTTTTGTTTCATTTTCTTTCTACGGTTCTGGAACCAAATTTTCATTTGTCTTTTATCAGCCAGGTTGACGCTGCAGCTGATCTCTAGGCGGCGCTCACGAGTCAGAAACATACTAAAACGGAATTCTTTTTCTCCAGCTCCAAGATCTGGTGTTTGTTGCAGGGGCTCCACTTTCTCTGGCCGCCCTAAACTGGCGCTTAGCCGGTTGCCCCCTGGGACATCGCCTTTGGTGCCCTCTGCCAAGCAAGACAAACATAGTTAAGCGACTTGGGGATAGAAGAGGAGGACTGGGAGAGAAAGGGAAACAGTCAGACTCTTAGAATGTCAGTGCTAGGAAGAATCTTCCCCCTTACCCCCTCCCCGCCCCAAACCTTACAGTCAAACCTTCTCATTTTACAGATGAGGACACCGAGGTCCAGAGAGGTAAACTGGCTTATTCGACAGATATGGGTAGTGGCAAGAACATTGTATTTGAAGTGAAAGTACCTAGGTTAGATGGAATTCCGGTGTGACCTGGGGCAAGCCACCTTCCCATTCTGGACTGGTTTCCTCAATTCCTCCAAAATTAGGGATTTGGGGCGGTGATTTGCAAGGTGCCCTCTCCAGCTGTAAATTCTGAGATTGCTCTTAACAGAATTAGGACTCAATTTTGAGTCTTTTGACACCAGATGCCCTCAAAGGATAAGACTCTTACTCTTGACACTCCCATCTTTTTACAAAGAAAGAGAAGGTTAGAAGAATGAATACCTTATCGAAAGCCATAAGAAAATCAAAGACTAGATTTAGATCTTGGGGCAGAAAAATAGATCATCACCACCATTTCACAATCCAACCCCAAATAGAAGAATTACTTTAATAAATGTAGCCTTCCCCTTAAAGAGAACCTGTGCTCTCAGAAATGTTGCTTTCATTTTTTTTCTCTATGTGGAAAATGCTAGGAATTTTTATGAAACCCTTAAAAGAAGTCTTCTGGACATGGAGTTCAGTGGGGGGTGGAGGTAGGGTGGGATTTGGAGGGAAGGTTGAGAAGGGGAAAAAAGGAAAATGGGAAACTGTTCCCCTTCCCCCTTCCATAGGATCCATCCTATCAGAAAAAGGGAAGACTCCAACTGGAACTGAGAACTAAACCAGGGAGAGAGTTTCTGGAAGAAGCCCCTGGGGGAATATTAAAGGAATAGAGGAGGTGTTGATCAGTGAGGAAAAAGGTCCTAATAGCACAGGCTCCAGATCCAAGAAGTGTTGAGAAGGATGAGCACCTATTCTCTTCCATCCCTTTGAAGTACAGAAACTCTATGCTGTTAGAATAAATATGATGCCGAGGTGAAGGAGAGGGTAACTATTTTATGCTCCAGGTTTCCCTTACAAACAGACACAAGCAGCAGTAAAATATATAAGCATTTGACCTAAAAGTCAGTAAAAGTTAGAGAAGGATCTGTCCCCTCTTGTAGCCTATTCCTGAGAATCTCTGAGGCTTAATCCCAGGATCCAGGTAGAGTAGGGGAGAAAACCAAGTAGGTCTAGCCACCCCTCTCTAGCTTTGATAGATGACATTTGTCATGAAAATCTTGAAGAGTGAATCCAACTTCAGTTTATTCCTGGACAAAGCAAAAGTTGAAGGGGATCTCTCAAAGCAAAAATAACTAAATTATGATTGTGGTGAGGGGATCAGGTGGGATGGCTGAAGAAGCTAAGCAAATGAAAGCAGATATGAGAATCCTATAGGAGTAAGGAACTTGGAAGATTGCAATTTTTTCTGTTCTGAGGTGTTTATATATATATATCCTAATCAAAGAAAAGAAGGATTTCTCTCCCTGATGTCCAAATATGAACATCAGCATCCCTCCTGGCTCTTGAGATATTCTTCAAATACCTCATTTTCACATCTAAGAGCAATGTAGAACTTTCCACATAAGTGGGGGTTGGGGAAAGTATGTAATATTAGGAATGCAAAAGGAAGGGGAAAGTGGGACAAATCTCAGGCCAATCCAATATAAACCATTTTTTCTTTCTCACCTATTTAGTTTCAGAATGTGAATAGTCTGTTTAATTGTAGCAGTTTTCCACACAGTCCCTTTAAATAAGGGACTGATACAAGAGCTCTCTTAGTTATGTGGGAGTTAAAATCACTCAGGGCAGCTAGATATAGTGCAAGGCCTGGAGCTTGAGTTTAAATTCAGCCTAGATACTTACTAGCTGTGTGACTCTGGGCAAGTCACTTAACCCTATTTGCCTGCGTTTCTTCGTCTGTGAAATGAGCAAGAGAAGGAAATAGCAAAACACTTTAGTATCTTTGCCACAAAAACCTCAAATGGAGTACCGAAGAATCGAAAACAACTAACAGCAACAAAATCTCTACACTTGATTTTCTATTTCCTAATTCCCCCAAAACACCAAATTCCTATTCCAACATGGAACACAATCAGCACTACATGGAGATGATTGAGAAAGAATCAGGGTATACATGAAAAAAAAAAAATCTATGAAGATGTATGGGATGCAAGGTCATCATACACCTCCACCCCCTCAGGCTTTTCCTAATCTCCCCTGAGAGCAGGCAGCCTTGAAAAGTAGATTTGTCTTCGAGTCAGGAAGACCCGAGTTCAAGTGCTACCTACCATACTTAGTAGCTGTGTCCCAGGACAAATCAGTTAATCAATCTGTGCTTTCAGGCAATTCTCTTAAAACCGTTAAGTTAAGGAGACATTGTGTCTAAATAGAAGTAATCATTAAATCAGAAGTCCGAAGTCCTCCCACACCCAAGGAAGCAAAGACCATTTCTCCTTAAATGTCTTTCCCCAAAGCCCCTGACACTGGAAACATTAATGGTCCATGTCTACACCTACAGCGTGAATGGGACAATTAAGGCAATTATTTGGAACATTCACTCAGGAACAAACCTACTTAAGACTGAAATGCCCCTTGATGGAGAGAGGAAAAAAGGCTTGGGTTTCGGGGTGTTCTCTCTCTCCGCTGGAGTTTTTTAGACCACAGCCTCAATCACCCAATTTCAGTGGCGGACTAGTCATGGGCAGCCCCTCTTCTTAGAAAAAGAGTGTGTGTGTGTGTGTGTGTGTGTGTGTGTGTGTGTGTGTGTATGGAGAGCAAGTATCTGTGAGCCCAAATTCATACATGTATGGAATTATTTGGGAGGAAAGTGAATGAATGAATGATTTCATAATGGTGATTCTGAAGAACGCCTGCAGGGAAAAAACACTCATTTCCTGCCCAATTTCAGCAGAGACCCATTTTAAATGATAGGAGTAAATCCTGGTTCCTTCCTACAGTGACTCAACAGCAAAGTACTGGAATGGACAGTGAAGGATTCTCTTCAGTGTATTTCAGACAAGCAGCAACCACGAACTTATCCTTGGAGGGGACGTGACTCTTAACTCTCATTTGGAGACAGCTAGGTCTCTCCCCTGCCGGAAGCCCACCTCCTGTGATGCGGAAAGGGGGACGAACCTGCTGTGGCTGGAACTTCTGGCCAATCCCAGAGAATGCCACGTGTGTCGCCTTCAGGTCCAAAGACCTACACTGGGGAACTGAGAGGAGAGACTGGCGGGGATGGGGCGGGAGACGGGGAAGGAGTCCCTTCCTTTGTTTGCCAAAATGAGGCCAACTCCATCTCGGAGATCCGATCCTTAGCTTGGCGACTTCCAAACCTTTGGGGGCAGGGGACTGGAGGAGCAAAGGAGGGGCAGTCACAGAGATAGCTTGAGGCCGCAGAGCCTCGGTCGGAAGTTCTCAAAAGCACGAAATTAGTTGTTGGATTTTTTTTTTTTTTTTTTTAATTAGCAAAGTTATGGAGCACTAGAGGGAGTAAAGGAAAGCGAGATGTATTTTCTTCTGCTCTACTTAAAGACCATTTAGGTCAGGCGTTCAAGGCCGAAGAAAACCAGTTTATGCAGTTGGAAGCTTTTCTTTTCTTTCTTTCTTTCTTTCTTTCTTTCTTTTTTTAAATAGAAGTAGGGGGAGAGGGCTGAATCAACCACTCAACTACCGTCCATTTCACTTGGCGATATAGAAAACCAGTTTAGGAATATAGAAAAATCGTAGAACTATTCCAATATACTTTTTTTTTTTCAGATAAGAAAAATAATAACCTGGAAATAACGTGCTCATTTGAACAGCAAATTAAGAACTGGGAGGGGATTTGGATTCGGGACTTTGATGTCCTGACTCCTGTTTAGCCTAGGGGTCCCCCGAAACCTGCCACTACACTGAATACTGGCACACTGAAAGAAAGGGAAAATAAGGGAGCAATTGGAAATATGCATGCCCCAAACCACTTTTTAAAATATTCATCTTGAAATGATTGAAAATCTTGAAAATATTCATCTGTGTGTATACACAGGTAGGCTTTTTCCTTAGGGAAAAGGAGGAGTTGCTAGTATTGACCTGAACTCGCTGGATCACTGCCTTTTTTTCCGGGCACCGTCTAGACTAAGCCCGAGAAAAGGAAGCGAGTCTAGCTGACGCCGAGGAGCCGAACTTATAATGGCTGCAAGGAGTCTGGTTTTTATGTCTCGGTGCTGAGGCGATCCAGATGCGCGCATTTCAATTTCACAAATGGAGCGAGGAGGCGGGGGAGCCGGCTATGGCTTCCAGGAAGATGAAGAGAAGTACTTATTTGCATAGCCTATTTGCATCCGGAGAGGAAGTCGAGAGGGGAGGTAGAAAATAAGCTTTTCTTCCTTAACCCCCTCTTCTTCCAGAAAACAAATAATAATAAAAAAAAAAAAAACAACACTTTATATTCCCCAAGAATCCTAAGCAGGCAGGTCATTGGACAAATTCAGTCAATCAGACAGTCAAAATGTGAGTTGGGGGACCAAAATCCATCACAGCTACTGTTGAACATCAGGGAAACGAAAGAATCTTTTTTTTTTTTCAACAGGTGGCATTGGCGTCCAGTAGACAGTTCTGGCCGGTCCACTGTCAGGAAGCTAAGAAAATGAGTAAGTCAGATGAGTTAATACAGATAGCCAATCTGATGCCACAAGTCCCGGATCAAATTCTTTGGAGACTAAATTTTGACCATCAGTTTGGTTTAAGTCAAAGCGATAATCTTCCTGGCAAGCGGAGGCCTTTTAACAGCGCCAAGTAGAACCAAAGACCCACAAAAGGAAAGTAATCTTAGAGTTGAGGAAATTGAGGAACACAAAACATTACATTCCAAGATCATAAAGCAGCAAGGTTCGTTTCCTGATCAGAATAAGATCCTCTGGTATCCTACCGAGGAGTGACCCGCTTAAGAAGAAATGGTATGGAATTCTGAGGGAGGAAAAGGGAAAAACACGCTTAGACCTGAGGTCGCCCGCGGCGGAGGTAAAGGCTTCATTACCACGGACCTTTTTGCCAACTTTTTCAAACCTGAAAGTCAGACTCAGTTTTCCTTTTGCAAATCTCCTGGTCTTTTCCAGGCACGGGAAGGATGGGCTGGGGGCTGCGCTAACGCTCTGAGCCTCTAAGACGAAAAAAAAGAATGCCTGTAGATCTTATTTTTAAGACATATTCATTTTTAGAAGCTTCAGGCACTTCCTGAATTAAAATATCGCACGGAAACACAGCAGATGCGGCGAAGAGGCAAATAAAGGCCTCTTTATGTTATATAATATATCTATATTGTGTATTCTCACATTTATCCTGTGTTGATGTATGTGTGAATTTTGTATGTATTTTTGTTAGGCTGCCGTGACTCTAGGTGGTTACCATCTGATAATAATAATAACAGAGAAGGTGAAAGTGAAAATGAACCCTTAGGATATGGAAGCCTTTGCACTTTCCCCTTTACTTTAAGAAAGACTTTTGGCAATTCGTGTAGTACTAAGCAACAGTAAGCTATGTAAATGTGTGTGTGTGTGTGTGTGTGTGTGTGTGTGTGTATAACTTAGTCATACTAACATATAGTATGGCTTTCACTAAATGAATCAGAAACAGCAGTGACCCTAAGCTCACCAAGTCTTTGCTAGCAGGATCTCAAGTTCTTTTAGTTTCCACTAAATTGGAAATGCTTTGTGTTAGTGAGGCCTATGCATTGCTTCTGATGTTTGACCTAAGTTCAGGTATCAGAAAATGGAACATTAGGGAGTTATTATTAATTTTATTTTGTGACAGAAATGTCCCCTAAATCATGGAAGGAATGCCTGCAAATGGGAAAAGACGAATATATACACAGGCATATGTGTATGTGTATATATAACAGTACATACATGTGATAGTGAAGATGGTTTGATGATAAAGATCATGGAGTTAGGAAGACCTGAGTTCTAATCCTGACATTATCAGTAGGACAGTCCTAATCTCTGACACTGACCTTCAAATGACTTAATTTCTTAGTGTCCCCAGGCAACTCTATAAAATTTTAAATTACAATCAGATTATGAAAGAGTATCAGTGGAGACATTTCCTCTACTGGTAAATAAAAAGTAAACTTATGAAATAGCTGGTTTAGAAAAAAATATTTATGCCTACTTTGTAGGCACATATACATAGTTTTGCATATATACATATATATAATATATTAACAAAAGAATCTATGTTTTTATATGTGTGTCTTTTAGCTGTATTTGACTTATGAGTAAGTATCCCAAAGTTCTCATATAAATGCATTCATAGTAAATTGTTAATAATGAATAAAATATAGTTATATACATTTGCATGTACTGCTACAATTTGGGATTTTCACAGAAATTTCAGAACCAGGATACACTTAAAAAGCACACTATTCTTCTTGGGTCTGGACATAGACTTAGAACACAAAACCTTGTGAATTATATTTTTTCCCCAGGTCTTTAGAGAACCTCCTGAATTTGAAATGGAATGAATTTCTATTTTTTCTAACCTCGGTTGTACCTGGCACCTCTCTGTCCATATGTGGGCACATAAACCCTCATCATTCTTCCTCATAAGTTTTTTCCTCCAAATTATAATGTCCAGTCCACGTGGCAACTAGCCTGGCTGGTGGTTTAAGCCTTCAGGTAGTCAGAGGTCTAGATAGTGACACGTTAATTTTCTCCTTGACCTTAAGGGTTTCCAAGGGTTGAAAACTAAGAGAAAGAAAGGGGAAAGAGAGAGGAGAAACCCCACTGTAGAAATAGAAATTAACAGAAATGAGAAAGAGGAAAGAGGATCAAAGGGAGAGAGGTAAAAGGAGAGGAGGAAACAAGGTGAGAGAGCAAAAGAAAAGGCCCTTTCGACAGCTAGAGGAGAAAAATCCTGAACTAAGTAGGCGGCTGGACCCAGCGGGAGCCTGGGGCACGCGGGGAGGGCTAGGCCAGGCTGTGGTTGCATTTCCCCATCATTATTATTATTTTAATAGCCTCCTCAGGGCCCCCCTCTTTCATCCAAAAGGGCCAATTAAAGCTTCTCCGGCTCCTTAATGGCATCTGATTAATAGTCCAGTTTAGGGTGGATGAAGTGGCCAGGACGGCAGGGACAATGAACATTTTTTTTAGTATGTTTATTTATTTATCTCTCATTCTAACCGGTTGAAATTCGTCCAGAGAAGAGATAACGAAGAGTCAGACGAGGAACAGGGAACACTGGCTGCCCTCGGCTTGCTGAAATTCTTTGCTTTTGTTAACCGCTACCAGGTGGCTTTTACTTTGGTGGTCGTTGAGAAGGTGACCGAGCCAACTCTTGACTTTCAGCCTACGGCATCGAGAAAGAAACATACCCGCCCATCTGGAGACCCAGGGAAGGAGGGAAGGGGAAAAGAAAGTCTGCATACAGGTGTCAGTCTATCGACTTCCCAACTATTGGTCTCTAATGTCCCTTCTGGGGTGTCAGCAGAGGGGAATCCCCCGCCCACCGAATTTCCCTATCCCTCATTCTTTCGGCGCCTGGAGTGAGAGGTTTTTCCCGAACCTCCTTCCCTTTCGCCACACTGTATAATTTTGGGTCATCCAGCGATCCCAGTCGGAGCCTTGGCTGAGTCTCCCACCTCACCCCACCCCGGCAAACTCTCTTTAAGTCTTAATCCACTTTTCCCCAACTTCACTAAGCTTCCTCCGAAGATGAGTACTAATAAAATTTCCCCAATTTCCATCTCATTCTTCTCTATGAGTAAGGTCATAATATTCTTCTTTTCCATTTAAAAAGAAACATTTGGGTTTTATTGAGAAAATTCTGCCTTCAGGAGAGCGAGTTAACGGTTTCTGCCTAAATCTCACCAATCCCGGCTCGCAAGAGACTCCCCAGTGCAGTAAAGGGAATCTGGGTTGGAGAGTGGTTGTGGGAATGTTTCTCTAGCTAATTATACCCACCTTTGGCTTCCTTTCCATCTCCGATTTTGCAGCCTCCATATCTCGCTGAGGCCTCTCCCGATCTCTGGGGGTGGTTTTTATTCCTTTCTGCACTTGGCTAGGCAACAGTTGGAACTCTGGACTGGAGTGTGTTTGAGGATCAATGCACTACTTACTTCTCAACCCTTGGCCAGCGCGACCACTCCCTTTTGTCCGCTGATCAGCTAGGCCCTTGTAGTCGGGGGTTCGCGGGCCGCTCTGGACCCCAGGTGATTTCAGCACCCGAGAGGGAAGCGCGGACCTGACCAAATAAATTACTGTCGACCGCGAGCTTGGAGAGATCTCATTTCTCCCAAAAAACTTACAATGCAAGTCCCGGTTCTTCCCTAGCTGTGCGTACAGGTAGAAACTGTCCCTCTCCTGCTTTCTTACCTCCTAGTTCAAAGGAGGTGAGGAAACCTGCATTGCAGTTTGACTGATCATTTGCTCCTGAAGTTGGAGCGGGAGGATGAAGAGAAAAGAGGGAAGGAGAAGAATTTGTGAAGTAAAAGAAGGCTCAAGTTGAAGGAGAGAAAGGAATTCCTTTGCTCTCTAGAAATTAAAGCTGGAGAACCCTAATGCCTGAGTTCTTGCAAGGAAAGCTCAGATAAACAAAGACATTAGAAGGAGATTTCGAGAACCAGGGTCTACTACAATTTTTCTTTTCTCTTTTCTTTCTTTCTTCCTTTTCTTCTCTTATTAAATGGACTAAATCTGGAGGAATTGATTTGTTTCTCAGAAAAGAAGTAAGAGCAGCTTCCGGCGCTCTGGCCAATCACTGCCTGACTTTTCCGATTCAGCCAGTCCCCTGGTGTCAGTCTTGATGGAAAATTTGACAGGCTTTTAGAAGGTTGAAAATTCTTTATTCTTCAATATCCGAGCAGCTCCAGTTAGGGCTTCCTCTAAAAACCCTCCCCATACTCCAACAGAAAGGAGAACGGAGCGCTGCGGTCCCTCCCACAAACTCTGATTAGGGATAGTCAAGAAGTCCACAATGCCTCTAAAACCGAGAGGCGTCTAGGTTAAGATCTCAGAGCCCAGGATAAATCTCACTTCAGCCTAATCGAATTTTCCGGATCACAGGGGCCATAAAGACGCAGTGTAAGTGTGAAAGGCAGGTAAAATCAAGATTCTAATATCTATATGTAAAGAAAAAAAATGAATAGATAAGATCCAAAGCCCGATAACTATTAGACTCCCCGCTTCCATTCCCGAACCCGACTTACTTCGGACGGATCCGATCATTTCTTTAAACTGTTTCAGTAATACATACTCCTCCCGCCTCAAAAAGTGAAAGGCGTTGGGCAGTGCTGGAGGCCAAGAAAGTGAAACTGCCTTTCTTTGTTTAAGAAACTGGAACCTTAGTGATTGAAGGAAAGGCCTAGTTCAAATTCCTAGTCAAATCCTAACGAAGAAAACAGAACTGCTAATCTCCTCCGCTGTTATGACTCACTAAATGGAGTGAAGCAGCCAGATTTAATCCCCAAACCTGCAAACTCACTGTTAGTCTACACCATCAAAGCATCCAAAGTAAATAGGAAAAGGGAAAGCAATCATCCTCAGGCACTACATCCAAGTTTCCAAGAATATTCTTTAGATTTTCAAGAAGTCTTTTTAGTGCCTTCTAAGCAATTCACACACACACCCCCTCCACTCTTCGCACCCACCTCCGCTGTCACTATCAATTCACTCCCCCTAGGGTCCCAAAGCCAAGTTTGGATTAGGCTATTTCCAAGTTTCCTTCCAATTCTAAATCCTATCTCTGTACCACATTCGTACAAGGTAGGAACTGGGAGAGAGGAACAAACATACGCAGGAAAGTCGCCAGTGCTAACCCTGGACACCCTATCCTCTCAGTTCCAAAGGATCCCTGTCTTGCTAGGAAAGTTCCCCTCTCCCGAGTCTACAGTGTTTGTCTTTAACTATTTCGCTTAGATTTGCCCGAAGCCCAAAATTCTGAGCCAGGTGGAAAGTAAAGGCATCAATCGAAACACCCACTCAGAACAGGGCCATTTAGATCGATCAAAAGCACACCCTGGCAAATTTTTTTAGTTTAAAATAGTCGAGGCTCAAGTAGGAGGGTGGCGGTAGCAGAATGCTGTTTCTGTCCAAATTACTGGGCTTCAAGTCCCAATCTCCCCTTCCTTCTGGAGTTGAGAGTGGAAACAGATAATTTTGCTAAAAACAAACAAACATTCCAAAAAGCAACTACCTTAATTCAGGGAGCACTGCAGGTAGAATCCCCGGTAATATGACAACACGAACAAAATTATTGAGGTTTAGTGGCACTAAGGTGGATAAGTCACAGCATCTCCACCTTTCCTCTCTAACCTCCTGCGTCTCCCTCCACCCCATTCCCATGCTTTATCGAATAAAAATAGGAAAGAAAACAGTTCTTGGAGGGAGAGAGAAGCGGCTGGAATAAAAGTAGGGCTCCCCCCCCGTAAATATAAGGTCTATGCTCCCTTTCAGTTGGGTGTAGAAGAAGGGGGGGGGGGAAGCAATCGATCTTTAGGAAAAATAAATTCTCAGAGTTTGTGGAGAGAAGGGACCCAAATGAAGCCCCTTCCTCATCAAGAAAGCTTCTATTGGAAACAATGACGTGTAGAATTTTTTCCTCTTTACTCAGGATTCTGAATTAATTTGGATTTCAAATTATTGTAAATTGTAAATAAAAATGTAAATCCCCAAGTATGCTGGATCTGGAAAACAGAGAAAGCTAGAGAGAACAAACCTAGTTAAAAGAGTTCAAATAGGAGCAGAAAAGCTCCTTTGAAAAGGCTTTTGAAAGGCTCTCAGACTCTGGTTTTAGGGGAAAAGAAAGTTACCAGACCTCTTTCAATATTCCCTTTTTACTGGTGTAGGAGAAAGGAGAGTTTGGGGGTTTTGACGTTGGTTTTCATTCAAAGGATTGACACTTGATTGGAGCAGAGTAAAGTCAGGTATGCAGCTAGTTTCCAAGTGGAGGAGGAGAGAGCAGGACAATAGATTATAGAATAAATTTAGAATAGGCTGAAGGGAAAGAGTAACGCATCAGATCCCCAGTTTTCTGACGTTCTGGATAATGAAGGAGTAGGACAGAGGTTTCTGCAGCAAATTTTTATCTTCCAGAAATACTTCCCAAAGTAAATTTAGATAAGGAGAAGTAATTTTTGAAAAATCAATAGATTTATTTTATTTATTTATTTATTTATTTCTGCTTTTCAAAACTGAGGAGTGGCGGCATGGGTCAGAAAACCAAAAGGCTTTTGAAAACCCATTGTTCAACTTTCAGGGCAGGTTGAAAACTTTTCTGGCTTTGCTTTGGACATCAACATTCTCAAGTTCTCAATCTTCCTAGATCACTTTAGACTGGAAGGATACCACAGCAAAAGTTCTGACAAATTTGACTTTTGAAATCCATAGACTAAGTCAGATATTCTACCGACAGACGTTTTTCTATATCTGACATAATGTACAAATGCATATATACATATGTATATTTAGTATATTAACGTCATATTATAGGCGCACACTAGGCCCTCTCAACCCGAGAGGTCCAAACACAAAGCTATCGGTTCAAATTCAATCACATAAGATGCTTTAAACAGCAGCTGCACTAAATATATGCCCCACCTGAATTCCACAAGGATATATATATATATATATAATATCATGTTCATACTTAGCCATATAAGCCATTTTTTTTCTACAGCTGAACAAATACATATGCATCTAAGTAGGAATAGACTCGCAAACCCTCTCTGCACTCTCCCAAGCCAAAGCCGGCACACCCGTAATGTACTGAGTACGCTCCATCGTTCTTGCCGAGACTCTCAGCTTAAATGGCTATGTCGGGGCTCCATTCCACCCCCAAACAGACTCAGGAATGATCTTTCAGCGCCAGCTGTCTCTTCCACCCCCACCTACTCAACAGATTTCTTCCTTCTCACTATCCTAGGACTGGAGAGGCCTGGGCCTACTTTCCACCCGGGTCTGAGGAAGATTTTCGGGACCGAAAAAACCATTAACACCACCCCGTGAAAAGCATGGAGGAAGGCCCAGAAGCTGGAAAATAGACGCGGGAATTTCCACAAGATTTACTGGCAAAACCAATTAAACAAATAAAAACCAAAACAAATATCCTTTTCCCTGCATCTGCTGTACCCCCAATATTTCGTCTCCTCGAATGACCAAGGAAACGAGTTCTATGTTACCCAGAATCCGCTTTAAACTGGAGATTGCAACTGGGAAGAACGAGGATTAAAAAAAAAAAAAAAAGCCAGTTTGAAGCCCAACGGGGACTGGCCGGCGGAGGTGTGGGGGTGAAATTCTCTTAGGAAGATGCCTCTTCATCTTTCCTTCTGTAGTAGATTTAGACAGGGGGATGCAGTGACGGCTCAGTTTTCTTAAGGAAGCAGAACACCATGCCTTGGTCAGGGATTGAGGTGGGGGCAATGTCACTGGTACCCAGTTCCCTTCTCTTCTCCATCCCCAACCCCATGCGCACTAGAGAAGAAAGAGAGGGCTCGGAGATGTGCTTGAAAGCCGAAACTCGGCGGGCCAGGCCTCAAGGTTACAGATGCAGTTTAAGCCAACCCGAGACACCCCCCCCCGCCCCCATACACACACTCTTTCCTCCACACCATCCATCCTTGAACCCCACCTCTGCTCTGTCCCTGCAGTTCCACTCGTCCAGAGGCAGCCGATTCCACGTCTTCCAGTTGGGGGGAGGGGGGGAAGAGGAGGGCGGGGTCGGAGCAGAACGCCGATCTCTCCCCTAGTCTACCAACTCTGCCAATATCCGTGATAGATCCACCCTAATACCCCTTACCTGCGGCACTCGTTTGGCCTTTCAATCGTCTAAACACTGGAGGGGAACTCAGGTGTCCGGCTCACGTAGTCTGGTCCCCGGAAGCTGAGATTAGGTAGAGGAGGTGGAATGATGGCCTGAGGCTCTATAGTCAGGAGACTCTGGCTCCCCCAGCCTAGGGTCACCGTTCCCTGGCTTCCTCCCCCTCCCCTTTATGGCTCCACTCTGCGCAGTGTCAATGTCTGAGGCGACGCTGCCGCCGGCGGGATGGACAGAAAGGGGCCCAACTAGTTGGACAGCTCATCTGGCAGGCTAGTAGGGGAAGGGGAGGGGTTGAAAGCAGGGCCCGGGTAGGTCCCAGCATTCTCCCTAGGCCCCCTTCCCCGCCTTTGGCGGCTCTCGTCTCTGGCTGAAGGGGCTTCACCTTACCACCCCTCCATTTCCCCTTTCCCCGGTCGAGGTCGAGGGTCAGGTAGGCTTAGAGTCAGTTGAGTTGAGAGAGCTCAGCTTCCAGACAGACCTTTCCTAAGCTCTGGCTGAAGGGTTTTTAATGAAACTGAGATCCCTCTACCCTAAAGCTCAGCGATTCTCATGTATCATCTTACTAATGTGTTTGGGGAAAGGCGTAAAGGCAGCTCCCCAAGCCCTAAAGAGAGTAGAGAGAGTGGAGAAAGGGAGTGGTTTCGTGTGTGTATGAGAGATAGAGACAGACAGACAGACACAGACACAGACAGAGAGAGAGACAGGGAGACAGAGACAGAGAGAGGGAGGTGAGAAGGGTAAGACAGACAGAAAGAGAAAAGAGAGTAGCAACAAGCAAGCAGATAAACACCTATACCAATGAGGATGGGGATGGGGGAAACAGAGAGAAAGAGACAGGGAAAGACAGAAAGAGAGACAGAGACAAAGAAAGAGGCAGAAACAGAAGGAGACAGAGAGAAGAAAAGAGATGGATATCTATCCCTTAGGTTATTCCTAGAAACAAAGATACAGAAAAAGAAGTGGGTGGGGGAGAGAGAGAGAGAGAGAGAGAGAGAGAAGGAGGGAAGAGGGAGGGAGGGAAGGAGGGAGGGAAGAAGGGAAAGAGGGAGGGAGGGAGGAAGAAGAGAGAGACAGGCACAGAGACACTGACACAGACTCTACCCTGTTTTGTCATGATCAGAGCAGCTGTACTTCAAAAAACAGTTGTACCTCAGTCCTTGCCCATTCATTGGTCTCCTCAGTACTAGGTTCTGGGCCTCTGAACCTTTCATTTCACTCCCTTTCAATGGCTTAAAAAATACCTGACAATTGGAAGCAGAGTTATATGAAAGGAAACTCTTCCCTCCAATTTGGAGTTAGCAGACAGAGTACTGTATCCCCATAATACAACTCTGTTACTTCCCAACTGTGTAACTTTAAGCAAATTACTTCCCTCTCTGGGCTTCAGTTTCTTCATCTACAAAATGAGGAAACTGGATTAGCAGTTCTCAAATTTTTTCATCTCAGATCTACTCTTAAAAATTATTCAGATCTTCCCCAAACAACTTTTGTTAATGTAATGTTATCTATATTTACAGCATTTAAAATTAAAACTTCTTGGCAATTTAAAAATAATTTGACTTCACAGGCTCTCTGAAATGATTTCAGAGACTGGTGGGAGACTCCAGACTGCATTTTGAGAGCTACTAGACTAGATGAGTGATTCTATTCATGATTCTGTGATATTTTATCTGTTTGGCCACTGGAATGGAGGAAGTTGGAATGTCCCCATTTGACTGATGGGATAAGGAAGGTCCAAGAGGAAGAAACTGATCCTAGGTCATTTAAAGATAAAGAGGTAAAAACCTCATTATCAAGTGTCTAAATCAGTCCTCTTAAATAAATAAAAAAAAATCCTGCATTTAAATTTCTGACTTTTATAAACACATGATTCTTTTTTAACTTAGGATTTAAAAAAGGTTAACAACACACACACACTTAATAGTATTTTATTTCCTTCCAGTTACATGTAAAGATAGTTTTCATCATTTACTTTTATAAGATTTTGAATTCTGATTTTTTTCTCCCTTCCTCTCTTCTTCCCCCTCCCTCAAGATATCAAGCAAACTGATATAGCTTATAAATGTACAATCATCTTTTTTTTATTATTTTTAATTATTTTTTTATTTAATAGCCTTTTATTTACAGGTTATATGTATGGGTAACTTTACAGCTTTAACAATTGCCAAACCTCTTGTTCCAATTTTTCACCTCTTACCCCCCACTCCCTCCCCCAGATGGCAGGATGACCAGTAGATGTTAAATATATTAAAATATAAATTAGATACACAATAAGTATACATGACCAAACCGTTATTTTGCTGTACAAAAAGAATCAGACTCTGAAATATTGAATGTACAATCATCTTAAAAATAAAAGAAGAATCAGAACAAAAGGGGAAATCCACGAGAAAGAAAAAAAGTGAAAAAGGTCTGAATTCAGATTCTGTAGTTCTTTTTCTGCATGTGGATAGCATTTTCCATCATGAGTTTTTTGGAATTGTCTTAGGTCATTCTATTGCTGAGAAGAGTTAAGTCTGTCAAAGTTGATCATTACACGATGTCGCTGTTCCTGTTTACAATGTTTTCCTGGTTCTCACTTCACTCAGCATCAGTTCATGTAAGTCCAGGTTTTTCTGACATGCACCAGGTAATCATTTCTTATAGCAAATAGTATTCCATTATATTCATATTTGTTTAGCCATTCTCCAATTGATGAGCACCCTCTCAATTTCCAATTCCTTGCCATCACAAAAAGAGGACTAGAAAAGTTAATAAATT
The DNA here is from genome assembly GCF_902635505.1 of Sarcophilus harrisii. Classification (NCBI taxonomy): domain Eukaryota; kingdom Metazoa; phylum Chordata; class Mammalia; order Dasyuromorphia; family Dasyuridae; genus Sarcophilus; species Sarcophilus harrisii. Next base: position 331,775,916 of record NC_045429.1, on the reverse strand, counting down.
AGTTTAAAGATCACACAAGTGGAGGAGCTGGGCTTCCAAATTCTCAGTTTAGTGATCTTCTTATTATCACACTCATTAATTATATTTATACTCTAAATTTATATTTTTCTATTTTATCACTATTGATTTACAAATACAGTAGGGGAGAGTAGAATGCAGGGGGAGGATTAGAATAAATGTTCAGGACCTATTCTGATAAAAAGAAAATTAGTTTATTTTTTTCTTTAATAAAGGAGCCAGCAAGTTAGACCTGTACTCATCCACAGTGGTTGAGCATCTAATATATGCAGCTTGGCCTTAAGTACTGGGAAGGAAAATGAAGTAGCAAAATAGAGGAACTGGAGGCAACACAGTCCCTGCCTTTATTTTGATGAAAGAAACAATTCCTGCCCTTGGAAGAGAGACGAGATTGAAAAGGAGAGATAGGGAAGACAAAAAATAACAGAAAAGCATCATGAATAGAGCATACATAATGAGTCTTCAAATTCTGATGGGACACAATTTAGAACTAAACTTTCTGTTCGGATTTGTCATGATGGGTTTCATGAAAGAAAAGAGTCATCTCAAAAGGTTGACTATAGGTAGAAAAGTCAAATATTTATCAGCCATTTAAGTAAATATTCATAATACCTGGCATTGGGAAGGGAATGGGAATTAGTGAAGTAGCTGGGGAATACCATGATGGACTGTATTTGAAAAACTTAGGTTGTTGATTCTATGAAAAATGATATTAATAAAAGAAAGATTTTGAATATGATGAAAGCAGGTGTTCTTCCTTCTCTCTTCTACTTTAACCCAGAGGAGATGAATAAATCACTCCCAATTCTGCTTTGATTCTCCAGATTTTTCTATGCTCCAAGTAACTTCTTATCATGGAAGATGCCTCCACCTCACAGCCACGTCCTCCCACAAGTGATTCTTCCCCAAACCTCCATTTTACAAAATTAAATTAAATTAAATTTTTGATCCAAAATTAAGTTTTTTTCCCTCTCTTCTCAGTTTTTTCACTCTACTCCAAATTGGGAAAGCAAGGGGGAAAACCTGCTATTACAAATACATATAGCCAAGCAAAACAAAATTTCTCCTTGGCTGTGTTTTTAAACTGTCTCAATCTGCATTCTGAGTCCATAGGATAGCCACCATGCTTCATCATGAGTATTCAGGAATTGTCATTGGGCATTGTGTTGATCCGAGTTCTCAAAACACACACACACACACACACACACACACACACACACACACACACACCAGCTAAGATCCTCCTCACCTTTGCACCCCCAATACCCTTCCCCATTGGAAATGCAAAAAAAAATCCTGTTACAAATATTTATAATCAATAAAAACAACTTTCCACACTATCCATGACCAAAAAATATTGGTTCCATTTTGTATTCTGAGTCCTTCTTTCTATCTAGAGGTGGAAGTTTATTTGCTCATCAGTCTCCAGATTCCTGGTTGGTTATTTTATAAGTGCTCAGAATAATATGAATCAAAATAATCGTATCACATCATATTTATAGACTATGACTGATTCATATATTCCATGAACCTCCATTTTGAGCAAGCACTTAGATCAACCATATTCACTCCTTTACTCCTCTCCTGGCTATTATTCTGACACTGGACTTTTTTTACCTGGCCCCTGAGTATTTTCTCCCCCTACCCACCCCATCTCTTTTCAGCTCCTTTGCCTTACACTCATAGAAAGCTAGAGACTGTCTTTCTTTTTGCTTATATTTATATTCCCAGTCCTTAGTCCAGTATCTGATACAGAGAATACACTTAATAAGTGGTTTTAACTTATTAGCCTATTGTAACAAAGCCTCAATACTTTTTGCACAGGAACCTAGATGAGACATTTAGTGGCTTTGTAGAGCATAAGCTCCCTTAGGGCAGAGGCTATTTCAGTTTTGTCTTTGCATCCCCAAGATCTTGTGGATAAAGAGTCTGCAATGTTGGTTTCTACCCTCTGGAACATGCTAGCTGTGTGATTCTGAACAGGTCACTGACTTCAAAGTGCCCCCAGGAAACTATAAGGTAATACCTGCAATTGCTAGAAGGAGTGGCTTTATGCAAAGTTCCCTCTACCAATGATATCACTGGTCAAACCCCACCCCCACCCCCAAAAAAACCCTTCATTGCTTAATACAGAAGCTAGAATATAGTAGGTGCTTAATAAATATTTGTTGATTAATTGGCTGTTAATTAATGAAACTCCAAAACAAAACCTTTTACAGGTCAGCTCACAAGTGATACTGAATCTGAGTGAAAAAAAAAAAACACAATAATTTAGAATCTGGCATATATATATAGCTTAATGAATACACAATCAGTTCATTTTAATGACCACTTATTAACTGCCTTTTATTTACAAAATCCTGTACCTGGTGCTAGGGGAGATGTAGAGATATAATTTCTCTCCTCATGGAGCTTAGTCTACTGAGAAGACAAGGTACAAGCATAGATACATATATAATAGGTAGAAAATAGACAACATTATAATTAATATATTATAAAAGTATTACAAATTCTATCTGAGTTCTTGGGGAAGAAGATTGTTGACAACTGGGAGAACTGGGTAAGACTACCTGAAGGAAATGATATTTTATTATGTTTTAGGGGAAGTAGGAGATTTCTGGCATAGAAAATTAAGGAAGGAAAGGTACAGAGGTGGGATAATGTGAATTGCCTTGGGAAAAGAGAAAATTTCACAATCTGGCTGAAACATTCTGAGTGTGGAGTAAAATTATTCATGATAAGACAAAAGAAAAGTAGTGCTTAATTGCAAAAGGACTTGAATGCCAGGCAAAGGAGTTTAAATTTGATTCAGAATTTCTAAAATAGTTTTCAGTAGAATAGTGACATTCCAAAATTAGGTTTAAGAAAAGTTATTAATATGAAAGCAATTGATTGTTAGATGTAAAGGGAAAAGAAAAGAGGTTGGAAGCATCCATTACAAAGCTAATTGCAATAACTCTGGAACTCTAGCATAAACATAACTCAGTAGTGTCTAGCACAGCCCAAATACCATAAGTGTCACTACATAAAATAAAATAAAATAAAAGGTTTACATCAACATCTTATACTATGAGACAACATTTGTAAAGCACTTAGCACAGATGTAAACATATAAATACTTATCCTTTTCCTACTACATGCCTACCACAAGCTCAAAGGCACATATAACTTGAAGAAAATAAGATCAAATGTTGTGTCATAATTAAAGCTGTGCATATGTTAGGGGGTAAATTCTTCTTAAACTATTTATTTATTTCATTAAATACTTCCCAAATACATTTACAATTTCTCATTTATTTTTTAAAAGTTTGAATTCTAAATTCTCTCCCTCCCTCCTGCCTCTCCCTTATTTCTTAAAAAAGCAAACAATATGATTACGTATGTGAGGGATCCAAAATATATTCCCATATTAGCTATGATGCAAAAGAAAATACACACACACATACATACACAAACTCATGCATGAAAAATGAGGTGAAAAAAAGTTTCAATCTGCACTCAAAATTCATGGATTCTCATACTAGCAATGGATGAGTCCTTTGAAATTATCTTGTATCATTATCTTGATTAGATTAACTAAGTCTTTCACGTTGATCATCACTATAATTTGCTGTTATTGTACAAAATGTTCTTTTGGTTCTGCTCACTTCATTTTACATCAGTATATGGAAGACTTTCCAGATTTTCCTAATACCATTCTGCTCATCATTCCGCACACACAATAGTATTCCATCAAAATTATCTTTCACTTGTTTAGCCATTCCCCAACTGAGAGGAGGGTGAGTTTTAACCAAAGAGGCAATATCAATTATCTGAAGGGAATAAACATTTTTATAATGTTTATCATATGCTTTCTGAAAGGTAGATTCTATTAACTGAGGTTAAGTGAAACATCCAGGGTCATACAATTAGTTAGTGTCTGAAGCTGGATTTGAATTGAGCTCTTCCTGATTCCAGGGTCAGCACTCTTATCTAACTGTGTCATTAGTTATCTCTAATATGGTGCAATCTCTTTATGTGAGATTGAAAAGCTTTTGCTAACATAAAATCAGTGCAATCAGTATAAAGAGATATGCACATTGAACAAAATCTTTGCATCAAATACCTCTAATAAGGATCTGATATCCAAGCTATACAAGGAACAAACACAAGAAAAAGAGCTATTCCCTAATGGATAAAGTGGTCAGAGGACATGAACAAATAATTCCCACAAGAATTGCAAACCAAAAACTACTATATGAAAGATTGCTCCAAATTCCACAATACAACAATAGAAATGGAATGAAAAAACTGGAATTAAACATTGAAATTATAATGATAAACTTGGCTTGAGAAAAATTGAAAAAAGTCACTGTCTTCCTTCTTTGCAGAATTATAAGGCTATGATATGGAATATTAAATACAATATCAGACATAATTGATATATTAATAGACATCGCTGACTACTTTTTTCTTTTTCTTTAAAATTTTTATTATCAATATTATTCAAAGGGAAAGGAAAAGTATATATTCAGAAGAGAAGGAACGCTACCAAAAAATGTAAACAAAAATATTTTTAAAAGGTCTGTAATTTTCAAATTTTATCCTACTGTTTGCTAGTTGGGTGACCTTGAGAAAGTAATTTGACTTCTAAGTTCCGATTTCCTCTTCTGTAAGAAATAAAGAGTTACACTAAATCACTTCTTAATCATTTCTATGTCATATATCCCTTTTATCAGTATGGAAGCTTATGGAACTCTTCTCAATCATGTCTTCTTCTTCTTCAAGTGATCCATCAGCCCTAGCCTCCCCAGGTAGTACAGATAGCAGATACTCATCATCACTTTGGAAAAGAACAATATTTGTCACTTTATAAATTAAAATACTTAGAATTACAAAGGAACTCAGCTTTATTGAAATGCAGTTACGGGAGTATTAAAAAAAAAACCAAGTTTCTGAATTCCAGTTTTAGGAATCTTTGAACAAGATTATTTCTGTAGTTCCTTCTAACTTTGAATCTAAGATTGTCACTAAAAATAGAAATTGGCGAGGAAAGGGAGGAGGATGTAGAAATGTCTTCTTCGAAGCAGGTAGGTGGCACAAAGGATAGAGCTGAAGTTCTGGAGTCAAGAAAACTGAGTTTAAATCTGGCTTCAGGCATTTATCAGCTGTATGACCCTTTTGTCTCAGTTTCCTCATTTGTAAAAAATGAACTGGAGAAGAAAATGGCAAAAACCACTCCAGTATTTTTGACAAGAAAACCCCAAGGGGAGTGTGACTGAAACGATTGGATAACAACCTGGATGTGATTGATTTAATGGGTGAAAGATTTTTTTTTTTTTTTTTTTGGTTAGTCAATAGGGATTAAGCTACTTGCCCAAGGTCACAGTGCGAATAAATGTCACGTATCTGAGGTCACATTTGAACACAGGTCTTCCAGACCTGTGGATGCTCCAAGGTGGATGCTCTATCCACTCTAACACTTAAGTGTCCGAAAGATACAGCTTGTAAAAAAGGTCCCTGATGTGAGACAATGTAGTGCACTGGGAAAGCATGTGAGACGTAGAATCTGAGAATCCTGGAGCAATAATACCTTTGTTTGAATCTTAACTCTTATATTTGCTTCCTGTGTGACTTTGGATAAACTATCTTTGCCTCAATTTTCTCATGTAAAATAGAGGCAATGGGACTACAGTATCTGTAAGGGTCTAAGCTCTAAAATCTATTATCTCATAAAAATCTATTATCCCATAAAAATATAGTAACAAGCCATAACTATTAAAAAATTTAATTCAACTCTAATTATTCGTGGAAACGACACAGGTCTCCTTGCTTACTAATGTGGACCAAACTGAGGATATCTGGTTCATAGACTTTCCTTTTCGCCCAAAGTTTGCTTTAATAGAGATAACCACTAGAGAGCGCAAAGCCCACAGAAAGCTTAAGGGACTTCTTTCAATACCTCCAGCTTAGGAATCTTCACTCTCCTTGAAATTTGTCATAGAAAACACAGTTCTATTTTCTTTCCCAAATTAAAGCATCAAGAGGATGAAAAGAATGCTGGATTCAATAGGAGAATGTCAAAATCAAATCCCCCAGCGAATTCAAGAATCTATTCAATGTCCCTAACAAGTGGTCATATGTTTTTTGTTGAATACTTCCCGAGTCATTTCTTTCTATTGTTGGATAGGTCTAATTATTTTTTAAAATTTATTATAATAACTTTTTATTGACATAACCCATGCCAAGGTAATTTTTTACAACATTATCCCTTGCACTCACTTCTGCTCTGATTTTTCCCCTCTCTCCCTTCATCCCCTCCCCTAGATGGCAAGCAGTCCTATATATGTTAAATATGTCACAGTATATCCTAGATACAATATATGTGTGCAGAACTGAACAGTTCTCTTGTTGCACAGGGTGAATTAGATTTAGAAGGTAAAGATAACCCCGGAAGAAAACCAAAAATGCAAACAGTTTACATTCATTTCTCAGTGTTCTTTCTTTGGGTGTAGCTGCTTCTGTCCATCATTGATCAATTGAAATTGAATTAGATCTTCTCTTTGTCAAAGAAATCCACTTCCATCAGAATATATCCTCATACAGTATCATTGTTGAGGTATATAATGATTTCCTGATTCTGCTCATTTCACTTAGCATCAGTTTATGTAAGTCTCTCCAAGCCTCTCTGTATTCATCCTGCTGGTCATTTCTTACAGAACAATAATATTCCATAACATTCATATACCACAATTTACTCAACCATTCTCCAATTGATGGGCATCCATTCATTTTCCAGTTTCTAGCCACTACAAACAGGGCTGCCACAAACATTTTGGCACATACAGGTCCCTTTCCCTTCTTTAGTATCTCCTTGGGGGTATAAACCCAGTAGTAACACTGCTGGGTCAAAGGGTATGCACAGTTTAATAACTTTTTGGGCATAATTCCAGATTGCTCTCCAGAATGGTTGGATTCATTCACAACTCCGCCAACAATGCATCAGTGTCCCAGTTTTCCCGCACCCCCTCCAACAATCATCATTATTTTTTCCTATCATCTTAGCCAATCTGACAAGTGTGTAGTGGTATCTCAGAGTTGTCTTAATTTGCATTTCTCTGATTAATAATGATTTGGAACACTCTTTCATATGAGTGTTAATAGTTTTTTTTTATTATTATTTAATAGCCTTTTATTTACAGGTTATAAGCATGGGTAACTTTACAGCATTAACAATTGCCAAACCTCTTGTTCCAATTTTTCACCTCTTACCCTCCACCACCCCCCCAGATGGCAGGATGACCAGTAGATGTTAAATATATTAAAATATAAATTAGTTATACAATAAGTATATATGACCAAACCATTATTTTGCTGTACAAAAAGAATCAGACTGAAATATTGTACAATTAGCTTGTGAAGGAAATCAAAAATGCAGGTGGGCCTAAATATAGGGATTGGGAGTTCAATGTAATGGTTTTTAGTCATCACCCAGAGTTCTTTCTCTGGGCATAGCTGGTTCAGTTCATTACTGCTCCATTGGAAATGATTTGGTTGATCTCCTTGCTGAGGATGGCCAGGTCCATCAGAACTGGTCATCATACAGTATTGTTGTTGAAGTATATAATGATCTCCTGGTCCTGCTCATTTCACTCAGCATCAGTTCATGTAAGTCTCTCCAGGCCTTTCTGAAATCATCCTGTTGGTCATTTCTTACAGAACAGTAATATTCCATAATATTCATATACCACAATTTATTCAGCCATTCTCCAACTGATGGGCATCCATTCAGTTTCCATTTTCTAGCCACTACAAAAAGGGCTGCCACAAACATTCGTGCACATACAGGTCCCTTTCCCTTCTTTATAATCTCTTTGGGATATAAGCCCAGTAGTAGAGTGTTAATAGTTTCAATTTCATCATCTGAAAATTGTCTGTTTATATCTTTTGACCATTTATCAATTGGAGAATGGCTTGATTTCTTATAAATTAGAGTGAATTCTCTATATATTTTGGAAATGAGGCCTTTATCAGAACCTTTAACTGTGAAGATGTTTTCCCAGTTTATTGCTTCCCTTCTAATCTTGTTTGCATTAGTTTTGTTTGTACAAAAGCTTTTTAATTTGATGTAATCAAAATTTTCTATTTTGTGATCAATAATGGTCTCTAGTTCATTTTTAGTCACAAATTTTTTCCTCCTCCACAGGTGTGAGAGATAAACTATCCTATGTTCCTCTAATTTATTTATAATCTCGTTCTTTATGCCTAAATCATGGACCCATTTTAATCTTATCTTGGTATGCGATGTTAAGTGTGGGTCCATGCCTAATTTCTGCCATACTAATTTCCAGTTATCCCAGCAGTTTTTGTCAAATAATGAATTATTATCCCAAAAGTTAGGATCTTTGGGTTTGTCAAACACTAGACTGCTATAAATGACTATTCTGTCTTGTGAACCTAACCTGTTCGACTGATCAACTAATCTATTTCTTAGCCAATACCAAATAGTTTTGGTGACTGCTGCTTTATAATATAGTTTTAGATCAGGTACACCTAGGCCACCTTCATTTGATTTTTTTTCCATTAATTCCCTTGAGATTCTCGACCTTTATAATAATATAATAATATTATATAATAATATAATAATATATAATATAATAATAATTCCATATGAATTTTGTTGTTATTTTTTTCTAGATCATTAAAATATTTTCTTGGAAGTCTGATTGGTATAGCACTAAATAAATAGATTAGTTTAGGGAGTATTGTCATCTTTATTATATTTGCTTGGCCTATCCAGGAGCACTTAATATTTTGCCAATTATTTAAGTCTGACTTTATTTGTGTGGAAAGTTTTTTTGTAATTTTGCTCATATAATTCCTGACTTTCCTTTGGTAGATAGATGCCCAAATATTTTATGCTGTCGACAATTGTTTTGAATAGAATTTCTCTTTGTATCTCTTGCTGTTGGATTTTGTTGGTGATGTATGGATAGGTCTAATTATTAGAAAGTTATTTTTATCTTATATATATTTTTTATCATATATATTTATCTTACATACTTTCTTATATATCTTCTATATTTTTATCTTCTCTCTCCATATATTATATTTTTATTACATTTTGAGTTTTGAGTTCTCTCTCTTTCTCCCAATTCCACATTAGAGAAAGCCAAAAATTTATATATATATATATATCCATGCAATACATATCTCCATATATCAGTTCTTTTTTTGAGATAAATGGAATTTTCTCTTAAAAGTCTTCCGTAATTGCATGTTTAACCTATCTCGGATTGCTTGCTATTTTGGGAGGAGGGAGGTAGAAAAATATGTAATACGAAATTTTGCAAAGGTGAATGCTGAAAACTAACTTTGCATGTATTTGGAAAAATAAAATACCATTAAAAAGGAAAAAGAAAAACATAAAAGACCTTCATAGTAGATTTGAATGTTCATATTACTTAGAACAGCTTAGTCGTTCGCATTTATTTTTTTTTTTAACAATATTGCAGTTGCAGCATGCAATGTTCTCTCAATTCTGCTCATTTCACTCTCCAAATCATTTCTTATTTCAGTCCAAATATTCCTCCCTCCTTTCTAATCATTGACCTCAGTTTTGTCCTTTGGAGATAAACAGATCAAGTCTAAGCCTTCTTCATATGAGGGCCCCTCTAAGTATTTAAAAACAGGCATTATATTTTCCCTTAAATGTTCTTTTCTCCAAAGAAATTGTTCTTCCTTCAATCCTTTCATTCCACTCTTGTAGTCAACCTTCTAGAAACATCATATAGTTTGTATCTTTTTTATCTTTTTAAAGACATAGTTCCCAGAAGTAAATAAGAAACCAGGAGGAAATAGAATGGAATCATAACCTCCCCTGTTCTGGACATAATTTTTTTTTTTTTTATTAATGCATCAGAAGGGCGTTATCTTTTTCTGCAGCTTCTTAGAAAGGTAGGTGATCTGCTGATTGCTGATTGGTTCACCCCACATGAGTGTAGTTAGGTGGGAATTGAACAAACCAGAACTAAATGCAACAGAAAGCTTGTTGTTAATTGAAGGACTTGGTCATATCCTAAAAAGCTTGTGTAAAAGCAGGAACTAATTAAGAACCAAAGAAATATTCCTGGATCAGGCAAGCAGAGAGGAAGGAATGGTCTCTAGAGTTAGACCTAAAAGAACTGGCATCTGGAGAAAGAAGAAAGAGAAAGTAGAACTAAACTATGATAGAGAAGGGAGATTGATATGCCTAGTATCTGGGAACATAATCACCAGGTTGATGTCACCAGTTCTACCCATCTTCTTAAAGAGGGTTCCAAGTTCCAAGAAAAGTTTTTTTTTTTTTTTTTAAATAATATATTGTGCTTTTTCTTTATTCAAATGTTTCACATTCTCACAAAGAAACCAGGTATTAACTAGAGGTAGAATTAAATATAAATTAAGCAAAACCTTTTCTTAAATGTTAGGAATTTTCCTCTGTGAGTTTTGAGTGATTATTTCACTACTAATTTCTTTGTCTAATAAAACCTCCCAAAAGCTGGAGAGAAGGAAACCATGTTGCTCTAAGTAGCCTTGTGCTTAAAATGAGTTGATTATTGAAACAAGCCACTGCACAAGTGGTATTACACACTAATATCACATTTGCCTTCCACTAAAACCTCTGCATCTTTTTTTTAAACTGCTTTCTATTTACATTTCCATTTGTTATTTGAATCTAAGCTGAATGTTTTCCATATATTCATTTTTCTGTTTAATTTTTTGGTATGCCCTTTAAAATAATGTAATCATTTCTTAATATTCTCCCATGAATCCTTTTTAATAACAAAGAAAAAATAGTGTTTAGAGCACTGGCCCGGAAGTCAGGAGGATCTGAGTTCAAATAGGGCCTCAGACACTTAACACTTCCTAACTGTGTGATCATTGGCAAGCCACTTAACCCCAATTGCCTTGCAAAAAAAAAATAAATAAATAAAAGGAAAAGAAAAGAAAAACTGAATAAAACTCAACCATCAAGAAAACTGACAGTACACACAATATTCTAACCCCATATCCTCACTCTCTCTGTGGAGAAGAGGGAGTATAGTCCCTCCTCCATTTTAAATTTCATCTTATTACTAATCCATTGAGAAACTTTCTGATATTGAGTTTTCATCTCCTACCTTATTAATTGTTAGATTCAGTATCTAAGATATTGAATAAGATCCTCCCAAAAGACTCTGTGCTATTCCACTCAAGACATCTTTTTTGAATTGAATTTATTTTTCCAATTACATGCAAAGATAATTTTCAACATTCCTTTTTGTAAACCTTTGTGTTTCAATTTTTTCTCCCTCCTCCCTTACCTCCTCCCTCTCTCAGACTGCTAGCAATCTGATATAGGCCAAATTCATGTAATTCTTCTAATAAAGACATCTTTCCAGGTTAATGTAGATACAACTGATCCACACTCTTTGGATCCAGTTGTTCAACCATTCCAAACCTGACTGTATTCTTAACCAGCTTGTATCTTTCCATCTTTCCACCCAGATATTGTGAGGCAGTTGAATACTTGCTGAAACTCAAATGTATTTGATTTTACCTTGAACTACTTTTTGCAGGTTTCCAGCAATTATATTCCTCACCTCCTCAATCCTATTCCTTTCCTTATTAGTTTTTCTTGTAACTATTTTAATAAAAGCCCTGAACGCTCCGTTTGTCTAGATCTAAATCACACTTTACTGAGAGAAAAACTAAAGCACAGAAAAGGTTCAAAAATCCAGGAGGAGGGAGGTATCCTACAGCTCAGAGTCAGTGGAAAGGAGCGCACAGGGCTGATTTGGACGGGAGTGGGGGCGATCTGTCAGCAACCCATCCCCCAAACCTTGAGCACAGGGGATTTGCTCTGACAGTTATCTTGATTTGGGAAGCCTCCTCATAACACAGAAGGGAGCGGGCAGTGAAATAGAGGAAATGGGGACAGAGACTGTAAGAGGCAGAGAAAGAGTTGCTGTGCCGGTACTGCAGCAATTAAGGTCTCCAGGGCTTGGGCCACACAGGCTGCCCTTTTTTTCTCCTCCTCCTTCCTTTCTAGGGACACTCAGATCCCCTCAGGAACCCGTGGAGGAGGAGAAGACCGGAGTGGTTGGGGGAGGGGAGGAAAGATGTCTTTCCAGCTAGTTAATGTCTAACTAGACGGCCCCGCTTCCGGGCTCCTAAGGCCGGACTCCAGAGCCCTCCTACCCAGCGTGGCGCCTCTAGCAGCCCAGGGGAACAGCGCCGCCCCTCCTCCACCCCTCCCCTCTCCCGGCTAGGACACCGCCTCCGGGAGGAGCCGGGGGGTGGGGAAGGAAGGAAGCAGGGGGAGAGCACAAACGGAAAAGGGAGGGGAGTAGAACGGGCAAAAGACTGAGGACGATGCAGGCCGCCCATCCCCAGACGGAGGGGTCTCGGACTCCGGGTGCGGAATAAGATGTACACGCCTTTTTCACGTGACTATTGAAGGGATTTGTTTTGCTTGATAACGTATATTTGTTTTTCTCTTTTTCAATTGGTGGAGAGATGTGTAAAGGAGAGAAAAAAATAATAGCTAATATAAAAAAGAAATGACAATGGGGAGGTAAGAACATGTTAAGAACAACGCCCCCTCCTGGCCAAAGTTGACATCGCCTATAAAACGATGTTTCTTAGAGCTTTCCCGGAGGATTGAGAAGCCTATTGCCCACGTGACATCACTAGCCAGTAGGAGGAAAAAAGGCCCAGAAAAGGGGTCTGAGCCCAGGATCCCCAGTCGCAGAGCAACGTTTTGAAACTCCCGTAGCCAGTTCCTTGTCCTTTTTTCACCCTCATTTCCCAGCCCTAGCCTTCCCTCATTATTGACAGATTTTTCTAGTATTGGAGAAAGCTTCCGTTTCCTTCTCGTTGGCGGAAATCGGGAGGGACCGAGAACAGGCAGGATGCCATCTCTGAAGCATCCAGCAGGGGTCAGTGTCTAGCTGCAGCTGAGGAGCCCGAGCCAGGGATGCTTTGTGAAGCCTTGGGGACCCGGATTGTGAACACCGCCTGCGGGGACTTGGGAGTGTTCATGTAAATGGGTGCTATTGGTGAAAATGGATTCACTTTTTACACGTGTGACTGTGTCTATGGAAGCAAATAGCGCTTTCAGGATTGCAAAGCACTTTACGTACATACAAGTACGTTAACACAATTTTAAATGTTTTTTTACACGTTAAAACAATTTTTAAACTTTTTTTTTTTAAATTTTGAGTTCCAAATCCTAGCTGTCTCTTCCTCCTCAGGGAGTGAGATTTCCCTGAGATGACAAGCCATTAGATGTGTTATGCATATGCAATCATGTAAAACATTTCCATATTGTTAATATTGTACAAGAAGTCTAGAATAAAAGAGGAATGAAGAAGAATTTGGGGGGGAAAAGGTGAAAAATAATATGGTTCAGTTTGCATTCACACTCCATCAGTTTTTTTTTCTCTGCAAGTGGATAGTATTTTTCATCATGCATCCTTTGGGATTATCTTGGATCCCAATGCTGAGAATAGCTGGGTCATTCATACTTGATCATTATACAATGTTGCTGTTACTGTATACAATGTTCTGCTTCTGCTCACTTCATTTTGCATCGGTTCATGTAAGTCCAGGTTTTTCTGAATCATCCTGTTGGCTATTTCTTATAGCACAATAATATACTCTTCATACATGACAGCAATTTGAGATTCACCCTATTCCTGTGAAGTAGAAATTACTATAATTATTATTCCAGTTTTGCAGATGAGGAAATTGGGACTCAAGTGATTTACTGATGCTAATATAACTAAGGGACAGAGGTGGGATCTAATTCAAATTAGATCAGAGGTAATTAAAATCCAGATCTCTTCTAAATTCAAATGTTTTTCAATAAACTGAGCTACCTTACAAAGGCAAATCTATCCAATCCAATAAGTATTTGTTCCCCAAAAGTTTTATTGATTTCTCCCATAACCTTTTGAATTTTTCTTTTTCCTTAAAAAATCAATGTTCAGCAGGATGATTTCAGAAAAGCCTGGAGAGATTTACATGAACTGATTCTGAGTAAAATGAGCAGGACCAGGAGATCATTATATACTTCAACAACAATACTATATGATGATCAATTCTGATGGACATGGCCATCTCCAGCAATGAGATGAACCAAATCAGTTCCAATAGAGCAGTAATGAACTGAACCAGCTACACCCAGCAAAAGAACTCTGGGAAATGACTATGAGCCACTACATAGAATTCCCAATCCCTCTATTTTTGCCCACCTGAATTTTTGATTTCCTTCACAGGCTAATTGTACAATATTTCAGAGTCCGATTCTTTTTGTACAGTAAAATAATGGTTTGGACATGTATACTTATTTTGTATTTAATTTATACTTTAACATATTTAATATGTATCGGTCATCCTGCCATCTAGGGGAGGGGGTGGGGAGGGGAAAAGGAGGGGAAAAATTGGAACAAAAGCTTTAGCAATTATCAATGCTGTAAAATTACCCATGCAAATAACTTGTAAATAAAAAGCTATTTTAAAAAATCAATGTTATGCATTGTTGTTGTTTTGTATGTCACACACACACACACACACACACACACACATATATATATATATATATATGCTATTTATAGTATGAGTGGGAATCTACAGTATACCTAGGATCCTTAGACTTCAAAATAGCATTAGCCTTCTATAGCCCTAATCTTTAAGTGTGAGTACCAAGTTGGAGGGAGTTGTCAAGAAAGTTTGATAGAATTGTATTTTCTTCCCTACTTTTCCAAAGTAGTTTATTATAAATAAGTAAATCATTCCATTTTTAAAACAGTTTGGGTGGGGGGTAAGTTGTATAGTTCCATCTATCAAAGGAACTAATCAATCCATCTTGCTAAATACTTACAAACCTGGTACAGGGTATTGCAGTGTGAAGGAAGCCAATCAGAAATAGCTGGTTAAGTGCAATACAACAGTGCTACATATCATTTAACTCAAACTATCTCAAATGAATAGGATTCTTCAATGGCAAAATGATATTTACTGCTTTGTCCATTTCTTAAAATGCTTGTTACAATTCTTAGTCAACCTGTTTCAAGCTGTTTCACCTCTTGAATTCTGGACAGTCCACTATTCTATTTCATCATTGCTAACATTCTTTCCTCTGCTTCCCAATTATAGAAGAGATGTGGCTTATTGGGTTGGGAATTATAATAAAAAAATATTTCAGGTGTAATCATCCAAGATTTCTGTTGTATTATACATCAGTTGATAAGGCCATTTGCATTTATTTTGGTCCTCATCTTCCCTCTTCAAAAAAGGGTACCAATTTTCCAGAGGGCATACTTTTAGTATGACAGCATTTTAGAATTTATTGCTTGAATCATATTGGTTAAACCTGTCATACAGCTCGTCTTTGGCTTGGTAGTTACTGCAGGTGTCATCAAGAATACTATACTTGTGAGCACATTACTGGGAGATCACCCTCTTGTCAATCCCGTGTCCCCTCTGTAGTATCCAACACCATTAAAGTCAATCATTCTTTACACAAAAAGTAGTGCAGATGACCTACAATACTAATTGTTTTAGATAAAATTTTATTAATGGTTTTTTTGGATCATCAAAATTTACCAATGTATCCTTTCAAGAGAGTCATTCCTTATAATAAATAATAATAAAAGGAGGGAAGCAATTCAGCAAAGTTAATCAACATATTGAAAACATTTGTGTGATATTCCATGGTTCCCCTTTCCTAATTTGCAAAGAAATGGGGGAAGGTTTTGTTTTGTTTTGTTTTGTTTTTGTAAAATGGGAGTAATAATAGCATCGACCTCTTAGAGTTATGAAGATCAAATTGGCTGATATTTGTGAAGCACTTAGCAAATATTTGTAGTATATGCTTACTTAATAATTGCTTGATTCTTTTCTTCTTGCTTTCATTAGCACTGACTAAACAGAAAGTAAACAACTTTAAGGAAAAGAAATAAGCTTTGGAATTACATATACTATCTCTCTCTCTCTCTCTCTCTCTCTCTCTCTCTCTCTCCTGAGGCAATTGGGTTTAAGTGACTTGCCCAGGATCACACAGCTAGGAAGTGTTAAGTGTCTGTGTTTAGATTTGAACTCAGGTCCTACCTGACTTCAGTGTTGCTGCACTATCCACTGTGCCACCAAGCTGACCCAACATATATTCTCTTGAGGAAGAAAGAAGGGAAGGTAGAATCTATGAGTTCTCTTGAAATGTATAGAAGTTAAGTCTGGGGGAGTGCAGTATAATTAGACCTGACTCTTACCTTGGCCTTGGGTGTCTCACCTGACCATGGAGAGAGGACATATTTATAATGTGTCTCATTGACATAAAATCTCCATTTCTTCCTGAGCTCACCAGAGCAAGAAAACAAAAAAAAGAAAAAAAAACGAAAAACAAACTCTAAGAGTCTGAACTTTAATTTTTTTCTTTTTTAGTTATAGTTTTTCTTATTTTCAAAATACATACATGGATAGTTTTCGATATTCACTCCTACAAAATTCTGCATTCTAATTTTTCCCCCTCCTTTCCCTCCCCTCTCCCAGTTGGCATGTAATCTAATATATATTAAACATGTGCAATTCTTCTATACATATTTCCACAAATATCATGCTACACAAGAAAAATCAGATCCAAAAGAAAACAAAATGCAAGCAAACAATTTTAAAAAGAGTAAAAATACTATGTTGTGGTCCACATTCATTTCCCACTGTCCTCTCTCTGGGTTCAGATGAGCCTGAATCTTCAAGCCAATACTCCAAACACTACGACTGTAGAAGCATGATATTTAGTCCCATTCCCACCTTAAGCCAAGAGGAATACTGGAAGGTGCCTTTTGACTTGTGGTCAGAAGTCACTCATATATATCCTCTCTTCTGGAGAGAGCCTGGCAAGTCAAAGCATTCTTTCCTACTTTATAGAACACCATTTCACACTGTGCAGTTTTTCTTGTGTCAGAGAGAGACTGGGGATTATTTTCTTTTTTCTTCTAACAATCTATACTGATTTAGCAGTTCACTGTGATGAATGAAAAATCCAAGAAACAGAAATTCTGAGTGATTAATAATAAATTTATTAATTAGAAGAGTTCATAATAAACTGATCAATAGTTTCTCTCAGAAAACCAGACTCCCAATGGAGACACTGAATATTTTAAATATCTTTGTAAAAGGGGATGCCTCTGACAAGAGAAAATCAACCTTGATTGATGGACATTTAATGAGCTGATGATCCAGAAGTCTTCAATTCTTCTCGCTGAGAAAATGTGACTTGATCTTGAGATTTAGCTGTCTCCAACTATCTGGAGAGCCATTCAGCAATCTCCACTCAGAGTATTCTAGTTAGTTTTTCTCTTTTATGAGCTGGGTCACCCTAAATTCTAATAAAGGGTTACAAGAAAAGGGCTTACTTCCTGGGGGCAAGCATTCACCTAGACTTGATTCTGTTTTTTTCTGTGTATGCTTTAAACAGAGATAAGATCTCCTAGATGAATGGGATCTAGTCTAAAGTCCAGGAGCATGTTCCCAGAAGGTTAGGGACATCTCATCAATCAACCATATCCTTCAGACACTGACCGATCTTCTACAGGGTATGGATCTTGATAAATATAATAAAAATAATAATTAGTCTCATCACTAAGGTTTCCTTCACTAAAGTGTTCTCTTCTTTAAGCTAAATATCTCCAGTTCTTTAAAGTGATAAAGTAAGAAGGGTTGCATGCCTTGGAGCATGTGTAGAGCTTCTAGCCCACCTTTTGTGCTGACTTAGTGATAAAGGATTATGTTCAATTTATTTGCCTGGTTGTAGGTGACTGAATATTGATCCCAACATGGATGAGTCTGGCTCAATCTTGTGAGTTGGAAAGATCCTGAATAATCAGGGGGAGAAGAACAATCTTTATATACACTAAATCATTTTCAGAAGGAAAAAAAATGACTAATAGAAAGAAACCCAACTCCTGCTGTGATTTCCGAGAAGATATAGACTTGAAAGGAATTGTTTGGACAGTGCAGTTGGTGTAATTGTCCCACAAGCTTCTTCATAGCTTGATGATTTTAAGCTTCATCTTCCCAGGAGAAAATAAGGAACAATTTTAGTTCTTGGTCAATGAATCTTTGTGGTTCTTTCTGGTTAGAATTTCTTGGAGGAATAAATAGTTGTTTCATAATCTAGTTTATATATTATAATGAGAACCATTCTATTCATCCTTTTGAGGGAACATGAATCAAATCAATACTTTAAGTAATTTTTTTTCCTTGATCTCTGAATTAGAGATCTAAAGAATCAAAGAATATGAGAAAAGGAGCTTAAACCTTTTCATTAAATACCATATCTAATCTAGTTAGATACTCTAACTCTGAACTTGGTCACCACATGTGTAAGGTCAATTTACACCATCTATAGATTGCATTTACATAGTTATTTGCATGCTATTTCCCCCATTAGATTGTGAATTCCTTGAGGGAAGATACTGTATTTTTGCCTTTCTTTGTATTCCTACCACATAGCAGTAATATCTGGCACTTACTAAAGACTTAATAAATGCTTGTTGACTGAATGCATGATTTAGTGGAAGACAGAGAGAACACATGGAGAGAGTCCTTGAGACCTGAAGGGATTCTAATTGTTCAAATTCTGTGTCATAAACTCAAGGTCCTTCATCAACCTGGCTACCCTCCTTAAGAAATACTCAAGCTTCTTTATCAAATGTCCTTTTATCAAATGTCTTGCTCTTGCCATGCCTTCTGTTCATGATATATCATCTTGCCACTCTTGAATGATCAGATCTTGAAATGATCACTTTTGAAAAACCAGAAAATCAAGTAGCTGATGACACAGAATGTTGGATACTGCCAGCTATTATGAATCCTGACAAGCAAGTAAAAAGTCACCTTCCTGAGTTGTGAGCTGATCCAATCATTTTGGAGAGCAATTTGGAACTATGCCCAAAGGGCTATAAAACTGCATATTCCTTTGATCCAGTAGTGTTCATAACCCATAGAGATTTTAAAAATGGGAAAGGAACCCACATGTGCAAAAATGTTTGAGGCAGCCTTTTCTGCATTGCCAAGGAACTGGAAACTGAGTGGATATCCACTAGTTGAAGAATGACTGAATAAGTTATGATTTATGAATATAATGGAATATTATTGTTTTATAAGAAAGGATGAATTCAGCAGGATGAATTCAGAAAAGCCTTGAGAGATTTACATGAATTGAGGCTATGTGAAGAGAACATTGTACATAGCAACAAGAAGATTATGTGATGATCAATTCTGATGAATGTGGCTCTTTTCTATAATGAGGTGATTCAGGACAGTTCCAAAGGACTTGTGATGGAAAGAGCCATCTGCACCCAGAAAGAGAACTATGGGGTCTGAATACAGATGGAAACATAGTATTTTTGCCTTTTTGTTGTTGTTTGCTTGTTTTTTTTTCTTTCTCATTTTTTCCCCTTTTGATCTGATTCTTCTTGTGTAGCATGATAAATGTGGAAATATGTTTAAAAGAATTGCACATGTGTAACCCATATTGGATTACTTGTTGTCTAGGAGAGGTGAGAGGAAGGGAGAAAAATTTGAAACACAAGGTTTTGCAAGAGTGAATGTTGAATATACTTTAACATATTTAACATGTATGCATCTACCTGCCATCTAGGGGAGGGGATGGGGGGAAGGAGGGGAAAAGTTAGAACAGAAGGTTTTGCAAGGGCCAATGTTGAAAAATAACCCATGTACATATCTTGTAAATAAAAAAGTTATAATAAAAAGAGTGAATGTTGAAAACTATCTTTGATGTATTTTGAAAAATAAAAAGCTATTAGTATATATTTGTAAAACAAACAAACAAACAAACAAACAAACAAAAAAAAAAAACCACCTTCCTGCACTCCCCTTGTTTTCCAGTCATTATTAAGGTAATGGTGGGAATGTTCTAAGGCATGGAATCTTTCCCTTGGATTTATTCCATGGTAACTGGGGTGGGAGAAAAAAGAGGAGCACTTCAGAACTGTCTCTAGCATTCCAAAAAGAAAAGCTGAAATGGCAACCAGGAGGTTTGGGGATATGGTTGGAAATGGAGAATTCATGTTGGAATGGTGACAACATTTTTACATTTTGGGTGTAATAAAAAATAAACTACATAGCTGTAACTTATTGATTGCCTGCATTCTGCAAATCTGGAAGGAGGAATCATTCAGAGTGAGAAACAAATCCCAGCAAAATAGTGGTGGAGCCACAGATTTTTCTATCTTTACAAATAATTATAAAAAATATTTTAATCATCTTTCTAGTCTAAATTCAGATGGTGGATAGTGGATTTTAATTTGCCCCAGCACCTGGCTGTGTGAAAGACTATGCTCATACATACCAAAGAAACTGATTAAAACATTTATTTGACTAGTAATTTCACCACAGAACCACCTCGTAAACAACTTTAATTGGTGTCTTGAGTGAATCAATAATGGAATTGTGTTTTCAGAAGTTAAGAGAAGTCACTTGCCATCAAAATGGGTAAGTAGGTTTATTCTGGTTATGATTTTTTTCTCTCAGCTAAAATATTGTAGCTAATTATTTATGTATTTTATTATTGATGTCTATTTGATTACTAAAATTGTATATTTGGTGCTATTAATACTTATTTAATTTTAACATAATAAAGTATTTTCCATAGAAATATTATTTTTTAGGAACAAAGTTTTCACCAGTTTATTGAATGAATGAATGAAAAGCATTTATAAAATGCCTATATATCAGGCATTGTATTGAGCACTGGAGATACAAATACAAACAAAATAGTCCTTGCCCTACAAAATCTTATATTCTAAAGGAGAAGGCAATATATGTAAAGGAGTGTGAGCTGGATAGTGGTGATGTGTATGTAGCAGATAGTATATACGTGGTGAAGTGGCTTGGAGGTGACCAAGAAGTGGTTTGTTTCACCCAAGACTGGATGCAATAAGATGAAATCTCACCGATAAGAGCTCAAGGTCCTCCTAGGGATAAGACTTCAAGTTCTGGTGGGAGGAGGCTTGAAAAGGAAGCCAGAGGGCAGGTTTGGATTTAGCCAGACAATAATATTTAAGGAACTGAGCTCAATTTAACTGGTTAACTAATGAGAAAGAGGTGACAATTTTTAAAATTAATAACAAAATATCTAAATGCACTCCTGACTTACCTTAGAACTCAGGATAATAAGGTTAAATATGAGTATAAATCAAGCAAAAAGTTGAGGAATTACTTACAAATATAATAAACCCCATAACTTGCTATGGATATTATAAATTATAATCTTCTGGGCGAGTATAACAATATAGTTATGTTACTACTGCTATTTGTTCTGTCAATTTGTTTTTGTTAATCTCTTGTGAACAAAAAATAAAGTTAGTCTGTATTTGAACCACACTGTTCCATCATTTCAGGGAGATCCTAGAACTGAACTTGCATTTTAAGTAATTTTCCTTAGAGCATTAGGGTAGAGACTTAAAGAGCTAGAGACAATAAGGCAAAAAAGTCTTACCCCTCTCTTTGGAAATTAGGACAACCCTTGTTTTGGTTCTTGAGTCTAAAATGAAGAGGACTTTTTAGTAGAATAGGAAAGAGGGGTTGCCCCAACTTTTCTGATGTTTTTTATTCTCAGCACCTAAGAATGTACTTTGAATAGAATTTTTTCATCTGAAAAATGGAGATTATAAAATCTGTTGGTACCTACTGCCCTCTTTTATAGCAAAGAAGCAATTATAAGCAATTCAGAGATGTATGGCTTCAAAGACATATAAATGAATACTGATAGAACTAATTGCAACATAGCAAAAAATATGCACAATGACTATACTTATGGAAATTCAAAGGTTACTAAAAGGAAGCTGGATAATTATAAAAACTAATTTGAGTCCAGAAAAGAAATAATGGAGCAATTCCCTCTTTTCTTTTTTTTTTATTATTATAGCTTTTTATTTATAAGATATATGCATAGGTAATTTTTCAGCACTGACAGTTGCAAATCCTTTTGTTCCAACTTTTTCCCTCCTCCCCCCCACCCCTTCCCTCAGAAGGCAGGTTGATCAATACATATTAAATATGTTAAAATATAAATTAAATGCAATATGTGTATACATGTCCAATCAGTTGTTTGCTGTATAAAAAGAGTCAGACTCTGAAATAGTGTACAATTAGCCTGTGAAGGAAATCAAAAATGCAGGCGGACAAAAATAAAGGGATTGGGAATTCTATGTAGTGGTTCATAGTCATCTCCCACAGTTGTTTCCTTGGGTGTAGCTGGTTCAATTCATTACTGCTCTATTGGAACTAATTTGGTTCATCTCATTGTTGAAGAGGGCCACGTCCATCAGAATTGATTATCATATAATATTGTTCTTGAAGTATATACTGATCTTCTGGTCCTGCTCATTTCACTCATCATCAGTTCATGTAAGTCTCTCCAGGCCTTTTTGAAATCATCCTGCTGATAATTTCTTACAGAACAATAATATTCCATAATATTCATATACCACAGTTTATTCAGCCATTCTCCAATTGATGGGCATCCACTCAGTTTCTGGTTTCTGGCCATGACAAAGAGGGCTGGCACAAACATTTGTGCACATACAGGTCCCTTTCCCTTCTTTAAAATCTCTTTGGGATATAAGTCCAGTAATAACACTGATGGGTCAAAGGGTATGCACAGCTTGATAACTTTTTGAGCATAGCTCCAAATTGCTCTCCAGAATGGCTGGATGTATTTACAATTCTACCAATAATGTATCGGTGTCCCAGTTTTCCCACATCCCCTCCAATATTCTGCATTATCTTTCCCTGTCATTCTAGCCAATCTGACAGGTGTATAGTGGTATCTCAGAGTTGTCTTAGTTTGCAGTTCTCTGATTAATAATGACTTGGAGCATCTTTTCATATGACTAGAAATAGTTTCAATTTCTTAGTCTGAGAATTGTTTGTTCATATCCTTTGACCAAATGGTCAGTAATTCCCTCTTTTTAGCAGAGGTGGGAGACCATGGGCACTGAATGCTGTCCACGCTACCAGAGGCTTTCATTTGATAGCAAAATAGTGAGGTATTTCAGGAGTCTATCAGTAAATGTTTAACAATCAGCATTCTGGAAAAAATGTACTCATGACACACTTGGTTGATTTGTTTTGAGGCAGTCAGGGTTAAGTGACTAGCCCAACATTACAGAGTTAGTGTCTGAGATTGGATTTGAATTCAGATCTTTCTGACTGTAGATCCAGTGATCTATCCCCTATACCACCTAGCTGTCCTTATCATGATACACTTCTAAGTTTATCATTATCAACATTTTCTTCATCCCTTTCTTAAATGGAGACAACAAAACAAATCAAGTCCTGATTTGTAGTCTCAGACAATTTCTGAGGTAACTGCTCTGCTAAGTATTCAGTAACTGGCTTTTAAGAGCAGGTATGAGCTGACTGTAGCACACCACTGAGTATATTGAGAAATTATGATGATATAAAACAAAAGTCACTAGTAAAATTTAATTTAAAAAATAGGACTCAAATTTACTAGCTTGTGACTCTGGACAAATCCTTTAGCCATTCTGAACTACAATTTGCTCATCTGTAAAATGGAGATAGCAATACCTGTAGTACCTACTTTATAGGATCACTGTGGTGCTCATATAAATGGTGCTCAAAATAGGTAATGAACTTTTCAGAAATGTAAAACTAACTTTAATAGAAACATTAACTATTATTCTCATAATAATAAGCTATATAATTGCTAAGAAAGGTACCTGGCCAATTAGCATTCATAAATTTATGGGAAGAGTTGAAGAAGAGGGAATTTCACTGGCAAAGACTAAGATCAGAAGTAGAATTTTTTCACTGAATGAGCAGGACCATTCCAACCTCAAACTACATTCTTTCCCAAAGACATCTTTTAACCTTTCCACAAATATGGTTGGTATTTGTAGCAGTGTGAGGGAAACTGTAGCAGGACCAAAAGAAAATAAGTATCCATCCTAAACCTGACTGCCTTTCACTTAACTCTGCAGTTCAGTGACTCTGGGTTCCATGCTCTTCTTTGAATATCATACTCCATCACTGAGGTCTGTGAATGTCCTCTTGTCTGTCCTCCTTACCTAGCAGGCTCTCCTTTCTCATCTCTGCCTCCTGGATTCCCTGGTTTCTTTCAAGTTCCAACTAAAATCCAATTTTTTATATTAAATTGTATTTTGTTTTTCCAATTATATATAAAGATGGTTCTCAACATTTACTTTTTTAAAAATTTGAGTTCCAAATATTCTTTCCCCCTCCTTCCCTTAACTCGCTCCTCAAGACAACAAGCAATCCAATATAGGTTATGCATGGACAATCATTTTAAACACATTTCCATATTAGTCATGTTGTGAAAGAAAAGTCAGAACAAAAGAGAAAAATCACAAGAAAGAAAAAGCAAACCAAAAAGAAAAAAAAGGTGAAAATCGTATGTTTTAATCCACATTCGGTCTCTATAGAGAACTATGGTATTCTCTCTAGATGCAAATGGCATAATATCCCATTTTCTGGAGGAAACCTTTCTCAACCTTTCTTAATTCTCGTATCTTCCTTCCTTTATTTCCTGTTTATCCTGTATATGTCTTGTTTTTTACATCTTTACTTGCTTTCTCCCCCCTACCCCAATTAGATTATGAGCTCTTTGAGGGCACATTATTATTCCTAGCACTTAATATAGTGCCTGGCAAATAATAAGTAATTAATAAATGTTTATTGACTGACTATCCGTAAAAACTAGAAGTGAGAAAAATGGGAGAACTAAGAAGGAAGGACCACTGCAAAGAGAGATGACAATCTCATCCTCTCCAATAATTTTAACTATTATATATCTGAAACTCCATATTTCTTCACTTTTGCATTCTTCAAAGACTGGATCAATATGGCTAATGGCAACAGAGCTGTTAATAGAATAAGGACAGGAACTAGATGCTTGATTTCATTGATATAGGAATCCTGGGTATGGTCATTCTTTCTACTCATGCAAGTTGACTCCTATCTTTTCTGCAACTTGGGTTCTTATAGAGGTACCTAATGGCTTTGCCCAGGAAATAGATGTGTCAGAGACAGACCTTAAGCCCAGTTCTTCCTGGGGGAAAGACTAATTTTTTATCTATTATGTTATATTGCTTCTCATTGAAAGGCTATAAACTTTTTTCACTGAAAGAATATCATTATTAAAAAATGCAGACCTTTGTTTCAAGGAGAAGCTGCAGGGGGAAATCTTCACAATTCCCTAAATACAATATAATGTGATTTTCTTCTATTCAGTTTTGGGCTTAATACATTGTCTGTCTACTGAACCTTTCCAAGATATACATACAGGTATCTTGGCTCAGTGGGATGTCTGCTTAACTTAGTTAAACATAAAGCATAGTTTGGAACTCAATTCCCTTCTCCATAAAATCATGTGGATATTATAGTCCCTCTGATCTCTAAATCCTATGACCTAGACTAGAGTTTCTCTGGGTAGATAATAATCAGTCTCTAGTTTGGTCTGCTCAACATTGTTTTAAAGAATTCCGAAAAAACATCTTCTAGCACAAGGCAGAACTAAATAGAATCTTGGAGAGAGCAATCAGGACCCCCTTTTCCTCCCACCAATCCCCCCCTACCAGCCAGTCTTGCTAGGGTTGAATTATCTTCAGACTCCCCTGGATAAAGATAAATAAGCATTGTTGGTCCCATATCACTCAGGGACCTGTTAAGACATTTCATGATTTTTATCAGTCTACACACAGAGACTAAAAATCCCAACTTCCTTCCTTCTCAATGTCCAGGCTTTTTCCAAGATGAGAGGGAAGAGGAAGGAAGGATGAAGAGAGAAGGAATGAGGGAGAATGATGAGAAGAGGAGGAAGAGGGGGAGCAGTGGATGGCAGAATAAGGAGGAAAGTTGGGGGAGTAAAAGAAGAGCAGGGAAAAGTAGAGTAAAAGGGAGAAGAGAAGTAGCCGTTGAAGACGTGGGGCGAGAGAAGGGGAGGATGGATCAAGGAGGAAAGGAGGGATGATAAGGAGAGGGAAAGGAGAGGAAGAAGGTGGGAGCTGGGATGGGGAAGGAAAATGAAAGAGAAGGGGAGAAGGAGCATGGATCTAGGATTGTAAGGACTTTCAGAAGTCGTATACTCTAAATCCTTCATTTTACAAGAAAGAAATCTGAGGCTCAGAGAGTTTGAGTGGATTTACAAGACAGTAAACATTAAAGAGAGGATTTAGATTTGGGTCTTCTTACTCTAAAACCAGTTAACATTTTAGTGTACCACACTGCAGAAGAAGAAAGATAAATATGATGAGAAGAAGGAAAATGGGAAAATAATGAGGAAAGAGAGAGAAAAAGGAGGGAAAAGGGAAAGAAAGTGAGGAAGAGGAAAAGGAGAGGAGAAGAGAAGGTAGAGAAAGAGGAAAATGAGAAAAAGAAAGAGGACTGGGAAGTAGGATAAGAAGGAGAGGAGAAAAATATGGGGAGAAGAGTAGGAAAGAGAAAGACAGGAGAGGTGGAGGAGGAGGAGGAGGAAGAACAACAGGAAGAGAAGGAGGAAATAAAGTACAAAGTCCACTAGCCTTAAGCCCCGCTCTTGTTTGCTGGACATAATGATTGGATGGTCAATAAAATTCAGCTAATAAAAAATGATGAGCTTTTTTCCCTCATCACTCCCAAGGCAACAAAGAACTAAAATGGATGGGTTTCATTTGCTGATGGATGAAGAAACATAAGCTCCATTTGGATATTAGGAGGAAAGTACAGAGGGTAGATTTATATATATGACATAATTGGAGGTCACATCTTTGCAGAGATTTTTTTATAGTTCTCTGGAATATTTAGAAACATGACCCTCACACACACCCATATCATTATCAAGCATATTTTTATTTCAATATTTCAGATATTTTTCATTTTTCTTCCTAGTGTTTTCTTTTTTGGAGTGGAAGCCAAATTATCAAGATAATTGTGACTATGAAAAGAGATATCTGGGAGGAATCCAAATCTAGACTGCAAATTAGAAAACAGACCTTGTCATTGTGTGGCCATATATGTGTGATCATATATGTGTGGCCAAAGTTGTTTGCCATCTCTGAGTCTTAGTTTTCATCTTTGGGAAAATGAAGAGGTTGAACTAGATCTTTTTATTTTTCTTAAATAAATCTTTTAGATTTTTATTTTCAAAACATATGCACAGATAGTTTTCAACATTCACTCTTGCAAAACCTTGTGTCCCAAACATTTTTTTTCTCCCTCCCTTTCCCCCACCCCTTCCACTAGACAGCAAATAATCCAATATATGTTAAACATGGGCAATTCTTCTATATATATTTTCACAATTATCATGGTGCACAAGAAAAGTCAGATCAAAAAGAGGAAAAATGAGAAAGAAAACAAAATGCAAACAAAAAACAATTTTAAAAATATGAAAACACTATGTTGTGATCCACACTCAGTCCCCACAGCCCTCACTCTGGGGGCAGATGACACTCTCCATCACAAGATCACTGGAACTGATCTGAATCACCTCACTGTTGAAAAGAGGCCACGTCCATCAGAATTATAGGTTTTCTTAAAAAAAAAAAAAAACATAGTTTAGGTTTTAATTTATGAATACATAAGTGAATATGTATAAAGGAAATCTGAAAACAAATTTGACAGAAACGAAGGAAGAAATAAACATTTGAAAGACTATCTCCTACCCACACATAGACTCTGTAGACCAACTTAGGCTATTTTTTAATAACCCTTCCCTTTGACAAACATTTAATCCCATGATCCTGGGACCAGATCCTGAAGAGGCAGTATGGTTTCATGTACCAAATGCTTGATACATGATTATGGACAAGTCTCTACTTTGTTGCCCTTGGTTATAGGCAACAATACTTTTTTTTTTTTCCTGAGGCAGTTGGGATTAACTGACTTGCCCAGGGTCACACAGCTAGGATGGTTAAATGTCTGAGACCAAATTTGAACTCAACTCCTCCTGACTTCAGGGCTGGTGCTCTATTCACTAGATATTCACACCACCTAGTTACTCCTACAAGAATTCTTATGAGTTCTAGAAAGTCTCTTGTTTTTATTTCTTCTTTTTCATTGTTGTTTTTGTTTTTTTGAGGCTTTTGGGGCTAATTGACTTAACCAGTGTCACACATCTAGTCCAATATGTAAGGCTAGATTTGAATTCGGGTCCTCCTGACTCCAGGGTTAGTGCTCTATCCACTGCACTGCCTAGATGTCCCAGGAAACTTGCTAAGACTTATCTACTAAGTGATGGAAGGATTAAGTTATCTGCCTTGGTGGATGGGGTATCCACCTTGATGAAATCATTAATCCTGCACATGTGAAATGTTTGCTTTAACCAAGAGAGAGCTCAATTCATTGCAAACAATTTTTCACTCTCCCTGATGTTCAAGAGTGGAAATTTCTTTCTTGATCTCCTTCCCACTTCCTTTTGTTGTATTACAAACATAGACTTAATTATCCACCAAGCTAACCTTGAAAGTTAGGCTCCAGAGGTGAAAATTAGAAGATATTCCTTCCCTAGATCTCCCCCTCTTGAAGGCTGCTGTCTCTGTCTTTAAACAACAAAGAATTTTATTCAGAATTTTCAAATAAGGGGAGAAAAACAGTCATATCTGTACTTTATAAAGATTAGTTTGATAGCTGTATAGAGGAAAGATTAGAGTGGGGAGAGACTTGGGGAAAAGATGCAGACCAAAAGTTTATTGCAATAGTCCTGGTGTCAGATGATGACACCACAGCAGGATGGTGGGACTGTTCAAAGAGAGGAGGGAGTATACATGAGAAATATTATGCAAGTAGAATCAATGGGATTTGGCAACAGATTGCCTGTATCAAGGTGGAGAGCAGAATTAGAGGGAACTTCAGGATTAGAGTCTGGATACTGAAAAAATAGTAATATTCTGGGCAAAGTTGGAAAAGGGGAGTGTTTGGAGAGGAAGATAATTAGTTCATCTTAGGACATGTTGAAGGTTTTAAGATGTCTATGAGATATGAAACCTACGATGAAGTCAAGAATCGGGTATGAAGAAGAAAGCATCTATAAAGCCTGTACTAGGGAAACAGAGAACTAAATAATCTGTACTGTAAGGATGTTGCTTTGTCAGCTGTTCCCACAACTTAATTAAATTCTTAAAGTCCCCATATTATGTGTGAATGTAACTGCAAAGTATATGCCTTCACGCCTTAGCAAAATAATGCCTTTCTTAATTCCATGTTCTTGGAAATACCTGGATCCAGTTCACAAATATTCATGCCTGGAGTTTTTTGTCCTTGCATGCAAGAATTTATATACTTCTGGTGGCCAATGCTGGTCATTTTCTTGTTCAAATTTGCCATCATAATCTACTGTGAATAACTTGGCTATTCTCAGCAATACAGAAATCTAAAACAATTCTGAAGGACCAAGATGAAAAAAATGCTATCTATCAACAGAAAAGAACTGGTGGAGACTGAACACTGGTCAAAGTTACATCTTCTTAAACTTTATTTTTTCTTGTTTTTTTTTCTTTGTGTATGTGTTTTTTTCATAGCATGACTTATATGGAAATGTGTTTTGCATGACTATACATGTATAATCTATGTCAATTGCTTGCCTTCTCAAAGTGGGGAGAATTTGGAGAGAGAATTTGGAGCTCAGAATTTGAAGGGGGAAAAGAATATTAAAATTATTTCTGTGTAATTAGGAAAGAGTGAAATATTAAAACAAACCAACAAAATCTTCCATCCTCTTCATCTTTAGTTCAGCTGCCAGTTGCTAGGCTCTAAATGGATATATTATGGCCATTCACACCACAGTAGTTCAGATTCCTTCTCCTTAAGTGAGCATCCTCAGCAGCAGATATACAGGATCTTTGAATTTCTTTTGTGTAAACCTATATTTATTCATTTTAAAATTCCCTAATAGAAAGTAAATTCCTTGAGGAACTATTTCGTTTTTTGTCTTGGTATTTCTAGCACCCAGCACAATTTGGGGCTCACGCTTAACACTTAGCTTGGTTCTTGATTGACCGTTTTCTTATAGACTTAACGAAGACAGCCCTCAATTCACATGAATAGATTTGGCCTCCATTAACTGAACATACTTACTCAAGAACAACAGTTGTCCTTTTTATCTTTCTTGAAAGGGTAGGAGAGAACCAAAATAAAGTGGATAATTTCCCATTATAGTCAAGTCCTCCCAAAGATAGCATTGTTTCCAAATACCTGCTTGTGCCTCATTGAATTTCCCCCAAGGACTAGAACACATTACTGGTTAACATTGTTTATAAAAAGAAAGTAAATATTTAAAAGAAAGAAAGGTAAACAGACTTTCCCAATGCTAAGAGGAAAGTGTTTCAGGCTCTCTGGAACAAGATGTAAAGGACAGTGGATATACAGATTTATCTAGGGTCAGTAATCCAGAGTTTTTTAGGTCTGGATTTCTTAAACTTTTTCCTTTCTAGACCTCTTTTTATCTGAGAAATTTTTATACAACCCCAAGAATATAGATATATAAAATAAGTGTACAAATAAGATATTTACTGATAATAAATCATAAACTTATTTTAAAGCAATTTTGGTATATATATATAATTTTTATTAAAGATTGAAAGCAAATTTGCATATTAATGAATGGATGTGCTTCTTTATTTTTACATAAAGAATGAAATCTTGGTGGAATATTTGCTACCTTTTATTATTGCCAAATTTTTTGCCATCCCCACATTCAGTTAACATGACCCCACATTTAAGAAGTTTTGATTAAGAAGCTTCTGTCCTAATACAATTAATACCTAACTCCAGAATCCTGGTCCCTTTCTTTATAGCTATGGCTTCCTATTCTCTACCTCCATGTATCTTTTACTGGTCAAATTAGGAGATGGATTCTTCTCTTTCCTAGACTGAATTAATTTATTTTTAAAGGTCACTCAGAGATGATTCAGACCAGTTCCAATGATTTTGTGATGAAAAGAGTAATTTACACCCAGAGTGAGGACTGTGGGAACAGTTATATTCATAACATAGCATTTTCACTCTTTTTGTTGTTGTTTGGTTGCATTTTATTTTTTCTCATTTTTCCAGTTTGATTTGATTTTTCTTGTGTAGCAAGATAATTGTATGAATATGTATGCATATATTAGACTTAACATACATTTCTACCAGGTTTAACATATTTTGGACTATTTGCCATCTAGGGAAGGGGGTGGGGAAACAACAGGGGAGGAGAGGGAATTAGAACACAAGGTTTTGTGAAGGTTAGTTTTTTAATGTTGAAGAATTATCCATGCTTATGTTTTGAAAAATAAAAAGCTTTAATAAAAAAATAATAATAAAGGTCACTCAGAGGCTTGGTTTATTTATCACTCTTCTTGCCACCCATGGTTTCATTTCTTATTTAGTGGGTCCGCATAAAAAGATTGCTTGGAGAGGGCAGCATCTTTTATCACCTTATTACCAGACTTTCTTCTGAGATATAGTCTTGGCTTTTCTAGGACTGATCTCTTACATATGCCAAAATAATCACAGCAACATTTTTGTATATGTAATACCAAAGAGTCGATCATAAATATTCCTTTTTTAGAGGGGAATGGTTGAACAAACTGTGAATAAGGATTTCGTGGATTATTATTGTGCAGAAAGAAATGCTGCCTCTCCTCTCTCCTTTTTTTGGGACGCAGTCAAGGTTAAGTGACTCTGAAAGGTAGAAATGAGAAGGAAATAAATTCAATCCAGGAATAAAAGTATGGGGGGATAGGTCGTGTGGATACAGAGAGATAAGGTGACTTGTTGCTTTCCAAAAACAGCTAGCACATGAAAATGAATGGGAACAGGGAAATAGGAGACTAGAAAGAGAGATAGGAATGAGATTGCAGAGAGCCTTTAATAAGCTGAGTAGTTACTGAAAATTTCTGAACAAATAAGTGACATAGTGAGACCTGTGCTTTGGTTAGGGATTTTAGATGTAAAAACTGAATTGGAGAGGTGAGAGACTAGAGACAAGTGGATCAATTGGAATGCTATTATCATGTAATAATTAGGAGAGTTAATAAAATTATCAAGTTAATAGTTAAAAGGTGATAAAAGTCTGGATCTGGTGAACTTGTGAATGAAGTAAAGATATAAGAGATACTGAAGAAGTTGAATAATTCAGACTACCAAAACCCTCACTCCAGGATCTTAGATCTTAAAAGGAAGATGGAAATTTAGGATCAAACAGGATTGAGATAAATTGTCTATAAGGTAATGAAAAATTTGGCAACAATAAAAGGTATCTAATATTCCATCAATGAGAAGACAGTAGCATTGAGGAGAATTGGGAAGAGCTTCCTACAGAAGATGAATTTTTGAGCTGAGTCTTGAACCAAGGAAGTTAAAAGGCTGAGATGAGAAGGAGGGCATTGCAGTTATGAGGAACAATTTGTACAAAGGCACAAAGCAAATAGATTGAGTATTGTGTCTGAGTAAATTCAAGATAGGTGGATATTAAAGTTCAAGGAAGGAAGTCAAGTATAAGAAGACAAAATGTAGAAAGGGCCAAGGTATTAAGAGTTTTGTATGCCAAACAGGACTTTATATGTGATGCTAGGAGCAATGAGAAGTTATTGGAATATATTGAGTAGGAGATTCCCAGTCAGACTTACATTTAGGAAAATTCTTTTAGCCACTGAGTGGAGAATAAATTGGGGTTGAGAGATTTGAAATATATTTTATATCTTTATATTGCAATAGTCCAATAGAAGGGTAACAGCAAGATTTTGTGATGATCAACTATGATAAATTTAGCTCTTCTCAGCAATGCAGTGATCCAAGACAATTCCAATAAAATCGATTAGAAAATGCTATCCACATTGAGGGGGGGAGGAGGGAGAGAGGGAGAAAGGGAAGACAGAGACAAAGACAGAGAAATATGAAGACTGACTGCAAATTGAAACATAGTGTTTTTACATTTTTGGTTTATTTGTTTGATTTTTCTTTCCTTTTTTTTTTTTTCCTTTTGTTCTGATTTTTCTTTCGCAACTTGGCTAACATGAAAATATGTTTTAAATGATTGTACATGTATAATCTGTATCAGATTGCTTGCTGTCTTGGGGATGGAAAAGGTAAAGGAAGGAGGGAGAAAAATTTGGAACTCAAAATCTTACAAAAATGAATGTTGAAAATTACCTTTACATGTAATTGGAAAATAAAATACTATTTCAAACTTTTAAAAAAATAGTCCAGGAGAAGGGTGAGGCGGAATTATACCAGAGCAGTGGCTGTAAGAGTTGAGATAAAAAGATATATAGGAGAGACATTGTTAAGGTAAAAATAAGAAGTTTAGACAGGAGATTTAATATTTAGGATGAGTTAGAGTAAGGAATTGAGACTGAGATCTATCTAGATATAATTCAAGATCCCTGAGCTCTTGGAGAAAAGATGAATTTTCTTTTGAACATGCTGAGTTTGAGATGAGACAACCTGTCTGAATAGAAATAATAATCAAACCTGTGGACACTGATAAGATCACTAAGCAAGGTATTATAGAGGAAGAAGTAAAGAGTGACTAGTTGACATGAAGAGAATAAAAATTAGTTAGAGAATATGGATGATATTGGGGAGAAGACCGAAGAAGATGAGATCAAGGGTTCTTGATTTGCTATAACAAGGAATGGAACGAGGAAATGATAAGAAAATATTACTGAATTATGTGAAGTGAGGAGGAGAGGAAAGGAGAGCACTCTCATGAATAGCTTCAGGTTTTTTCAGTGAATTATAAGACTACATCTTTAGAATAGAGGTTTGGAGGAAGGAGAACAATGGAAGATTTAAGGAGCCATTAAAAAAAAAAAAAGATTTAGAATAGCTTCCAGAATTAATATAGATAGGTATGAAAAGATTACTTCCGAATGAGAAGCCCCATTGACATTAACCATAAATTTAGTGAATCTAATCAATAAAGCTTCATAATTTTCTTCAGAATCTATTCAATCAGCTGTGAACAGGAGAAAAGGAAAGAAATGTTGGGAATAATTCAGGGCTGAGATTTGACACAGCTTAATTAGAAATAGGACAAGGAGGAAAGAAAGGTTAAGGAAAAATAGAGGAGGGATAAAGGCTTAAGAAAGAACTCAGGGATGGAGATCCCCATGTTGGATGGGGTTAGAGACCATAAGGAATAGGGAAATACTAAAGGATAAAAAAGTATGATGAGATAAAAACAATTTTGGAGAACAAGAAATAATCTGCCTCCAAGATGGCAGAGTAGAGACAGCAACACAGTCAAACTATTCCAACATTCCCCTTCAAACAACTTTAAAAAATGTATCAAACCAAATTCTAGATTGACATAGCCATCAAAAGATCAGAGACATTTGGTCATACCAAGACAATTTGGGAGGTAACAGGAAAAATCTGTGACACCAGGATGTGAGCTAACTTGGAAAGCACATAGCAGCAGCAATGCAAATGGAAAGTAAATTGAGGAGAGATAACTTAGGAATCAATCGACTACTTAAGTCATGATAAAAACAAGAGCATAGATGTAATATTTTAAGAAATTATAAAGGAAAACTGCCTTAATGTTTTAGAAACAGAAGTTAAAATTGAAATTGAATAAAAAATACAAATTACCTCTTAAAACAGATCCCAAAATGAAAACTCCTGGGAATATTATAGCCAAATTCTAGAACTCCCAGGTCAAGGAGAAAATATGGCTGTGAGATAAACCATTTGAATATCATGGAGCCACTCAAGATTTAGCAGCTTCCTTGTTAAAGCATCAGAGGACTTTGAATATGATATTTTAAAAGGCAAAGGTGTTGGGATTCTAAGCAAGAATAACTTACCCAGATTGAGTGTAACCCTTCAAGGGGGGAAATGGAGATTTAATAAAATGAGGACATTCAAGTATTCCTGATGAAAAAAGTCAGAACTGAATAAAAAATTTGACATGCAAATACAAGATTCAAGAAAAGCACAAAAAGGTAAACATGAAAGAGAAGTCTTAAAGATTCTGTAAGATTAAATTCTTGACTTTCATGTAAGTCCTAATGATTTTATCATTATTAGGGAAGTTAAAAGGAATCTACATTGATAGAGGGCATGAGTGTGAGTCAATTATGTTGGGATGATCTAAAAAGGAGGAAGGAGTAAGAAAGAGGGATGCACTGGGAGGAAGAAGGGAAAGAAAAAATAGGGGAAATTATCTCACATAAAAGTTGTACAAGGAATCTCACTATAATCAAAATTAGCTCAAAGATGGAAATACACACATGTATATACATATACACACTCAGTTGGGCATAGAAAACTATCTTTCCCAACAGGGAAGCAGTAATGGAAAGAAGAAAAAAAAAAAAGGGGGAGATGATAAAAGGAAGATAGTAATCAGAAGCAAACCAAACTTTTGAAGAGAAATGAGGTAAAAGGAAAGAGAAAAATATAAACAAAAGAAGATGGGACAAAGGGAAATACACCATTTAAAAATAATAGCTTTTTATATAAAATATGCAAAGATAGTTTTGAACATTCATCATTGCAAAATCTTGTATTCCCATTTTTTTCTTTCTCCCTTCCCTTTACCCCCTCCCCTAGACAGCAAGTAATCCAATGTTAACATGTTAAATATGTGCTATTCTTCTATACATTTTCCCGTAACTATCATGCTGCACAAGATCAAAAAGGAAAAAAAATGAGAAAGAAAACAAAAAAAGTTCCAAATTATTCTCCAGAATGGTTGGATCAGTTCACAACTCCATCAACAATGTATTAGTGTCCCAGTTGGGAAATACACCCTTAATAATCGTTACTGTAAATGGAATGAACTCACACATAAAATGGAAGCAGATAGCAAAATCAGTTAGAAATCATAATCTAACAATATGGTGTTTATGAGAAATGCACTTGAAACAGAAAGACACATAAAGAGTTAAAATAAGGGAATGGAGCACTATCTATTATACTTCAGCTGAGATAAAAAGACAAGGGTAGCAGTCATTATCTCTGATAAAGGAAAAGTAAAAACAGATCTGATTAAAAGAGACAACCAAGGAAACTACATTTTGGTAAAAGGTAACAAACACAATAAATTTATATAACTACTAAATATATATGCACCAAATGGTAGAGCACCCAAATTCTTTTTTTAAACATCATAATAATAGCTTTTTATTTTTCAAAATACATGCAAAGATAGTTTTCAACATTTATCCTTGTAAGGCCTTATGTTCCTAATTTTTCTTTCCCCCTCCCCTACACAGCAAATAATATAGGTTAAACATGTACAATTCACCTAAACATATTTCCATATTTGTCACGCTGCATGAGAAAAATCAGATGAAAAAGGGAAAAAACATAAGAAAAAACAAGAAAAAACACAATAACAATAACCAAAAAAGGTGAAAGTATTATGCTTTTATCTACATTCAGTCTCCATAATTCTTTCCCTGGATTCAGATGGCTCTTTCCATGATAGGAGTATTAAACTTTCTTTGAATCACTTCACTGTTAAAAAAAAAAAATCCAAGTCCATCACAGTGATCATCGCATAATCTTATTGTTGCTATGTACAATATTCTCTTGGTTCTATTCACTTAACTTAGCATGAGCTCATGTAAGTCTTTCCAGGTTTTTCTGAAATCAGCCTGCTCATCATTTTTAATAGAACAATAATATTCCATTACATCTCTATATCATAACTTATTCAGGCATTCCTCATCTGATGGGCATCCACTCAGTTTCTAATTCCTTGACACTACAAAAAGTGTTGTTCCAAACATTTTTACACATGTGAGTCTTTTTCCCTTTTTTATAATATCTTTGGGATATAAACCCACTAGAGATACTAAGAGTAGAGATCAAAGGGTATACATAGTTTGATAGTTCCAAATGAGCACCCAAATTCTTAAAGGAGAAGTTAAATGACTTACTGGAGGAAATAGACAATAAAACTATACTAGTGGGGGAACCTCAACTTTCTCCTCTCAGAACTAGATAACTATAGAATAAAAAAGAAGTTAAGGCATTAACTTAGAAAAGTTGAATGTGATAGACCTCTGGAGAAAATGCAATAAGAATAGAAAGAATTATATCTTTTTTTCGGCTGTACATGGTACCTTCACAAAAAATTGACTATTAGGACATAAAAAGCTCACAAACAAATGCAGAAAAGAAAAAATACTAAATGCACCTTTGTCTGATGATAATATAATAAAATTATATTCAATAAAGGGCCTTGGAAGCATAGGTTGGAAATTAATTGGAAACCAAAATAATCTGATCTTAAAGAATGAGTAGGTCAAAGAAAAAATCATAGAAACGATAATTTCATTAAAGATAATGACAATAATTAGAAAAAATACCAACTTTGTGGGATGCCACCAATATGCAGTACTTAAAGGGTAAATTTATATCTCTGAGTTTATGTTAATTGGAGGAAGAAAGAGAAGGAAAAGATTAATGAATTGGATTTACAATTTTAGAAACTAAAAAACCAATAAAAAAAAAAAAAAACCATTAACCACCAAAATAA
The DNA here is from genome assembly GCF_902635505.1 of Sarcophilus harrisii. Lineage (NCBI taxonomy): Eukaryota > Metazoa > Chordata > Mammalia > Dasyuromorphia > Dasyuridae > Sarcophilus > Sarcophilus harrisii. The sequence goes on along the minus strand of NC_045429.1, from coordinate 331,738,370 downwards.
AACCAAATAGAACCAGGAGCTGGTTCTATGGGGGAAAAAAACCTCCAATAAAATAGACAAACCATTTATTAAATTTATTTTTTTAAAAAAGGAAAGAAAAGAATCAAATTATCACTATCAAAAATGAAAAGGGGAAATGCACCACCCATGAAGATAAAATTAAAGTATTCATTAGGAATTATTTTGCCAATTATATGCCAGTAAACTTGACAATCTAAGTGAAATGAATGTTTACAAAAATATAAGTTGCACAGATTAACAAAAGAGGAAATAGAATACTTAAATAATCCTGTTTCAGAAAAAGAAATGGAGCAAGCCATAAGTGAGCTCCTTAAAAAAAAAAATTCCCAGAACCAACTGGGTTTACAAGTGAATTCTACCAAATACTTAAAGAATAATTAATGCCTGGTGACTAGATACAACTGAACAAATTGGCATATGAATTCAATGGAACAGGGTTTTTTCTTTTCCCGCAATAGATAGGTAAACGGATAACTAAGTAGACATGCGGAGTATTTATTAAGCACTTGCTACATGCTAGGCATAAGACCAACTTGGGAAAGGGAGGAATAAAATAGACACAAGATGATCTTTTTTTTCAAGAAGCTACATCCTTTTTTTTTAACCTTTATTTTAAAAATATTTTTTTCAGTCCAAAGTCTTTCCCTCTCTCCACTTCCTCCTCCATCCATTAAGAAGGCAAGAAGTACAATGCCCATTATACTTACGAAGTCATGCAAAACATTTCCACCTTAACCATGTTGAAAAAAAAAGACAAGAAAATAAAGTGAAAAAAGATGCAACAATCTGCACTCTTGAGTTCATGAGATCCATATCGGGAAAGAGATAACATTTTTTTTTTTTCACCATGAGTCCTTTGAAATTGTTATGAATCATTTATTTTGTTCAAAGTAGCTGTCATTTGCTGTTGATTATCATTACAATATTGCTGCTGCTGTGTATGATGTCCTCCTAATTCTACTCACTTCATTTTGCATCAGCTCATACAAGAGTTCCTAGGTTTCTCTAAAACTATTCCCATGATTATTTCTTCTACAAAATAGTGTTCCATCACAACATACCACCATTTGTTCAGTCATTCCTCAATGAATGGGCATCCCCTTGTATGGAATAGAGAGAGATAAGGTGAAGAACTTACAGGAATGTATGAATTCTTTTTCTGTATTTTATTTTCATTATTTCTGTGTTTCCCCTATGACCTGTATAAAATGTGCAAGTTCATATTTACTTGAGTCTTGGCCAGCTACAAACACATTTACTTATCCTGAGCTGATGATATTTATCAGTATTTGACATTTATCGATATTTAGTCTATTAGCTTGACCACTATCTCCTTGATAAAGCCTGAGGGCCTGATTTTCTGTTTCCTAGAAATCAGGTGATTTGGGGAAACAGAAACCTTCCATTCCAATCTCTCCGAATAGCAACAACCAATTAGATGTCTCCCCCTCCCCTTCTCAATGCTCTCTTACTTGTGATGTAATTTCTTGTATAAAAGCTATGTATCTTTACTACTTCTTTAGCCCTCCTACCTTGAGCTTTCTCTTTCTTATCTCGTGATGGGAGGGCTCATGCTCCGGAGGTGTTCAATAAACAACTTTTCTGCCTTCTACTGAATGATTTCTGAGTAGTCATTTTGGGTAAGGGTCTTCTAAATCCCTCACACCCTCAATTTCCACTTCTTTGTCATCACAAAAAGAACTATTATAAATCGGTCTTTTTTTTCTTTGATCTCTTTGGAATAAATATTTAGTTGGTAGAGTTACTGGATCAAAGGCATGCAGTTCCAGAGATATTTCCTTGGGCATAGTTTCAGAGTTCTACTCCAAAATAGTTAGATGAACTCACAGAAGGAGCTTACATTCTAATATCGTTTTTGTCCTTCATACTCAAAGAGGACCAAATACTTTACAATGTTGAGGTCAAAGTACAATATGTTCACCTGTGCCTAATAGTCAATATGAGCTCAAAAAGGCTTTAGCACAGGTTGGGCACAGATAGTCCAGTGAACATTTGATATGGATATGTTTCTAAATTTGCACATCTCATGTTTCCTTTGTGCTGCGATGTTCTCAAAGAGCACAGTGCCTTCTTTGATGCAAGCAAGCCATACTGAGTGGTTCTGCGCTAATTTCTCTTGTGTTTCAAAACTGATATTAACATTTTTCAGAGAGATATTGAAACTGTTCTCTTTTCTTTTTTGAATATCAATAATTTTTTTAAAAAGAGAAGTGGTTAATTTGGGGCAAATTTGTATGGAATATCTTTTTTATACAAGTTACAAATTTCTTTTTTAAATGGATGTATTTAATTTTAGTATTTAAAAAATTGAATTCTAAATTCTCTTCCTGCTTTCCACTCATTGAGAAGACAGTACAATATCAATTATACAGGTGAAATCATACAAAACATATTTATCAGTTATATTTACTCTCTTAATTCCATTTAAAGTAACTACTGATAATATAAAATATTTAGGAATCTATCTGCCAAGGGAAAATCAGAAACTTTATGAGCAAAATTACAGACCACTTTTCACACAAATTAAGTCTGATCTAACCAATTGGAAAAATATTAAATGCTCTTGGATAGGGCGAGCAAATATAATAAAGATGACAATATTACCTAAACTAATCTATTTATTTAGCGCTATACCAATCAGAGTCCCAAAAAACTATTTTAATGACCTAGAAAAAATAACAACAAAGTTCATATGGAAAAACAAAGGTCAAGAATTTCAAGGGAATTAATGAAAAAAAATCAAATGAAGGTGGCTTAGCTGTACCAGATCTAAAATTATATTATAGAGCAGCAGTTACCAAAACTATTTGGTATTGGCTAAGGAATAGATTAGTTGATCAGTGGAATAGATTAGGTTCAAGGGATAAAACAGTCAACAAATATAGCAACCTAGTCTTTGACAAACCCAAAGATCCCAGCTTTTGGGATAAGAACTTACTGTTTGATAAAAATTGCTGGGAAAATTGGAAACTAATATGGCAGAAACTAGGCATTGATCCATACTTAACGCCGTACACCAAGATAAGGTCAAAATGGGTTCATGACCTAGGCATAAAGAATGAAATTATTAATAAATTAGAGGAACACAGGATAGTTTACCTCTCAGACCTGTGGAAGGGGAAGGTCTTTATGACCAAAGCAGAACTAGAGATCATTACTGATCACAAAATAGAAAATTTTGATTATGCCAAACTGAAAAGTTTTTGTACAAACAAAACTAATGCAGACAAGATTAGAAGGGAAGCAATAAACTGGGAAAATATTTTTACAGTCAAAGGTTCTGATAAAGGCCTCATTTCCAAAATATATAGAGAATTAACTCTAATTTATAAAAAATCAAGCCATTCTCCAATTGAAAAATGGTCAAAGGATATGAACAGACAATTCTCAGATAAAGAAATTGAAACTATTTCTAGTCATATGAAAAAGATGCTCCAAGTCATTATTAATCAGAGAAATGCAAATTAAGACAACTCTAAGATACTACTACACACCTGTCAGATTGGCTAAGATGACAGGAAAAAATAATGATGATTGTTGGAGGGGATGCGGGAAATCTGGGACATTGATGCATTGTTGGTGGAGTTGTAAACGAATCCAACCATTTTGGAGAGCAGTTTGGAACTATGCTCAAAAAGTTATCAAACTGTGCATACCCTTTGATCCAGCAGTGTTACTACTGGGATTATATCCCAAAGAGATTATAAAGAAGGGAAAGGGACCTGTATGTACACGAATGTTTGTGGCAGCCCTTTTTGTAGTGGCTAAAAACTGGAAACTGAATGGATGTCCATCAGTTGGAGAATAGCTGAATAAATTGTGGTATATGAATATTATGGAATATTACTGTTCTGTAAGAAATGACCAACAGGATAATTTCAGAAAGGCCTGGAGAGACTTACACGAACTGATGCTGAGTGAAATGAGCAGGACCAGGAGATCATTATATACTTCAACAACAATACAATATGATGACCAGTTCTGATGGACCAGGCCATCCTCAGCAACGAGATCAACCAAATCATTTCTAATGGAGCAGTAATGAACTGAACCAGCTATGCCCAGCGAAAGAACTCTGGGAGATGACTAAAAACCATTACATTGAATTCCCAATCCCTATATTTATGCACACCTGCATTTTTGATTTCCTTCACAAGCTAATTGTACAATATTTCAGAGTCTGATTCTTTTGTACAGCAAAATAACGTTTTGTCATGTATACTTATTGTGTATCTAATTTATATTTTAATATATTTAACATCTACTGGTCATCCTGCCATCTAGGGGAGGGGGGGGGTAAGAGGTGAAAAATTGGAACAAGAGGTTTGGCAATTGTTAATGCTGTAAAGTTACCCATGCATATATCCTGTAAATAAAAGGCTATTAAATAATATATATATATATATATATATATATATATATATATATATATATATTTACTCTCTTCCCAAAAGAGCAAGAAAAATAAAGTGAGAAAATTGTACTTCAACTTGTAGTTCATCAAAGTTCATCAGTTCCCTCTCTAGAAGTAGACAATCATTTTTTCTTCATGAATCCTTTGATATTGTCTTGTAACTTGGTATTGATTAAAGCAGCTAAGTCTTTCACAGTTGATCATCATTACAATGTTGCTATTAGTGTTCTTACTGTTCTATTGAGAATGTTCTTATCCTACTTTTTTTGACCTCTTTGTGAGCATTTACCTTGTATGAATTCTCCATAAAACAGTCTTTTAAGTAAATGTGCATTTGGCATTCAGACTGTGTGGCCAATCTATTGAAGTTGCATTCTTTGCATAGTGTTTGGATGCTTGGAGGTTCAGCTTGAGAGAGGATTTCAGTGTCCATATCTTATCTTGTCAGGTGTTCTTCAGAATCTTCCTAAAACATTTTAAGTGGAAGCAATTCAATTTTCTGACCTGGCACTGTTAGATTATCCAGGTCTCACAAGCATACAATAAGTCAGTATAGTGACTCTGTAATCCTTCAGTCTGATATGCAGCCTAATATTTCTCTATTACACTTTTTTTCAGTCTTCCAAATGCTGAGCAAGTTCTGGCAATTCTTACATCAACCTCATCATCTATGTGGACGTGTCTGAAATATATATTGCCAAGGTAAGCAAACTTATCCACAGCATTCAAAATTTCTACATTTTCTGTAACCAATGTTACATTCATGTATGGATGATGTGGTACTATCTTGTAAAGAACCTGCTTTC